>NC_056522.1:155926292-156117420 GCF_019175285.1 Sceloporus undulatus | reverse complement strand
GTTAAGTACCATATGGCTGCCCCTAGGAAAATGCCAACATGTTTCAACTCTACAGCTGGGCCATGGTTCCTTTTATTCATTGTGCAGATGGCTGCAATTGACACCACTGCTAAAACAGGTCTCAAGCACTTCTGTAGGATCATTAGAGTAATTAGTTATTAAATACAGTTACCACTTTTAGAATGCAGGTTTTAGTGCTTGGCATGTGAAGCATGGTATTGGGCTACAGTGGGACTGAATGGCAAAATCTACACTGTGGATGGATGGCGAGACATTTGCAAACCTTGCTGTATTTTTGTTTAAGATGGGGAGGTTGGTTAAGAAGTGGGATGAGTAGGGGGTGGATCCCATCTCGAGAACCTCAAAAAGTGGAAGAATTTCACAAAGCTTGCTTTGTGCATTCTGATCTCAGATATGTGGGCATTCATCCAGATTTATTTCTATGAGTTATATATAGGATCTGGGCATAAACTAAGTATATCATGAAGGAAGCACACTCATTATACATAACTACACTCTTATGATCAAGTGAATTCAATGAAAAAACTCGGTAGGAAATTCATATCTGGGTGTTTTTAAGTAGCAATTTAGACTCCAACTGCCAGAAAGAAGAGTGCATTCACCAATGTAGAGTATAATTATCAAAGGCTTCCTCCCTCTCACCCACTTAAGAAAAAAAATCTACAATATATATAATACACAAAAACACATTGCAACAAAAAGCTTCAAATAATTACCATATTTATAACATCTTCCATATATAGCAGGAGATCTGACCTAAAGCCATAGTCTATAGCATCACTGCCGCTATATTTATTATGGGCTAAAACCAAACAAGAAGCCCAGTAAGAAAATATAGCTCTTGTTTGAATGTATTTTCCTCATCATCTATTGAAATGGAGTTACAACAGTTTTTTTTCGAGACAGGCATTACTTTTTGTTAAAAGGAGACAATATTTTTAAAACAACATATTCTCTGCAGTACATTACAAACTAAGATCAAACATTATTAAGCTGAAGCACCACCAGATGGCAATTGCTGTGAATTTTGCACTCAAGTATTTTGATTATTATTATTATTATTATTATTTATTAGTTACATTTATACCCCATCTTTCCTACACTGAATGCAGGGTGAAACTGACATAGCAATGATTTATCCACATAAGAACCCTGTAAGGTAGGTTAGGTTGAGCCAACCTGGCTCAAGGTTGATAGACAAGTTTCATAACTCAGTGGCAACTAGAAGGTTCATCCCTCAAGTCCCAGTCCTTAAACATGGTACCATAGTCCTTCCCCTACTATCAAAAATGAGCTGCATAGTGAACAAAGCCAGTTAACTATGTATAATATAGCAAGACGCATTCTGCTTAACTGACAAAGAGCCAGTGTGATATAGTGGTTTGAGTACTGGACTACAACACTGGAAACCAAGGTTCAATTCCCCACTCTGTCATTAAAACCACCGAGTGACTTAGACAAGTCACACTCTCTCAGCCTCAGGGGAAGGCAATGGCAAACCTCCTCTGAACAAATCTTGCCAAGAAAACTCCATGATAGA
Organism: Sceloporus undulatus; assembly: GCF_019175285.1. Lineage (NCBI taxonomy): Eukaryota > Metazoa > Chordata > Lepidosauria > Squamata > Phrynosomatidae > Sceloporus > Sceloporus undulatus. The sequence goes on along the minus strand of NC_056522.1, from coordinate 156,115,859 downwards.
GGCTTTCGGAGTTACCAGAAGTTGGAAACTACTTGAAGGCACACAACAACAACAGATCTAAGAAAGTTTACTTACAACGTCAACAAAGGGTGCAACTCATAAATATCTAGAACATTCCCTTTCCTCTTCATTCACCCCTGTCAGCCTAGTCTCTGGTCCTAGGCTTGCTTGGCCCTTTGGAATGTACTGCTCTGCTGAGCTATGAGGGGCAACAGAGTTGATTATCATATTCTAAACACACAATTCCTGACTTCTGTGATCAATGCCTACCTCTGTTATTGCTTTGGACCAATGTGAGCTTATTTTCCTTGGCTTGAGAGATAGATGGTGACTGGCACATTTTGATTATGCTGGCATTGACCTGTATTTCTACTCTCCAGAAGGATGTCATTCTAAACAGCCTGAGATATATGCAATGACATACAAGCAGAAGTCCTAAGAAACAGGACTTCTCCTTGCTCTTCTTCTCTCTGCTTCTTGCTCCTCCTCAGATCAGCTCTGAATGATTTAGTGTGTACCCACACTGCAGAAATAAAGTAGTCTGACATCATTTTAACTGTCATGGCTTCATCCTGTGGAATCCTGGGATTTGTAGTTTCATGTTCTTGTCAGCTTGGTCTGTCAGAGAGCTCTGCTGCCTCACCAAACTACAAATCCCCAGATTTGTGCAAATCCAGTGGTGTCAAACTGCTTTATTTCTGCAGTGTGGATACCCTCTTGATATCATTCAAAGAGAGTATAGCTGGAGCTGCAGGCAGAAGGGGGAGTATGCCCACCCCCATGGCATCAATTTCTCTGACAGATCAGCATAATTGGATGCAATCTACTCTAATCCAATCACTGTGATTCACAGTACTGTATAATCCTAAACATGTTTACCCAGAATTAAATCTGAACTAAATGCACTGTCTTCCATTTCTGAAGATGTAGCTGCACAGGTGCAAGGTGACCATTTGTGTGAGTCACAGAGACCATGAAAAAGAAGTTAATTTCTACTTTATCTTATATCATTTTTGCGAATGATGTCATTTTGGAGTAGACAGCATGCATTTCCAAAGCTTTCATAAGCAGTGTGTTATCTGATGGACCCTATTGTCTTGGAAGGTTACATTTAATCAATAGTAAACTGAGCTCTGAAAGGTTATAACACTTAAGAAGTTGCTGCGTTCTCTTTTACAAAACACAATAAACCTAAACTCATAATCACTGAACACTCAGATGCAATTCAAACGTGCAAAAATTGTGCATGATACAGGCCCTTCTGGAATTTATCCTTGCAATGAAGGTGTTCTCTGCACAAACATGATGGAGTGGTAAATTATGAAGCAGGACCTTCAAGAAAACACGAAAACTCCAGTGGTTGTGTTGATCAACTCTTTTTTTCTTTTAAACAGCAATGCTTATCTTCAACATCAGCAAGTCTTACGCAAATCTAATGGATTCAAAACCAAGCCACTCAAAAATACTTTGTACTACAACAGGGACAGCTGATAATAATACACCATTGGTGGGAAAATCCATTTCTCCTCCAGTTACATAGGGATTGATGCTAGAGAATTACTAGGAATTACTTACACGTGTATTCAGCACACCAATTCCTATACAGCTTGGATCCAGGTTATTTGAAGGACCATATCTCCCTGTATAAGCCCACTAGGGTTTTAAGATCATCTGTAGAAACCCTCATCTCTGTTCCACCATCTTCTCAGGCTCATTTGGTGGGAACCAGGGAGAGGGTTTTCTCAGTGGCTGTTTCCACACTTCGGAACTCCCTCCTAAGAGAGGCCATGAATGGCTCTATCCTACCTGTACTTCCAGCAGCAAGTAAAAACATTTCTGTGCAGCCATGCCTTCCCAAACAAAAGTTTGGCTCTTAATGCTGTGTGGTGCTGGTTTTTAAAGTTTTAAGGGTATGTATATCATTTTATTTTTATTTTTTAATGCATTTAGTATTTTAACTGTTTTAATATGTACAGTTTTTAAATGCTTTTATCTTTTTGATTGCATTTTATTCTCTTAATGAGTGGTTTTAATATTTTAATACTGTACTAGTTTAATTCTATTTTAATGTTCACTTTCGTATGTTTTTAATTGTACTGTGCTTTTAATTTGTGAGCTGCTTTGTGTCTCAGTTTTGGGGGAAGTGGGATTATTATTATTATTATTCCTCAAAATATGAAAATAAGATTAAGGCTTCAGTGTTAAGTACAACTCCAGCAAATTTGCTTGAATGCAGCAAAATATGTTGAAGGCTGTATCAGAATATTCTTTATGCTGATACTAAGATGGCAACTTGGAAGGCTGGCTAGGATATTTTATCTGGAACTTCAACTACAAATTCAAAGTTAATAAAATGTACTCATGAGATTCACTGTATCCATGTGGAATGAAGATCTAGGAAATACTGAGAACAGCCTAGGAACCACCAAGGAAGAGGCTGCAATAATGCACCTCCATGTAAATAAGTCCCAAAGTCCACAGACATTGTTGGAACTAGGCATTTGTTAGAATAAAATAATTGGTGAGCATATATCACCATCTGGAATAATGCTGAATTTATCCAGAAGGAGCAGAATCAAACGAAAACCCTGAAGTATGTCAGTTAATATGACTGCCAGGAGTTGGTATAGCAAAGTGAATTAGAAGTCACTAGCTGAACTTTAGTATCAGCTGTTCAAAGTTAGTATCAGCCATGAACTCACAAAGTGGTCTCAGGTAAACAACTGTGAGGCTTTAATTTGCCATCTATTCCCCCTCCAAAAAAACAGCAATGATTGAGATAACAAGATTTATGAGCTGTTGCATGGATTACCGAGATAATGAATATGAGGCACGGTTCAAATAGCCAAAAGTACTGTGTTACCCTTAGAGTGTCTTTATAACTATTAGTCATACGCTAGATAGTGAAATTTTAGAAGTATTTCCCTATTCACGGGATGTTTCAGTGCATGGCAAAAGAAAACGGAAACAAAGAGAGCATGAAGACACCTTCAAAAGCATTATCTATATCAGGAACACACAAAGGTATATTCATTGTTTCTTCAGGCTGCAGAGATGCAGCAGTCAATTACACAAAATACAATATTCTTTATCTTATTACTGAAGAGAAAGAAATAAAACAAAGGAATAGATTAGAAGGGAGTGAGACAGGAATATTAAAAACAGCTCAATAAATCAACTGGAGCAAAAGTGTATGTGTATATATTTTATACTCTCTCTCACACACATAAACACGGACCTTAGCTCAAGCTTCCTAGTCCCCATGGATCAAAGCTTAGCACTCTGAGTTATGGTTTTAATTTCAAGGTCCAACCAACTCCTTGGCTATTGCCACTTTTTTATCTACTGAAACAGCAGGAAATGCAGGAACTAAATAACTTTAAAAAAATTCTTTAAATGCTATTATGGCACCTTCCTAATGTCAGTAGCAAGTTGTTAAGCTGTCATTGCACAGATGTTCATCTGCACACATACAAGAATACCAGCAAGTCCCAAAGGATGCCCTAACTTCATGTGTGGCATACATAAACATTAAAATTCTTCAATCGCCACACATTTTCTTTCTTCTCTTGCTGTGAAATACACATGAGGAAATGGTGATTTTTTAAAAACAAAACATATACATGTGTATAAAAAGAAAAGATGCATCTCCCCCCCCCCCAAATAAAGTTGAATAGTTTATAATAAGACACTGCGCTCTAGAGAGTACATAAGGAAATCCACACCGAAATTATAGCAGAATACTACCTGACATTGTGGGGACAGTAATTGTTCTTGAATAGTACAGGTCTTCTGGATCCCATCTGTTTAAGTAGATTTTTGTTTTTGTTTTTCAAGCGAACAGAAATAATTTCACCATATAATTATCATCTTTACTTTCAACAGTAGCTGAATGTTTCTTTTAAAATGTAGGAAGTCGAAACCCAGCAATTTAGACCAAAAGCATCTCTGTCACCAAACAATTGCTAATATTATTTCCCTCTGCCTTTAAATAAAAGTACCAATGGTCTCTGGTTGCTTTGATTTAAACAGAGACAGCACAAGTGTTCCTCTGAAAGGTTAAACTGAAGGCAGCAGAAAAATCTAGCTTGTATTGACTGTTGGAGTCTGTTGGATAACAGCTAACTTCTCATATTTTCATACACACGGGAAAATATGCAAACTATGCACAGTAGCTCACATTGAAGGAAAGCTTGTTTAATCTTTCCACAAAAAGCAACAAATTGTGGTTCTAATAGTTTATCTTTTACATTAGACAAAATTAATTGCAATTTGCAGCTCATCTGATCTACATAAGGCTGATCTCACACACTGGGAGAAACTCAGTGGATCAACAGACTGCCAGACTGAACTTCATCTGCCCCACAGGGCCTGATGGATAGATAGACAGTATTGTAAAATGGTATTTACACACATGGAAACACACACAAAACAGATGAAATCCAACATGGTACAATGGTTTGAATGTTGGACTAGAATTATGAGAGATCACGTTCAAATCCCCACTCAGCCATGGAAGCATATTGGGGGACCTTGGGCAAGTCATACTCTCTCAGGGCGGGTCTACATTTCCCAAAATACTCTGGGCTGCTCCTAGAGTGTTCTGGTTCTGAATTTCCCCCAAATTTGTTCCTTGCCTGATCTCTTTTGCTATAGGTTTTCAGCTCTCACAGCAAATGACAGGCAGTTGCTTTCCCATGCAGCTCCTGTTTGTTGCAGAGCACCACTCTCACCCACAGTAAGCCAAGCAGCTCACCAGGAACGCAACTGAAAAGGCAGCCACTGTCATTGCTGCAATATTGTATGAACAGAATACCCCCACTTCCTTTCCCCAATCTGTATCCTCACTTAGGAGATGTTCCCAGTAATGCAGGACAGATTTGGGGGCGCATAACAAGGAAAGCAAATCTGTTCCACCAGTGGCACCTTTTCTGTTGATGGAGAAAGCCAGATACAACTGTGCAGGCATTTTAACTATCTGTATAGCACCTGCTTGAAACATGCCAGACATCCCCCAAAAACAGTTATTGAAATGTTTACAAATGAATCTGCCTTCAGAAAACTACAATTTGCCTCTCTCTCTTTTCTGCTTAAGGTAATGGTAAGACAACTAAAGTGACTAAGTTAAAGGGAGCATATAGCTCCCCTGTTAAAACAGTGTCACTGGTTACTGATTCATTCTGGGCACAATTCAAAGTGTTGGTCATCATGCAGCACTACACAGCTTGTGTCCAGATTATTTGTAGGCCACCAACCCGCAGGGGTCCTAAGATATTCAGGGAAAGGTTTTCTCTTGGTCCCACCACCATTACAGCTTTGCTTTGTGAGGATTTAAGAGAGAGAGCTTTCTTGGTGGCTGCTCTCACCCTCTGGAACTCCTTTTCATGGGAGGCTAAATGGCCCTCTCCCTGCTTTTTAAACAGGCCTTTAATAGGTAACCAGGGGATCTTCTGACTGGGGTATGTATTTTATTTTATTTTATTTTTAAAAACCCTTTGTATATGATAATAAAATGATTTTATTGTTTAATGTGTGTTTAATTTTAATTTTTTTAAAAAATTGTTAAATTTTTTTAGACTGAATTTCTTTGGGAGTTGCTTTGAATCCTGCCTTGGGAGAAAGGTGGCATATAAATGAAATAAATTTTAAAAACGTATTCATGGTCTGTCTGAAAACCTGTTTAGAATATAATATTTCTGAATTGGCTTACTCTGAAGGCATTATTCTCTCTCATTTTTCCTTAGTGCCACTTTCCCACAGCCAAATATATGATGTCTTTGATGTTTTTACTATACTTTTGCTATACTACCTTAAATGACTGGGATCACACAATGAGAAAATGAGATTGCTATAATAACATCACCAAAGAAACAGAAGGGGAGGGACAAATGATGGCTATGAAACAGTATCAATGAAAAGCCAAAACAAGTTTTAAAAGGCATTTGGGAGAGAAGACTAAGGTGCATACCAGTTTTGCACTAAAAATGTTTGCAAACAAATATTTCAAGCTATTTTAGATGAAGTTCTTGGGAGAGAGGACTCGGCTCGGTGACATAAACATAAAAGTAGATTTGTCAGCATTACTGTCGCTTTGTAAATTGTTCTGAGATGCACATCTAAAAATGTAGCGGATGAATATGAGAAGAAACGATTGCAATAAACAAGGCTTATATGTACAAATACACCCAGCCAGGGTTGGCTGTAGATCCCTGTCAAGTATATTTGTTGCTGTTGTGTACCTTCCCAACTTTTGCTTTGTGGCAAATCCAGGCTCTCCACCATGTGAAATGGACACAAAGTCAGTTCAAACATCCAGCTAATCCGTGATTAAAGGAAGCACTGGTGTAGTGTTTGCCATGGCTAGCCACACTTATGGCCATTACTCAGCCTATAGAGGCTGCTGCTGCATCGTGGAAAGAAGAATGAAGTACTGATGCTATTAAAATGGAAAATGAAAGCAATCAAAAGCCTCTGAAGTGTAACTTGTTGGCTTTACATTCAGACTCTGAAATCATTCTCTAGGTTCTAACCTATGGTCACAAAACACCATGGTTTGGCTCAATGATGTCTGAATTGGGCTAACACCCTTAAAAAACAACATCGGACAAATAGTCAGTCCCACAGGCTGACCTCCTAGCTGAGCAGTCTACTCTAGAGAAGGAGACCTTCAAGCGCTCACGATGTGAATGTTTTAAACCAAAATGCACTTCTTCAAAGGTAAGATTCTCAAGTGTTCCCCAGACAGCAAAGACCGTTTCCTTGATAAATTAGGAAGGAAGTCACAAAACAGTTGAAGTTTGCTTTGTAGCACTCCCTAGACAAATGGAAAATTTAGGGAGTTTGCACAGCTGGCCATGCAACCCAAACAGACAGACCGGGTCTTGGTCAAGCTATTCAATGGAAACTCCAAGGACCCTCACTCCCATATTGCAGTCTGCGTATTACTTGCTCAAGATTTCGCAAATACTTCCAAAGGAAACCTGGCAGAAAAAGTTACCATGCATCATCATTATCTCCATTACAGACATTACCTTGTAGCACATCAAACCACAGTTTATTCCAGCTAACTCTTTTTTCAAAAATGTAATAAACAGAGACAAACTGCCCTAGTTTATTTAACTAAAGCAGTCATAGATTTTCCAGTATTATGAAATGGCAGATTCCACTCCCTGTTGGAAATTATTCAGAAAACAGGGAGATGATAAACATAACCACACATCTGGCAAACACAGGTAAGATCCGCAGTACACAAGCTCCCTTCTGTTCCTCCTCTCTTTTTTGGATCATAGGGCCACCTGGGATTAATATTCTCTTGGCTTTTTTTAAATACCAAGATATATTATTGATTAGTGATAACCTTATCCAAATAGACACTGCAAACTCAATGTGAGCTGCTGCAATATCAAAGGATTTCTGGTAATAGCTATACAGACCTAATCTCCCATCCAAGTGTATGCCCTGTCTGCTGAGATAATTATATACAATAAAATTATATATGACAGTAATAGTTCCAATTTAATTTGAAGGTTTTTTTAGGGCTTGAGTCTTTCCTTCTGTTTCAAACAGAAGCACAAAAAAAATCATTATGTAACTAAGTCTGCAGATATCCCAGATATTACTGTTATTTGTAAATTCTGCAAATGGCCAATCATTGTGTTATACAGTTATATCTAGAACTCTAAAAAGCTCAGCATATGAAGAGTAAAATTACATTAGAACCACACAGAAAAGACTACTCACAAAATATATTCATAAAACCCTTTATTAAAAGTCAGTTTATATCACACACCATTGCTACTTTGTATTGAAATACCTAAACAGGTACACTGAATTAATACACACACACACACACACATATATATGGAGATAGAGAACAAGAGAGAGAGAGAGAGAGAGAGAATGTTATCAGTTTGCATGTATCTTTGTTTCACCTTGGGAATATTTCCCAACAAATCTTGAATTAATTTGTCAGTACTTATATATTCAGTATAAAAGTCAACCTCTACAAAACTGATGCTTAATAATCAGAATACAGAACGACATAGTAAATATTTATGACAGAGCAAAGAAATTGAGAAAATGATTAGTGGCCTTTACAATGATTCCAAAAAGTTCACTATTGTTCATTTTCCTCTTAATTCTGACAGAAAGCAAATTGTTCTGTTTCATTCAACCCTAATACTGCAAAGATTTCCCACCCAGGTATTGTTTGAATTTATACATTCTTATACATGCAACAAAATCAAAATACATGTCAAAGATTTCTTGAAGGTTTCTATTGATTGTATACATTTCTAATTGTCCACTCAACACTGATGCTTTCTAATAAAGAAAAAGACTGAAAAGGCTCAACCATCTTCCTTTGTTCCTTGCACATTTTTGGGATTGATCATTGAACCTTTCCACCCACAATCCTGTCCTGCAAGTTTTGTAATTCTACCTGCTTTATAAACACTGGAATGGTTTTTAAATGACAGTTTTAAATGATCATTGACTATTATATTTGTAATGATCATTTGTGTATATAGGTTAGCATGTTAGATGATAAATGTTGGTTAGTGAAAAATGTTCTCTGCTGAAGGCAAGATCACATTTATTTTGAGCGTGAAAAGGAAAGAGAATTCTTTTGTATTGTTTGGTACAGAAAGCTGCTATGCTAGCCCCAGGCAGTGGAGGATATGCAGCAAGCATCACAATTCAGGACTGTATTTTCACAACTCTTGACTTCTATAACGTATCTCCAGCAGCATAGCTCTTTTTTCCTCCCTACTCCATATCCTTTGTTTTCTGTGGCTCTTAAGACTTCTCTTTGTGACTTCTCTGGCTGATTATTGTTTACACTAATATTACTACTGATAATACTGATCCAAAGCAAATTGTTGAGTTTAATTCAATCCAGACAACAGTAAAAGATTTCCTACTCAAGTAGGAATAATATTAAGGGGATGATGATGACACATGTATTTATATATTGTCTACAATGTGAGAAAAATCTTCTTTGTTTCCTAAACTCTACTTATACCAGCCAGGTAATGTCAGTCTGTCCTGCAGACTAGTGTGTGATGGATTGCTGAGGCTAAAACAAAGGGACTTAGAAACAGATTTTAAGCAAAACTGGACCCGGAGACCTTTATTTGATGTTAGGCTGCACCTGTTAATCTACATCCCACTAGCAATGTATCTCTGTACAGTGGGCTGGACCCAGCAGCAGCTGGTGGCTCTAATGTCAGCGGGGTGGTAAATCCAATTTCCGTTTTAGATTGAACTTTAAAGCAGGTGCTGGACCCTATATCTCCAAAATAGGTTCATCACTTCCAACAGCCGCTTTAAAGTTCAGACTGCAACCAAGGCAGGTTCATTGCCCCTTTGACATGGGAGCCATCAGCTGCTGCTGGCTGGCTCCCTTCTGTTAATGGAAGAGCCACTTTGGAACCAGCCAAGAGGAAGAGATGGAATTCAATAACCAAGAGAATTAACAGGCTCCATAACTAGTCAGGAGTGCAAAGGTAGTGGGGCATCAGTTTCTGCAAACTTCTTTCCCCCCTCTTCAACATCCTCAGCTCTCAGGAGTAGCTTTTCAGGGGGCATGGTGGCTGCCAGGACAAACTGGAAAAAACTACCTTCACACAAGCCTAAGTCTAACTCAATTTTCAGTAATATATTGACACACAATTGGTGGCCCTTCAGACACTACTGGACTACAATATCCATCATTCTTTCACGGTTGCTTATGCTGGCTAGGGATGATGGGTGTTGCAATAATTACCAAGAGAGATAATTGTTGAATGCTGCAATTTAATAAAATCAGAGGAAAAACACATATATAACAGATCATCTGTCAACATGCTATTTATGAAGCGAAGAACAGAAGAAATATTCTAAGAGGATGTGGGTGGATGGAGGGCACACATCCAGTTTGTGCTGGGACTGGGGTCATGTAAATAATGGCTGCCAGACAAAGACACTTGGATTACCTCTCATGTACTTTGTCCATGCATGTATTATTTGCAGCTGGTCTCTTTAAAAAGTCTAATAATCTTTCTACAGTGCATATGGATTTGGAAAGTCAAGAGGAACAAGCAATGCATACCACTATTGTTGTTCTTATTGTTTGACCAGATGACCAAAAGCAAAAACATGAAAAGCTCCCTTCCCTGTTTGGAAATTTCCCCACTCCCCAGCTTTAAAAGGTGACACAAAATGAAAACATGTTCAATGAAAAGCTCTGGGGGGCTCTAAAGTAAGGTTCCAGGCCAGAACCTTTGGCTGTGGCCATTGTGTTTTCTTGTCACACTGCTGCGCTCCAGGAGCAGGTGAGGATGATACACTTAAATCTTAATCTCTAAAGCACTCTGTGCCAGTGCTCCAGAGATCAGGATCTTAGCCAGTTTCACTTGAGTGATATTAGTGCACTGTAGCAGCAGGGAGAAAATCCTATATATGAAATCTAAGAGAGACTTAAACTTGCTGGAAAATTCAGAAAGGAGGCTAAGGGAGCCAACACAAGATGAAAGGTAATGTTACAGAAAATCATAGATGAAAAGGGTAAAAGCATTCTCCTTTTCTTGGTAGCACTAGTATTACAATAGCCTGGAGAGAATCACATGCATTTTATTTTTTTAAAAAAATGTGTACTATCAAATAATATTTTCCTGTTGGTTGTTTTGAACAAACAGGTTGCATGAGAATTCACGCACTCCATTTCGACACTCATATTTCCACCACAAAATGTCTATATATAAACACACTTTTTCAGATAAGAGAAGTCTGAAATATGACCAGCCAGATAATACTTAAAATTAGGAATTGTCATGTCACTGCAGTCTAAAGGCAATCCTGGAAAGCCAACTGGTCAGGAAAGCTGGTATTAAAACATTCCAGTGGGTCTTTATTATCATGCACAAAATGTATGACTAAAATGCATGAAGGGATTTACAATTCATCTTGCTTGATCCCACCGCAACTTTGAAAGAAAGGTCACTGTTATGCCAAATTCAGAGATCAGGAACATTCCCACGGCACCTTGCTCTCACATAAAGGGGCCTGTGGTTGAGAAAGATGTGAACCTAGGCCTTCAATTTGTAACAGACATTCATTTACTCCAACTGAGCAGTTTACAAATGCTACTCCTGAAACCATTTAGAGCTCAAAACAAACCTTTGTTTAGCAGTCTGCACTGAAGATGGGCTTCCCTCCTTGATAGTATTCTTCTGTTAAGATGCTTGTTGATGTTTCACCTGGTGCTATTTACAACTATAGTGTATGCTACTGTGACAGATCAAACGTCTACTTATGAAGTAAAAGTATTATGCACATCTAATACTCTTAGGAGTGAAAGCCGATTGAACTTTGCTCCTTGTGAGGGTTTAAGATACATCCTTAGCTACCCAATGAGCCACTGATGCAGAATATTTTTTCGGTTCCCAGTCAACTAATGGCATTACTTCTCAGTCATACTGGCATTATTAAAGAAATGGAAATTCACAACAATCATATACACCAATATGAAATCCAAGTATAGATTCTTACTGGATTCAAAATGGCACTATCCAAGCAGTAGAGAAAAGATACCAATAGGCTTATTGAAACCTTAATGTTTACAAGAGTACACACAAGGAAAGGTGGTGCAAAAACAGTCAAATGATGACAGAGCATGCTCAGTAGCCACAGAGAACTGAGGCCACAATCTTGTTGATGCACTTTTCAGGAGTAGGTGTACTGGTGCATACGGTAGCAGCAAGATGTAAAAAAAATATCAAGTAAGGCATTGTAGACATAGGCTGGCTTAAAATAGGCAGGTTTGGTTTTCCAGCTCATCTCAATGCTGTGTGACTGTGGGAAAAGTGTACAGTCATCCCTCCGTATTTGCGGCTTTGATATTTGTGGATTTGATTATTCACGGATTTCATTAATATGTTCTCTCTAGGACTGCCTAGGTCCTCCAGTGCAACTCTGTGGTCAACTTTAACTAAAAGTTGCACTGAACGACCATTTGTAGCTACTCCAGTGCCATTCTATGGTCAGTGTATGTTGGACATTGACCACAGAGTTGCACTGGAGGACCTAGAGATTCCTAGAGAGGTGTCCTCTCAGGTAAAAACAGTGTTTTTGTTATTTGCGTTTTCCATATTCATTGGGTCTTGTTACCCTAGCGAATATGGAGGGACAACTGTAATTACTAGTGCAGCACACCAACACAATTCTGCCCCTGGAAGGAAAAGGGGCTATAGAATGGGGTATTCTGGAAAAGACCACGGCCAGTTGGAAGTGGCCTCCTAGTTCCAAGGATTTCTGGTTCCTTCTTAAAGGAGTGAAAGCAAAAGATAATGCTCAGAGATTACTGTTTGATTTCCTGGCCATTGGTCTGTGGAGTGCTGCAGGATTCAGTTTTGTCACTCATGATGTTTAACATCTAAATCAAAACACTGGGAGACTTCATTCAGAGTTTTGGTATGCTGACACCCATCTCCATGTCACTTTTCCATCTAACTCCAAAGAAGCTATTTAGGTGCTAGCCAGTGCCGTCATCGTCATGATTATTATATTCCACCTCTCTCTCTCTCCAGATCGATGGATTGGATGAGAGCAAACAAGTTGAAACTTAATCCAGAAAAGACAGAGGTGTTCATGGCCAGTTGAAAGGCAGATCAGGGAAAAGGGATTCAGCCTGTATTGGATGGGATTATGCTCTTCCCCCGTCCACTGAACATTTCAGATTTGTAGCTTGGGCATAATCCTGAATGCCCATATTTCAGCAGTGGCCAAGAGTGCATTTGCACTGCTAAAATGAATATGACAGCTGTGCCTATTCCTTGAATATTGTTTCAACTGTATCTTGCTTCCTTAGATCCTGAATAAGGAGATGGGATATAAATTAAAGATGGGATATGAATTAAATAAACGACTTTGGTGGCATCTTCCCATAAGCTATTTGCTGAGGCTTAGAAATTTAATGATTGTTTTATGAGTACAAGGCTCAAAGAAATCCTATAGATTTTGGAAATGACAATGTTTCTTAGAGACAGTGACACAGACGAAAATAACTCTAGAGCTGAGAACATTATGGACTAGCTTATAGTTCATGGGCAAGCTTGTCCTGTAAATGTAGGACTTTTACTTGAGGTAGTTGTCTTATCCAGCTTTTCAAAACACTGAACCATACTCAAGTACTTAAGGCCAAGATACAATGATGTACTTACTTATCCAATGGTTCACTTCTGTATCCAATGTCACCAGAATTAGAATTTATTTCTACTTCCATTGTAGCCTCCCGTGACACCCAAAAACTGCTACAGATTTCCCCAGCCCTCTGAAACAAGTGTTAAAGGTACATGTGGGGTTGCAAGAGAGTCTGGAAATTCTGGTGAAACTTAAGCCACAGGATCAAGTGCTGGATTCTATTTTGCCTGGTTGAGTAATATACTATACTCCATTACAGACATAGTTAATGCATATACCTGTACCACAAACATCACTGCAGATGTGTATGTGACTCATGAGTCTAAAAATACACCTGAGATTCAGATAAATGTACAAGTTACCAAAAGTCTCACCATGAAACTCAGTAAGATTCATAGCTGCTCACTGCAGTAGATTGGTATGATAATTTTTTGTATTTATTCTCATATTTTTAAACTAAAGGGAACTGAATGTACAAAAAATAAAATAAAATGAAGAAGTGCTGGAATTGAAAATTATACTTCCCAAAGTAATAATAACTCTGTCATACCACACATATTATAAGAAATAAATTTCACTGCAAGTAGTGCAACACAAAGACATTCATCTGCCAAGAAAGACTGAATTATAATTGTACCAAGTTGTAACTTCAGTGTTTTCCACCTAGAACATTCAATGGATCAAATGGATCCTTTCATTAACTTTTTTTACTTCTACAAATTGTTTTTATTAGGAGACGTGGTTTCACAGTAAAAAGCTACAGATCTACATAAACATAAATCTTTAATATGCAGATACATTTAACTGTTACGAGCAAGACCAGGTTTTCCACAGCTACACTAGGAGTGCATCCACACTGCACTATTTGACACCATTTTAACTGCCATGACTTTATCCTACAGCATTCTGGGATGTGTAGTTTGGCGAACACCAGAGTTCTCTAACAGACCAATTTGAATACTGTACTTCATCAAAATAAAAATCCCAGGATTCCATAAGACAAGAGTCATGGTAGTTAAAGTGGTATCAAAGTGCTTTAATTCTGTATGGCTATGATTGCATCCACACTGCAGAATTAAAGCACTTTGACACCACTTTAACTGCCATGACTCTATTCTACAGAATCCTGGGATTTGTAGTCTGGAGAGGTATTCAGCCTGGTCTGTCAAAGTGCTCTGGTGCATCAAGCTTTGGTGTTTCAAGGCCTCAAAAACTTGGTTTGAATGTATATGAAGGGCCTCATGCAGTGGGAACTCCTATCTGTCATGGATCTTTGACACTAAAAACATATGTGTAAGTTAGAATGATTTTGTAATTTTAATGGAGCTGAGCTTACTGTCCTCATATATTTAGCATACATACAGAAGCACACATGCAAGCCCCTGAACCTCTCACCATTCTGGAATAGAATGGAGCATTGAAGACATAGCTGCAGAACACAAATACTGTAGTCATGATCACACACACACACACACACACACACACACACACACACACACACAACACCAGCAAGGGAGTTTATAAGAGTGACCAGGTAAAGAAATGGGGTGTTTCTGCTAACGTTTTAGTGTATTTTCAAGAACTGAATGCTGAAGATTGGATTTTTGACACAGAAGATATTAATGTTTTAAAGAAATAGAATAACCAATAGTGAATTTTGATGGATGAATGTACAAGCAGACTTCTGTTAACTATGGGCCCATACAGACTGGCCAAAATAAAGCTGCTTTGGGTCACATTGGAGGTATGCTGTTTAAATGATGCATGTGCCCTAAGAGGCCAGAAGCTGTGCCAAAGCTGTGGTCCAGTCCTTAGGACTGGTGCGTGGCTTTGGCATGGCTTCTGGCCCTTTAGAACGCATGCATCATTTAAACTGCATATCTGCAAAGTGACCAGAAGCAGCTTTATTCTGGCCAGTCTGAAAAGGCCAAAAAGCTCCTTTTTCCAAAGTCTCACCCAGCCCCCTTTTCTTCCTTGTCCTCTGTCTAGCTGGATTTTTTTTTTAAAACAGCATCAGCATTTGGGAAGTTGGTGAAGGTGGGCTGGAGAAACACAGAGTTTCAGTGTCAGGTTGCAGCTGCATATGTGCAGTACACAATGCAATGAAGCTTGAGTTGGGAAACAAAGGGATTCTCCTCCAGCTGATCCCATTGCAGCTGTGTGTGGCTGACTACAACAGGTAAGGTAAACTGCAGTTGTGTCCAGAATCCCTTACTGAGCATGCATTAACAGCAAAACATAGAAAAGCAAATTAGTCTGCCTACCAGCTTCACCCAGCACATTAAAATACTGTAGTTCTAATATGTTTAGCCCCAAAATAGAAACCATAAGAAAAGTGGAGGATGCTGGGGGGGGGGATGCAAGGCTTCCCTGACCTCGTGGTTTGATTTCACATGTGCTTGTTTTTAGTTTTGAACAAACTGTTTGCTAAAACATGTTCAACTGCTCTCTTCTTGTGTGTTGTAGCAACCTGTCCCTGTTTTTTTTCCATGTTATTTCTGCCTCTGGCACCAAATATTCTGTTAAAGAAGTAATGCCCAGGAACACATCTACTTTGGCAAGAGAGGTATATCTGTATACATAAATAGATATGATATGAATAGGTGATTGATTTGATAATGAATGGCTGTATTTGGGATCCTGATATATTTTTTTCTGAAAATAAAACAAAATAAAATAGAAAATAGAAAATAGAAAATAAATAAATTGGGGCATTTAGATGGGCTTTCAATGCTTCTTTGTGAGATCTCCAGGTTCATATCACTTGCTAACAAGTGTAGGTTTTCAAGCATTACTGGATATTCTTTTTTATTGGATGCAAGAAACCTACTATGAGTGCATGAATACTAGAAGTTAATAAGTGAGGTACAGAAGGTCTGGAAGGTATGCATTGTGGAGGATTTTGAAAGCTAAAGAGATCAGAACAAGATTACCACACACACACACACACACACACACACACAAAACCCACACCCAATACCCATCTGTTAGAATACTGGTATTTTAAAACAATTACAAATTGACATCTTCAGAAATTATTTCACTTAAACATCTGTAGCTAAGCCAGCAACTGATATTTCTGTCAACATCAAAAAGGAAGGGAAAAAAGAATAAGCAAATCCTTTAAAGAAAATAGTGCTTTAAAAAAATGTAAACAATGGTATAAGCAATTTTAGTACAGTGAGTGTTATCTGATTCCTAGCAGAACCTGTATTTATTGCTTCTGTGCATTACAGTTGCTTGTCATTTTGGACAATGAAAAATTCCATTCCTTTGCATGGCATGTGAGAAGATTTCTAATAGTAAGGCATCTATAACGACACTAAATGGAGGCTGAGACTTTCATAGATACATAAAATATCTATCTATTTTTTTAATCAGAGTGTCTTACATCATTTTAATGCATTTAATGCATCTCTTTGGAACAATGTTAATGTTCACTTTTTGGGTAGAAACTGAACAATGTATTATGAGTTGATTCTGATGTTTTAGCTATATAAGTGTTTTCAAAGCTTGGCTCTTCTCAAGTATTCAGTAAAGGTCATCTACTGCTTGTGCTGGTAGTTCGTGGATGAAAGTTCTAAAACAAGCTCTAGCAGTACGTTAATAAGCTGAAATCCATATCATTTGACTGCAACTGATACAGTTCACATCAAAATCTGTTTGAGTCATGCTGGATTGGTTTCAGTCACCATGGCCTGTTACAGACTGCCAAAATAAAGCTGCTTCGGGTCTCTTTGGAGGTATGCTATTTAAATGATGCATGGGTACTAAGAGTCCGGAGGTCGCGCCAAAGCCACACTCCATTCCTAAGCACTGGAGTGAAGCTTTGGTGCAGCTTCCGGATTCTTCGGATGCATGCATCATTTAAACAGCATACCTCTAAAGAGACCTGAAGCAGCTTTATTTTTGCAGTCTGTAACAGGTCCATGTTCCCTGATTAACAGAACAAATTGAAAACCATGGAAAGCAGATGACTGCTGATGTCTTCTCCCTTTTTATTCCTGGGTGGGCTAATGAATGTTGGCCACTGCTTTCAGATAAAGCATACAGGCATTTATATCACCTTCCAGGATAGAGAAGGAAAATGGTCTATTACCAGACCTAAGTCAAAGAGGCTGACTCCTCTCCTCCATATTTTTGTACACACCTCTCCTCTACTATTTGTGTTGAGAGGAGAGCTGCTATCAGATTCAAGGAAATTCAAATTCAATTAATCAGATGAGACATAAATTATATAATACTGTATGTGAAAAACAGTTGCTCTTCAGTAAGGAGGACACTTTGGCCTAAATCCAGGTGCTTGTACCAAGTAAGAGCCACTGAATCAACTGCTGAGTGATAAATCAACAAACCTCATGGATTCCATGCTTCAGTTCTATCTGAGAATAGCAAATGGACTTTGGCCTCTGCTTTCAGATAAAGCATACAGGCATTTTAGAAAACCTCTCCTCCTGTGTGAGGAAAAGGAGGGAATGCTTATTTTAACATAGCATTAGTAACACAGTGTATGTGTGTGTTTGTGTGTCTGTGACAATTAATAAACTCTTCTCCTAGAGACCTCTAGAAACTTTATGCGAGCCATCTTTCAAACATGATTTTATTTTAATGAAATTGAATTCCCAGTCAGAGAAGTACACTTAAGCACAAGAAGTTAAAATAGATGTTAAATGTAGATGATGCCTGCCTCTCGTTGAAACTAGTAGCTTTATGTACGCTCCCAGGAGCATATCTATGATGTTATGCGGATATGCTTCCAATTTCCCCACCCCACTTGTAAGGGCAAGGGAACCTAGAGCATGGTGTCATGGAACACATTTTAAAAAAAATTCCTAGCTGTAACTAAGTTGGGTGGAGAAAGAAGGTGTGGAGTCTACTGATGCTTGTCAAGTATGACTAAGGCTCCAAGCCATTTAAAATAACTACTGTTCAATTACTCATTCAAGGCATCTTTTTAATCTTAAAAATTAAAAGTTATTTGAATTGGCAAGCCTAACTGGTTAATCAATGTTAATCAAGAGGAGATACAGATGGAGAGCAAACTAGCTCATTACAGTCTAATTTCAGAAGATAATGCTGGGAGATTTCTGTTCAGTCCTCTACTCACTGGTCCATGGAGCCCTTCAGAGTTCAGTTTTGTCCTCCATGCTCTTTAGCATATACATGAAACTGCTGGGAGAGTTAACTGGCGTTTTGGGGTTCAGTATTACCGGTATGCTGATGACACCCAAGTCTATCTTTCCTTTCCATCTACGTAACTCCAAGGAAACTGTTGGTGCTAAACCAATATCTGTTGTCAGGACTGGACTAGATGAGGACAAATTGAAACTTAATCCAGACAAGACAGCTGGTCCTGGTCAATGGGAAGACAGATCAGGGAGTAGGGATTCAGCTGGTGCTGGATGGGGTTACATTTTTGTAGCATGCTCCTGGACTCAGATATAAACCTGGATGCTCAGGTTTCAACAGTTTCTAAGAGTGTGCAGCTAAAACTATTGTGTATGCTGCACTCATTGCTGAGGGAAGGTGACACAAATCTTGATTACATCCTGTTTGGATTATTATACAAAGTACTGCTTTGGAAAACTGTTCAGATATTTCACTGGGTCCAAAACGCTGCAGCCAGACTGCTGATGGGGGCTGGTTACAGGGAATACATAAGTCCTATAGTGCAACAACTTCACTGGCAACCAATCTGTTTCTTTTCACAATTCAGAGTGCTGCTTATGACCTTTAAAATCCTTTACAGCTTGGATCCAGATTATTTGAAAGACAATTATATCGTTGCATGAGCCTGTCTGGCTTTTAAGATCTTCAGGGAAAACATTCTCTCTGTCCTGCCACTATCACAGGTGTGTGTTTGCTGAGGACAATGGAGACAACCTTGTCAGCAGCTGCTCCTAACTCATGGACTTCTGCCACAGGAGGCTCAGTTGGTCCCCTATCTACACTTTTTCCTCTAGCAGGCAAAAAGCATTTTACCTTTTACTTTTAAGTTATTGTGGCAGAAGGATCTTTTTAATGGGGTGTGCTAGGGTTTTTTGGGGAGTACATTTTAATGTGTTTTCAGCTGTTGCAATGTAGTGCTTTTAACATAACTGTTTAATTAATTTTTAAAATATTTTGTATCAAATAGGTCTTGGTGTATTCTGTTTTTAACTTGATGTGAGCCACCTTGGGCCTCATGCCAGGACAAAGATAGAATATACATGAATTAAATAAATAAGTGATAGGTTTGAGTTCAACATCTGGTCTCATTTCTCAGTTTCACTTAAATTAAATGATATTTATAGATTCAAATTGCCACAACAAAGACCCATAATAATAGCTATATAGAAAGACCCAGCATGGCGTAGTGATTTGAATGTTGCTCTATATCTCTGGAGATCAGTATTGAATGAATGAATTTATTACGGCACTTGGCCAGCACATGGAGATGAGTATTTGATTCCTAGCTCAGCCACGGAAGTCCACTGGTTGACTTTGGGCATATCACATGCTCTCAGCTTCAGGGGATAGCAATGGCAACCGCCTCTAAACAAACTTTACCAAGAAAACCTCATGATAGGTTCATTTTAGGTTAGTTAGAAACTACTTGAAGGCAGGCAACAACTATAGCTAATACAGTACCAGCTACTTTGGGGAAACCTCTACTTGGAGCCAAAATACCAAATAGAAGAAAGGTAACTTTAGGCAAGGGAGGTGCAACATCTTTTTCTTGAATCCAGGATAATATACTAACAGGAATGCTGTACATGAACTCTGCATTCCTCTTTTTTTTCATTTTAATTATCTTCTCCCATTAATTATGTTCTCCCATTTTGAATAGTGTATCTTCTTCAGTGAGCCACCATTTCTATAGAAATATACAGTCATTACTGTAGAGCCCTCAGCTCAGTAAAGCAGAACTCTCTAGTTCTTCAGCACAAGTATCTCAACTCCACTCCAGTAGTTCTCCCTAATTGGCAACGCACAGATCCATCCCTGTGTGGCTGTTTACACCTTGGGCGTTAGCCATGCTGGATCTTGGCCATTTCATATTTTCTGGATAAAGTAACCGTCACTCCTTAGACTGACACTGAGTCAGATGATTTCTAAACTAACTTGTTGATGTCTTTCAGATGGGAAATTAAGAGTAAACAGGGATCCTTTTTTTCCAGCACAGAGTGGAAAAATATCTCTAATTGTGTCTCAGGAGCAAAGTAAAAAAAATACTTTTGTGCTTCTAAAGAAGAACTTCAAGGAGTGTTACAATGCTTTGGGTCAATACTTTTGGCGTATCTCTTCTTGGGTTCTTTCTCTGCTGTTAGAAGGGATTATGTGTACTGTTCCTTGGGATACCTCTTTTCCACTTCATCTGAAAAGAGAATTCAAAGCAAATACTGGAGTGGAATTTTATAACCTTTAAAAGCTATGAGCTGTGACAGGGAAAATTACAAATCTCCATTTGTTTAGTGTGCTTCTGTGTGGTAGACTCTTGTCTTGGCTTAAGTGATATCAACTCCTTTGTGCCATAAAAAAGTGATTCAGGGAGCATATTCTTTATTTTCTTGCAGCTGATGTTTAAGTATATATTTTTTGTTTGTTTAACTGATGTATGTCCTCCTTTTTAAAAAGCAAAACCACTGAAAAGCAAATTGCATACCTTTTAAAATAAAAAAAAAAACAGTTGAACAATATGTACATAAATAAAACAAGGAATATGGCATGAACCTTATTTGAACCGAAAAACATTAAAACTAGATGAATGAAAATTGCCTTCACATAACCCAGTCCCAAACCACAGTTCTTTAAAAGTTAACATTGGTCCAAAACACACTGGAGAAATAATCCAGTTTGAGACTGCTTTAACTGCCCTGACTCAGTGCTAGTGTATCCTGGGAATTGTAGTTTATTGTGGCATTAGAGCTTCCTGACAGAGAAGGCTAAATGTCTCACAAAACTATAGTTCCCACGGTTCTCTATCACTGAGCCAGGGCAGTTAAAGCAGTCTCAAACTGGATTATTTCTCCAGTGGTTTTTTTGGACCATTAACATCTTAATGTGGGACCAGAACAAAACAGGGAGCCAATATAACTGGCACAAAATAGATCCAAATGCATAGATCAGATAAGATTTCTATCCACTGAATTCTAGCAAACTCTGTGTTGGGGCAATGGCACATGTGCCCACAGAGAGGGCTCTGAGTGCCACCTCTGGCACACGTTCCATAGGTTCGCCATCACTGATCTAGTATATTAAATGGGACTTGAACATCCACAGATTTTGTTATCTGTGGGGGGTCCTGGAACCAAGCCCCACCAGTTACCAATGACTTGCTGTACCACCTATGGTTGTCCCTTCTCCTACATACACACTGGGCCCACTAAAAATACTTTGTCCCTTTTTGATTAATAGACTGAGAATTCAGGCTTGTTCCTCAGTGATCCAAACACTGAATTAATGACAATCAGCCTGCTCATAATCCCTATTCATGTGAAGGTATACATTTAGACAGCACACTTGCAATAAATCAGTAACAGAAACCTGTATCCTATGAGAGAAGTCCATTAGTAGTTCATTTCCTAATTGTTAAGGTACTAAGTTTTTAATGTCTAATTTTTAAACCTCATCTAAAAGTAGCAGGACAAACTTGAACACCCAAATGATTAGCTTCTTAATGGACCTGATTAGGAATGTTACTCCGTCATGTAAATATGAGCTAATCCTGTCTCTAGATAATAACTTTTGTTTTATATTTACAGCTGAGAATAATCAACGCGCTGTTTAATAAATGTTTACTATTTTTTTTTTTGTAAAAGAAAAAAAACAGCAGTGAAACTGAGACACTGCAGTTTTTCAGAGAGCCCAAAGGTATTTTCACTTTAAGGAAGTATACCTTGTTTAAGAAAATCCCATGAAATTAATGGGGTTGCCATAAGTTGACAGGTGAATTGAAGGCACATATACATACACTAAGTTCTCTGTGGTTAAGGAAGACATTGAAGATATGCATGGTTAGTTATCTGTGGTGAATTACATGGCAAACTGCTAATCCTTGATGTTGGAACTAATATCTAGAAGCTTATGAGATTGTTTGTTGCTGTTGTTTAAGTAATGCATTTTCTAATTATTGATGGTGGGCCTAATATCTAGTAGCATATAGGGTTGTTGTTGTTGTTTAAGTAATGAATTTGCACTTGAGACAGGAAGGAGAAGCCTCAAACTATCTTCAAACTGTTTTCCAACATAGTACAGTATTTGTTGTTGCTGCTGTTTGCCTTAATGTCATTTCCAACTTATCGCAACCTATCACAGGGTTGTTGGCAAGTTTTTTCAGAGCGGGTTTGCCATTGCCATCCTCTGAGATTGAGAGAATGCGATCTGCCCAAGGTCACCCATGGGTTTCCATGGTCGATCTGGGATTCAAATCCTGGTCTCCCAGTATCCTAATCCAATGCTCAAAGCATCATGCCATCTGGTTCTGATAACATTCACCTTGTTCCAAAACAAAATGCCAATTAAATACACACATACAGTCATTAAGGTTTAGATACTGTTTACTGAATTTGGGCTGTCACGTAGTCTGACTGAGACCTGGCAGAAGAGAACTGAACATCACATGGAAATCATGGTTGAAAACAAGAAACAAGGATGAGGGTGGGAGGAATGGGGCAATTCGCAAATGGCAATAACTGTGGAGCAGCAGACAATGCAGTATTTTCCATATTTTCTGCAAAATGCAGCACTTTACTTACTATGAAAGTTTAAAATGCCTTCAGCAATAATGCTTATTTGCCCCCACATCACAACATTAGCCTAAAATCACAACCCTGTCCTTAAATTCTGAATTTAAATATTCATAGCTCTCCACTGTTAGGGCTTTCTGCCTTACCTAGTACACTGTCTTTATCTAAAATGTGAGCTTCCAGCAGGCTGAGTGGTTTTCCTTATGTATACCAATCCATATTGACATTTTAAGTGATAAGTTCTAAATACACAGTCACATGTGCTGGCTATTTTTTCGCCCCCTTTACTAAGATTGGGTAGAAATAGTGGAAGAGGCGAGGAGAGAGACAGAACGAAATTGCCTCAAGTCACATTCCTACATACAGTTGGCATGCATCCAGTTTGCGGCTGTGATAAGAAATATGTAATCCTATTATGCGGAGTAGAGGCAGAATGTACAAATAGTTCTTGGAAATGGAACTTCTCCTGTAAGATTATTCATTTCCACCATAACAGGTATACAGCTAGATCTTGGCTATAAGTCTTCTGACAGCTGACTGTCAGGACAATTCACCACACACAACTACAGTGTCTTTCTTAACCAGACACAAAGATGTACTGCATATGTATTAGCCTGCAATTTAAACTTTTATTTATTTACACACGCACACATGTGTCTGCCTGATAATAAGGAGATGCCAAGCTTAAACAGCAGGAAAGAGGAGAGGGATATTTTTCTGATGTTTTATGTGAGAAGAATAGAGGCATCACAGCTTCCCATTTCCTTTGCTCGAAAACATTAAAAACATATTATTCTAGTTAACTCTTGCTCCTCCAGATCCTAATTTGAAAGTCAATGACCACCACACATACCTACCTTGTTCACTGCTGTAGCTAAGTAAAATTCAACATATGCAAAAGAACCTCCAAACCCTATGTACGGAAGTCTCTCTTTTCTCTGAACACAGGCCAAGTTTGCCAGGGCCTGCCACAGGTTCAGCAACAAGAAATATCATCAAAGGACACAATATACCCTGGTGAAATATTGCACCTTTCTGTTATAGAAAGTGGAAAGCTTTGGCTCACCTCTGATATCCCCATCATAATAGTCTTCTCTGCCAGGGATATGAAGAAACCTTGTTCTTGACAATAATTTTTAATCATGATTAGCTGTCTTGTCATGACAAGACTGCACCTCAAGAATTTTCAATATACTTTGTGGAAGCCTCTTGATTCTGTGAAAAACAAGTGCCATTTCACTTTGTGAGGCTAGGCAAATACCCACATACCCACAGAACAAGCAGGATAGGGCATGCTAATTGATCACAATGACACAAACAATCTTTCCAAAGCTACACGTTTCACTACAAGCCACCAGTAGTTGTGCTCTTCCATACTGTGTATTTATAAAAAATGTATAAAAACTACTTGTGAAAAATGCAAACTTCATTGAAATAAATAAAAACAGAGTTTACCATCTGATAACACACCCAGACACACACACACACACACGTTTTCTCCTTGACTACATGAGCACATATCCCATCACAGTTTTGGCATTCCTAACCTATTCTTGGTCAAAGAAATGGACTATGCCCTTCAGTGGAGAGCTAGCACAGTTCTGTTGTTTGAGTGTCAGACTACAACTATGGAGATCAGAGTCTGAATCCCCGCTGTAGCACAGAAATCCATTGAGTGACCCTGGGAAGTAACACTCTCTCAGCCTCAGACAGCAGCAATGGCAAACCACCTCTGAAGAAACCTTGCCAAGAAAACCCTATGATGAGGTCACCATAAATTGGAAACAATTTGAAAGCACACAACAACAATAACAAACAACAACAACCCCTTCAATAAGCGAGTGGAATAGGCAAGACAGAGAGATGCAGAAACCTCTTACTTTTAATAGTCTGATGCATTGCCAGGATGCACATCCAACCATGAGTGCCATGGATGGAAAACAAAGAAGACATTAGCAAACAGGTATCTTTAATGTAAGTGTTGGCATACTACCTATGATATCTGAGTGCATTTACCATACCTCCATTTGCACTAGAGTATTTCCTCTAGTCTATTCAGTGACAGCAGCTAATGCAATATTTAAAAAAGCAATACCAAAAGGATAAATAGTTGTGTTACAACTCTTATTTAAAAAAACAGTCATATACATGAAAATTCCCCCATTTTATGAAGACACAGAGAACTATGACCCTCTTTAATATGAAAAGCTAGAGGATCACACTTCATGCATTCAATGAAATAGGCTCCAATCCATGAAAGCTTAGCCTTAATAAAGTCTGTGCCACAAGATATTGCATTTCATATTAATTTGGATGACTGATATTAAAGAGCTACTATAAAATAATAAAAAAGAGGCAGTCATTGGACCCGTACAGACAGGCCAAAATAAAGCTGCTTTAGGTCACTTTGGAGGTATGCTGTTTAAATAACACATGCATCTTAAGAGGCCAGAAGCTGTACCAACGCTGCACTCCAGTCTTTAGGACTGGAGTGCAGCTTTGGCGCAGCTTCTGGCCTCTTAGGACACATGCATCATTTAAACAGCATACTGTACCTCCAAAGTGACCCAAAGCAGCTTTAATTTGGCCTGCCTGTACGAGCCCATTCTCATTTCACCCTAGGGCCCCATTCCCACTGGCCCAGTTAACGTGGATGGAACTGGGTAGATCTGTTAGCCAGTGCTCACTACGATTGAGGGGCATTTTAACCTGAATGCCTTATCGGGTTTAACTTGAGGGCACCTTCTGTCAATCAAGCAATCGTCATAGGTGACGTTTGCAGGGGCATCGGAAGTGTCCTCCCCAACTCCTTTTTTAAAAGAGCCATGCACAAAATGCCCCATAGTGCACACATTTTGTCAAATAAACCTCGTGTGTGTGTGTTGTAGGCATTTGGGTTAGTGCAGGTTATGATCTGCCCCTGGACCCATTTTCAACCCCAAAATGCAAGTTAATGCATCCTGTATCCCCCACTCCTTGCCACCCCAGAATGCCTCTTGCACATGTAATAATAATAATAATAATAATAATAATAAGTTCCTATGCGATTGCCTTGCATTCTTTTTTGCTTTTAAAAGCAATTCAGGGCTAGCCCTGAAGAGACAGTAGCAAAAGCATGTATCATTTTGCCAGTTGCCTAATTTACAAGAGCAACAAATGTAACGTTAGAATTGTAGGATTGATTCGCAAAGGAAAAAAAGTCTTGCCTTTTGCAACATTTTCCCATTGCTGGAAGCCAGCAAATGAAAGGGAAAGTGAATAAGCAGCTAGCCATGTTCTATGCATCTATATATATCTGCCTCAAGAAAAGAAAACATGCACATACTGTATTTTGTCAAAAATAATTTTAAAAAATAAAAAGGGGGGAAGGTGCCTGATGGGAGCTCCGTTCATGCCCTGCCTTTGACCTGAACTGACCTGACCCTTTTCCTCCTGCTAGAGGAGCTTTGCTATTGCCTTCCACTGAGGCTGAGAGAGTGTGACCGACCTGTCAGTTCCAATTGCCCCTTGGAATCAATTGGGAATAAAAGGGAAATGCAGCGCAGGCATTCTGACTGTAGCATCCACATAGAACACTAATAATAATAATAATAATAATAATAATAATAATAATAATAATAATGGCTCTTAAGTTCCAGGAGCAAGAGGAAAGCAAGCACCCAAAAAATCATGTGCATAAATTGTCAAAAGAGGCTGCTTCTGCTGCATCCATTTCCCTACATACCCCAGCTTGGCACCACAGCCCTATTTCCCTGGGCAATCCTCCTCCTCCTTCCTTCTGACCCTCACCACCCACTGCCCTGGCTCCTTCATCCTCCTCTCCTGCTCCCTCTCTGAATTTGCCCCGATCATGATCGAGGGCAAGTTCATATTTAGCGGAACCCGGGTCTTTTGAGAAAAGACGGTTTTTAGCCCAATTCTGGATACCCCGGGGTAAGGGGCATTTCCTTGTGCAAGCCTCGACATGGATTGTGACAGAATTGGGCCGAATATGAACTTCACGTGGAAGATTCGATTTCAAAACTGGTGTAAAAGGTAATGTGAATGGCCCCTCAGTTTAGTTTCAGGATCTATGGTGGAGTGGGGAACTTTTGGGTCTGCAGCTGTTACTGAACTATCATGCTTCACTACTGTCCAGACTTGCTGGAACTGGTGGAAATGGGAGTCCCACATCATCTGGAGGGCCAGCTTCTTCAGCTTTGTATGATGTAGAGAGAGGTTGTTGCTCACAGATTTCATATCCAGTACTGAAAACTGGCATTTAGTCCAGCAGACATGATCAAGCCTTGATCCAACCGTTTATTGTTTTAGTATTTAAAAAAATAACCCACACTGCAGAAATAATCCAGTTTGAAACCACTTTAATGCCATGACTCAAATGATATAGAATTCTGGAAAATGTAATTGTGGCAACAGAGCTCTCTGACAAAGGCTAAACATCTCACAAAATTACAATTCCCAGGATTCAATAGCACTGAGCCATGGTGGTTGAAGTGTTGTCAAACTTGATCATTTCTGCGGTGCAGTTGCAGTTTACGTTGTTGAATAAACACTCTTAGACTGCATCTGCACTGCATAAATAATCTGGTTTGATACCACTTTAACTGCCATGGTGCAATGCTATGGAAACCTGCTCTAGTGCCATAAACTCCAATTCCCCGAATTCCATAGCACTGAGTCATGGTAGTTAAAGTGGTGTTAACCCAGATTATTTCTACAGTGCAGATGAAGCCTTTGTCTATGAAGGATTAACAGCACAAACCTGATTCCTGAGAGTTCATAAAAAGGTTTCCTCCTACGAGAATGTATTTTATAAGACAGCATTATGTGTAGCATAATAGCATCTACAGACTCTACATAAAGATGAAACTCCAACTCACTAGATGATTACACACTCACAGAAACAGTCTGCCTCTGCTTTCAAAGTCTTACCAACAAATTTAAGTATCAGATTCAAGATTTTCTTATGTGCAAAACAAAAAAGAGTGGAAGAACATTCATGAGCCGGAACAGTAAGGCAATAATACCACTGCAAAACAGCAGAACACACAAAGCACTAAAAAAAGGCTGCAAAGGAAAGACAACCTATAACATGAATAAGCAGTACATATTTTCTACTAACTCACTCTTGGAAGTGGGGGAGAACCATTTGTGTCAAACATAGTGCATGGGATTTTTTTTTTAATATTTCAAAATACAGTGGGTTTGGTTCCAGGACCACTTGTGGATACCAAAATCTGAATGAGCCCACTAATGTTTTAAGAACATTTGGAGAGGTCATCCTCTCTGTTCCACCAGCTTCTCAGGCTCCTTTGGTAGGAACAAGGGAGAAGGCCTTCTGGGTGGCTGCTCCCAGACTCTGGAACTCCCTCCCTAGAGATGCTAGGATGGCCCAAGTCTTTGCTGTCCTTCTGGTGGCAAGTTAAAACATTTTTGTTCTGCTGGGCCTTTACAAAGGATTGAGGTTGGGCTATTAATGCTGTGTGGTGCTGGATTTGAAGGGCCTGTATGTAGTTTTATTGTTGTTTAGTATTCTTAATTGTGTTTATTATGTACTGTTTTTTTGTGCATTTATCTTTTTGATTGTATTCTTTTCTTTTAAAGAGTGCTGTTTTGTTATTTTACTGGTTTAATTCTATTTTAGAGAGCCATTGTGGTATATTGGTTTGAACTTTGGACCACAACTCTGGAGACCAAAGTTCGAACTGCCACTTGAACCTATGATAGGGTTGCCTTATGGTTGCCAAAAGTCAGAAAAAACTTAAAGGTGCACAAGAACAAGAAAAAAAAATCTATTTTAATGTTCACTTTTGTATGTTTTATTTCTCCTGTTCTTTTAATTTGTTAGCCACTTTGTGTTCTAATCTGGGGGGAAATCAGGATAACAACAACAAGAAGAAGATTTGTTTTGGGGGATCTTTTTGGTGAAAATTTTCGAACTGTGGTTCAAGATCTGTTGTTATATATCCCCAAATCTTAAAAAAAGAACAACTCAAAATGAAATAAATAAGGGACAAAAATTACACATAGCTCTTGACTCTCTTATTAAAAATACTCTGAAATTCTGCTTCTAATTAATAGGAGTCAACCATATATTTGACAGTGAAGAGGAGGAGGAGGAAGACCTGCTGTGAAGAAAGTGAAATCCTCCAAACTGAAATTAATGAACTGAAAGAAAATGTTTTAAATCACCATTCAAATAAAACAATATGAATATACATACAGTATTTATTTGCACTGACAAAATATTCCATATAATATACATACAGTATTTACCTGCACTAACAAAATATCCCACGTCTTTCATGAAACATCATAGTGCAATGAAAAGAATAAATCATCATTTCAGTACAGTACATTCAGATTAATTAATATAATTCATCTGTCAAATTATTTTGTATTGTGGCATCTTCTCTAATTCTGAAGATACTGGTCAAATCCACTACAAGCACCATGTCCCACACTGGACCCAGCTAATCATCCAAAAATGGTAGATTGGTTTTAAAAAAACCTTCTAAGTTACTGTCATATGTGTAACTGTTCAAATGTGGCAGATCATTTCAAAGTCTTCCATTAGAATCCATTTTGATGGAATCTAACAATATCACAGGAAGATAAAAAGACAGAATATAACCTGTCCTATTTCCAATTTATTTCACAAGAGCCACCCAACATAATCTAATTTTCGGACAAGTCCAAAAAAACCCAACATGATAAATATTTGCTTTAGGCCAGCAGTTATCTTTTCCTCCCACATGAATCCTACTCAGCCTGATCTGAGTGAAACAACAATGAAATGAACATTTGTCTATGTTTTCCTTAAAACCAATAGTGTTTACTGTGACATGTTGCAGTTAACTGCCCTCAAATTGATCTTAACCCATGGTGACCCTGTGGATGGGACTTCTCCAAGACCTTCTGTCCTCCATTACTGTGTTTAGGTCCTGTACATTCATACCCATGGCCCCTTAACAAAGTCCATCCACATCTGGCATGTGGCCTTCCTCTCTTTCTACTTCCCTCCACCTTTCCTGGCATTATTGTTTTTTTCCAGTGAGTTCTCTCATCTCATGATGTGTACAACAGCCTCCATTTAGTCATCTTGACTTCCAGTGAGATTTCTGGCTTGATCTGCTCTAGGACCCATTTGTTTGTTTTTGGCTGTTTGTGGGATCCTCAGCACTCTTCTCCAGCACTCCATCTTAAATAAATTGATTTTCTTCCTACCTTGTTTCTTAACTGTCCAGCTCTCACATCCATACATGGTAATAGGGAATACAATGGCTTGTACAATTCTAACTTTTGCGTTCAGTTGTATATCTTTGTATTTTTAGATTTTTTTTTCTAGTTCTTTCACAGCGACCCTCCCCATTCTTAATCTTCTTCTGATTTCCTGGTTGCAGTCCTCATTCCTATTAATGTTTGATCCCAGGTATGAGAATTCTTTTACTAGTTCTATTTCTTTGTTGTTTAGGTTGAATTTGTGTAGATTCTCCATGGTCATTGTTTTCTTTATGTTCAACAGTAAGCCTGCTTTTGCATTTTCTTTCTTGATATTTCTTAGTAGTTGTTGCAGGTCTAGGAGGTTTTTTGCTAGTACTATGGTGTCATCTGTGTATCTTAGATTATTGATATTCCTTCCTCCTCTTGTCACTCCTCCTTCTTCTATGTCCAACCCTGCTTTTCTGCATATATGTTCTGCATATATGTTGAATAGATAGGATGATAAGATGCAGCCTTGGCTGACCGCTTTGCCAACTGGGAATCATTCTGTTTCTCTAAGTTCTATTCTGACAGTAGCCTCTTTTCCTGAGTACAGATTCCTCATCAGGACTATCAAATATGTTGGCAATCTCATGTCTTTAAGGGCATTCCATAGCCTTTCATGATATATGCAGTCAAAGGCTTTGCTATAGTTTATAAAGCACATGCTGATTTTCTTTTGGAATTCCCTCATGCACTCCATTAGTCATCATGGTTGCAATGTGGTCCCTAATGTCTCTGCCTTTTCTGAACCCCGCTTGGACCTCCGGGATTTCTCTCTCCATGTATGGCTGGAGTCTATGTTGCAGAATTTTTGAGCACAATGTTGCTATGATACCTTTCCTCATATACAGATTCTAAACTTCATACAAAATCTTGTCTAGCTTCCTGGTGGGAAGCTGCATAATCATAAACTGACTTATGATAATGCAAGGTTGACATGTGCAGCAATCATATTCTCCAGAGAAGAGCAGAGACATGACAATGCCATATAGACATTGTTCAAGCAGAAGCAACAGTGTGGTTGTTGTCCAATATGCCCCAATGTGCAATGTTTTCTGATATACACATGTTCCAATTGCAATGTGTTATGCTGTGCAATGGCATCCACTGCACTATGGAACAACAGTGCAACAGGGCATGCTTCATGGTGCCCCATTATGCATTGTCAGAATTTACTAGCATGGTTGCATATAATGTCAGTGACTCCATCATCATAAAGGTATGCACCATAGTCTCTAATGAAGGATTTCAGCCCTTCTCTCCAATATCTAATTCCCACATTTGCTGATATAGATTTTTAATGAGTTCATAATTTCAATTTAATTATGTTTTACAGTACTTAACATTATTTGGTATTCTTATTTAATATCCACCATAATTTCCTGATTGGTTGGTAAGCACATGTCATATATGCATAAATAGGAGAAAGGGAAGCAGAAAAGACGTCATTAGCTCAAGTATGTGGGAATAAAAGTTAACTTTTTCGAAGAGTTTAAATCCCCTAACCCTAAGTATACCTTCATCTGCATAAAGCCCAGTAATATTTTACGCTCTAGAATCTAGGTATTTATTTTAAAATACTGTATGCTGCTATGTGCAGAAAGGCTTGAATGTAACTTTTTAAAAATAATGTTCTCCATACATTATGTTCCAGATACTGAGATTTGTTGTCAAAAGCTCTGGATTAAATTTATTATAGTTCCACTGAATGCTTTTCAATTGCATAAAAACATTATGTCGTTCAAATATTAATGTTTTATCCTAGCTAAGCCAGTAAGTTAAATGTGTCAACATGACTGCACTGTAGTATTGCGTTATATTTAGGAATGCGGCAGCCTCTGCCCTTGTGGATTCACAAAATGCTTTTAAAGAAACACACGGTTTCTTCCCATTCTATTAACATTTTAACAAAACCTTCTGCCAAACAGTTATTGGTTATGAAACTTACAATGTTACATATTACAGTAAAAACAGTACTTTTGGAGAATTAAACATATTTTATTACAAAGATGGTTTCTAACCATGAGATCTTTATTTTAAATCAAGTCCTCCAACCATTTCCCATAACAGTGATAGCTGGGGGCTTCCATGTTAGTAGGATGGTAAATCTGCTTTGGGTTTTAAACCAGATTTCAAAGAGGCTATACAAGCTGCTGAATCTATTTTGGGGACAAGGTTTGTCCCCTTGGATAGCTCCTTTAAAGTTCAAACTAAGACCCAGAGTGAAGCTACCAACCCACCGACATGAGAGCCACCCAATACCAATTTACTTACAATAATTATATATGACCAAATCCTCCATTGTCTTCCAAGTTAAATACAATTATGATCTCTTAAAGTTGAACATATTTAATCAAGTAATTTGAATATTACAAGTTCTCTATCCCTATTCTTGTTATTAAACAGCATCCATTCCGATTCTAAATAGTTTACACACACACACACACACACACACACAGTTTATAAATAGTAACATAAAATCACACAAAACCTGAAGGTTTAAAGTAAATTGAAAGGTTAGTACTTGGATGGGAGACCCATCAATGAATGTCAGGTGCTGTAGGCTATATTTTAGAGAAAGGAACTTGCAAAACCAACTCTGAGTATTCCTTGCCTAAGAAAACCCTATTAAATTCCTAAATTGACAGGTGACTTGCAGGCACATACCAAAAAAAAATATGATGTCTGTCCATAATTTGAATGATAGATTTTATTATATGTTCTATCCACGGTTTTACAATCTGATCTTTATGGGAACACAGTTTCAGAAGGTAACATCAGAACAACAATAAAAGGATGCAAAAGAGAATAAAAGTAGACTGTATTTGTATCAAATGAAATATAAGGATTATACAGAGGGATGGATTAAACATCAAATTTCTAACAGGCGACTTCAGTTCTGTATTACCTGTATTTGTGTAAGAATGACAGATGGAGAAGTTACATTAACTACAAATGCCAGAAACAGAAAAGCAATTGTTCCTTTAGAAAGATTAAAAACAAAACAAAAAAGCCCAGTGAGAGATTCTGCTCATATCACTGATATTCAGACTTGGACAGATGGGAAAAACACAAATGAAAATTGGCTTACTATGTGACTGTTCAGCTTCCATCGGTGAAAATATGTCAGTTATTCTGCCTTCAGAGTTCTTACGTTTTCCCCTTGTTTATTGTTCAGACTAATTGAATTATTAGAATTATTACACCGTCAGACAGATATTGTCTACAGATAATTACAATGGCAGTTTGCCAGCAATCTTGTGGTCACTGTGTCCTGTCTCTCCTTGAAGATATTAACACTCAATAGGAAGGAAGTGGGTTAAAAATAAACTTTTTTTAAAACAAAAGCTGCCATTACAAAATCAAAAACATCCATCCTTTTCTAAACAGAGGCATCAAACAGTTTGCCTTTCTTTCCTTCACATTCCAGTAACAGCTGAAAACAAAGGTCCTAAAAGCAGCAGCTGGGGATGCATCCACACTGCAGAAATAATCCACTTAAGATGCATCCACACTGCAGAAATAATCCAGTTTCTGCACCACTTTAACTGCTATGGGTAAATGCTGTAGAATTCTAGGGCTGGCAGTTTGTTGTGGCACCAAAGGTCTCTGACAGAGAAGGCTAAATGTCTTTACAAAGCTACAATTCTCAGACTTCCATAGCATTGAGCCATGGCAGTTAAAGTGGTGTCAAACTGGATTATTTCTGCAGTGTGGATGCAGCCTAAGACTAGTCACGAGATGATTTCCACAGAGGAGTATACAGGGTTTGTTTATGTGTGAATCAACCCTGTGACAAGACTCAGAGATTGTCTCAGACTTGGAAGCTCACTCCCTTACTACTCTCATTACAACTTGTGGTAACTAGTTAGAACAGGTCCTGTGATAAATAAATATCTTGTCTTCAGGTTCTTAGTAGGCATGTAAGTACAGTCTGAGCCAGTGATACTAGAACCTTTTACCCTTGGGAACACCCCCTTTACATCTTAATGTGGACATCGCACCGCCACATAGTATACGAATAAAAATATTTCATTTATTTAGTGTGTGTAGGCAAATAACAACAACAATAGCAACAAGTGCCTTCCGGCTGCCTGTTGACTTATCCCATGGTTTCATATCATAGGGTTTTCTTAGGAAAGGAATATTCAGTGGTGGTTTTGCCAGTTTCTTCCTCTGAAACATAGCCTACAGTACTAGGTACTTGTTGGCAGTCTCCAATCCAAGTACAGTACTAACCAGGGTGATCCTGCTTAGCTTCCAAGATCAGACAGGATCAGATTACCTGAATAAAATTTGTCCGCTGGGTGGATCACCAATACAAAAACAAAAAGAACAGATGAAAGCAAACTTGGATATGTATGACAGGCTACCAAGTTTTTGGAACTGATGCTCAGTCTGTTATTTCATCTTCCTGATCGGAGCAACTGGGGTGCTACTGTTTTAAAGAACACATATTGTAAAAATTAATTTCTTGCCAGATGGACCTGGCAAGACTGTAATGGTTTCCTCTCTCAAAATGCAAGTTACAGAGAGAGAGCTCAAAGTTTGCCTAAAAGAAGAAGAAAATGAATGAGCCAATTCCTTTTACATTACCCGGTTCTCAACGTTTCAAAATGGAAGAGATCTCTCCATTTTGTTACACATGGGATGGAAGCAGAAAAATGCTTCATAAATATATTTTTTCTCTTCAGACTTTATAAAAAGTGAATGGAAGATTTATGTGTATGCTTTCTGTGCATGTTCTTCTAAGGAACAAATGACTGGAGGCAGCTGATATTTACTAATGTGAAGCATTTCTCTATGGTCTCCAGTTGTACTATCCATTTGTCTGCATTTCTATAGTTGGTGTGGCTTCATTGTTACCCTAAGGAGCAATCCAGAGTTAATGCTCTGGGACAGAATCTACATAATGATAAACCATATTTTTTTATTGCAAGAATGTACCTTTAGTGAGCTTAGACCTCATATGCATCCACTCTCCCAGTTCCTCCTCCAAGCTTGCCACAAGAAGAGCAGAGCTTCTGCTTGTTTTAGATTAACCACAATGTAGTGTTGAACTCAAACTGTAAACTGTGGTTGATTTTAACTATGTTTTCGTGAAACAACCCCCCTTGTTAAACCATATGGTTTGCAGCCTTCTTTCAACAAACCACAGTTGAGATTAATTATAGTTTGTGAGGTCAGACACATGACAAGCTGTGATAATGAGACATCATTTCAAAGCCTTGCAGCCAACTGGCATGCAGTGGGGTGGGAGAGGCCAATGCAGAATTTAAGGCTCACCTAGCTCCTTGCAACATTAAACTATGGATTAGTGTTACATCTGAACCAGCCCTCTGAGTCTTTTAGCCTTATGTCTCCTTTAAAATGTAGTGAGGGAAATCTCAAACCATCTGCTTCGCAGATCATGATATAAATAATCTGGAAGCAGCTTGGCAGATCTCATGTCTTCCTCCTAAGGTAGCTGTAGTAAGTGCTAATAAGTCCCACATGTTTGAGTCATGAGAAAAAACAACAACAGAGGAGGAGCAATCCCCAATGAGTTTAGTCTGTTATTAACATATGAAGTAGCTACTTGCGAAGCCCCCCGACTCCAGCGTCAAGACCCTAAAGGCTATTGCTCCAATATGAAATATGTACGGCTATCATTTAATCTCCGTTCATCCTTGCTCCCCCACTTCTGGTCTG
The DNA here is from genome assembly GCF_019175285.1 of Sceloporus undulatus. NCBI lineage: Eukaryota > Metazoa > Chordata > Lepidosauria > Squamata > Phrynosomatidae > Sceloporus > Sceloporus undulatus. The sequence continues at coordinate 156,079,995 of NC_056522.1, read as the reverse complement.
TTGAAAGCAGCATATAAACAAGCTTCTTCCCAAGATGTAAAATTAGAATCAGGATTAGTAACGTCTCTAGAGTTCCTCTAGATCAGATCTCATTTCATCCTCTGCCTCTCCCTGAGCTGAAGATGCTTGCATTCAGAATAGCAGGGCTCCCTGCTGGAGGTGCATAGACATGCTAACAGGTGTGCAATGCTTCTTCTCCACAGGCATCCAGCTATGAAGTCTGATCTGCCAGTTGCTGGAGTCTAGACCTCTCAATCTCAGAAAGAGGAGGTGGTGAGGGAAGGCAGGAATGCAGAGTAGAAATGTGTAGCAAGACACTGCTTATTTATGTATTTGTTCGTTGGATTTCTATCTTGCTTTTCTCCTGTGAATAGGAACTAATGGTGGGTTATAATACAATAATAAAAATTACATAAAATGAGCAAAAGCACATAGATTTTAAAACACATGAGTAAACAAAACCAAAAAACCAAAAATACACCAACCCATCTAATTAAAAGTATATGGATACTATTGAAGAAATATGGACTATCTAAAGAGAAGTATTTGTGAAGAGGAACACGTATGACACCATATTTCCTGTTTTCCTCTTTTTACAATTGTTAGGCAACCATTTACCTTCATAACCTCAAACAATAACAAGATGTGGACAATTTGCACCTCAATTAAAACAACAGAAAAATGGTTCTTCAAGAGAGATGATTTATCAAATACCTGCTTGGGGAAAAAAGCGCTTCTGGCTTGCCAGTATGTAATAAAACAGACCAGCTTTTAGAAACACACACACATATTGTGATAATTAAAAGTCTGAAGCCACCCAACTTTACTAACTCTTTTATTATTCTTTTCAATTCAAATTATTATTAAGTTTGTATGTTCCTTTGCTTATTAGCCCTCTATTTGTAGCAAAAGCATTGCTTCTTTAAACCATGAAAGCCTTGAAGAAAGGTTTGTGAAACAAATTAAAAATAACTCACATAAAATAGCCCAAAGGGCTAAGCAAGAATCGTTCCTTCACCCCCAATTAATTCCCCATTAATTGCAATGACTATCAGGGAATGAGCCCAGTACATAATACTTACTCATATCATAACATGCAATACCCTACTTTCCCTTAAGATAAGCACAGGCCTTCAATTTAAAATTGTTCAACATCTGAAGATGAGTCCAGTAGATGCTTTACTTTATATGACTCTGCAAATATAATTTGCTCCCAATCAGTAGGAAGCATTTTTAACCAGTCCCCCCTCCAAATATTTAAACACTATGGTACAAATGGGGAATCCTTGACTCTCCACAAGTTTTGGCCTTTGGTCATGCTGAATGGAGCTGACAGGAGTGGCAAGGCAAAACATAATAAGAAGTGAAGGTTGCCTATTCCTACATAATCTACCGGATCAAAAAATAGAAGCCCAGTCATGCAAGCATCTTTTCCATTCCTCTCTTCCCACTAAAGATCTCTCAAAAAGTTTCGCTTGCAAGGTTGCATTGCCTTGATTTGTCACTCCTTTCCCCTTCCACTCCAGACATCTCCCACCTGCAGGTTAGATATTCCATGTCAGAGGTAGGCAACCTTTTTGAGCTGGGGGCCGGGTTGCTGTCCCTCAGACAACTGGGGGGCCGAAGCCGGGGGGGGGGAGTTTCCACACTCTGGGGGTGGAGCTGCATGCTGGGGGGGGAGCTTCCACCCCCCCAGGGGTGGGGCCAGCGCTGGAGGCCCCCCCCTGTTTGCCGGCCCCCAGGCCCCATCAGAGGCCGGCAAGGGCCGCCAGCGCTGGAGGCCTCCCCCTCTTTGCCGGCCCTTGACAGGGGCCCAGGCCCCGTCAGAGGCCGGCAAAAGAGCCGGCAGGGGCCGCCAGTGTTGGAGGCCTCCCCCTCTTTCTCGGCCCCGCGGGCTCCTTCCCGGCCTCCGTGGAGGCCGAGAAGGAGGGAGGAGGCCAGCGGCCCCCCAAAGGCCCCGCACAAGTGGCCCAGTCCTGCCGCCGATTGCCGTTGGCACGGGGCCTTTGGCAATCGGTGGCAGGACTGAGCTCGGGTTGGTCCCCCAGCCTCAGCGGGCCACATGTGGCCCGCGGGCCGGGGGTTGCTGACCCCTGTTCCATGCCATGTCTCCCAATGGTAGAGGGGCTTTTCAGTGAACTTCAGTGCGCAAATGGCCTTTTGCCTGCACAACTACATTTGTTGTTTATTTCAATTAAAAACAAGGGAGCAAATATTAATTTCTAAAAACATGTTCCCACTAAAACCCAAAATAAAGGAAAATCACACAGGCATATATATAAATATGGATACTACTGAAGAAATGTGGGCTATCTTAAGTGAAGTGTTTGTAAAGAGAAACACTTATATTTCCTGTTCTTCTCTTATTTTTACAATTGTCAGAGGGCCACATACCTTCATAGTTCAAACATTAACAAGGTGTGGACTGTTTACACCACAATTAAAATAACAGAAAAATGGTTCAACATATGAGGCAGTGCATACCCTGGATCTGGTTTTTCTAGGTGATAGAGGGTGATCTGATTTTAGGGAGAATTTCAAGAACCCCATTGACATGGTCAGATCATTTCCTTGTGAAGTCTGGTTTTGTGGTAGCAGATCCTCCCTGAAATAGTGGGAGACCTATTAAGATGGTCTGCCCCAACTGCCTTATGGAATCTAAAGGATTCCTGAATGCTCTCAGGGATTTCCTTGCTGATGGGGGTGGCAATTCTATCAAGGTTTTAGTTTCACTATAGAATGCAGAGCTAGAAAGGGCTATTGATATAGTAACTCCTAAATGCCCAATCCAGTGCTATGGAGCCAGCAATTAGCCTTGGTTTATACTATATCTGCAGGCAGTGAAGCAGGCTGGATGGTGGATCGCATGCAGGTAGTGTAAATGTCACAGTGAATGCGAGCAGAAATCAGCAAAGACTCTTGGTTGTGCCTGCTATGCAGCAGTGAGTCAGGCCAAAAAAATAATAATCATATTACACTTCTAGGATTTTATCCTCAATTTCTCCCATCCTCAGAAGAACTTTTCCAAGTGGCGGGGAATGGTGTATGGGCCCAGAGAACTCGGGAATGGTGCACACAGCTAGATACTTGGAGAAAATCATTGTTAAATTTCACTCAGAAATTGACAATGCACTGTCTGGTCAGTTTTGTTTGGATTAGTTTGATGGGATCTGGTCAGTTTTGATGGGATCAGCCTGATGATGTAGACAAGATGCTTGAAACAGTTCAGCTTACCACATGCAAGCTTGAGCCTTAGCCTTCTTGGATGATAAAATCTAGCAGGATTGATGGGGTAGATCCAGGGGGTAGTAAATGCCTCACCCTTTCAGAGGGAGGTGCATTCTGCCTTTAAGTATGCAGTGGTATACCCTCTCCAGAAGAGCACTTCCCTGGAACCCAGAGGCATATGAGAACTACCGCCCTATTGCAAATATCCCCTTTCTGGCCAAGGTTCTTAAGCATGCGGTGTGTGGGCAACTTCAGCCATTCTTGGAGGAAAACAGTTATCTATGCCTATTTCAGTTTGATTTCAGGCCAGAGTATGGCATAGGGACAGCCTTAGTTGCTGACTGATGACCTACTCCAGGAGGAAAGACTGGGGAACCGGAGTGCCAACCCTGTTGATCTTCCTGGATCTCTCAGGCCTGTTACAGACTGCCAAAATAAAGCTGCTTCGGGTCTCTTTGGAGGTATGCTATTTAAATGATGCATGGGTCCTATGAGTCGGGAGGTTGCGCCAAAGCCACACTCCATTCCTAAGCACTGGAGTGCAGCTTTTGGTGCAGCTTCTGGATTCTTAGGATGCATGCATCATTTAAATAGCATACCTCCAAAGAGACCTGAAGCAGCTTTATTTTGGCAGTCTGTAACAGGCCTCAGTGGTTTTTGATACCATTGATCATGCTATCTATCTTACTGGATTGTCTCTATGGGATGGAAGTAGGAGGCACTGTTCAGCAGTGGCTCTGCTCCTAGCTGGAGGGCCAGTTCTAGAAAGTAACATTTGGAGAGTCCTCTTCAGCTGTGGGAGTGCAACAGGGTTCCATCTTATCCCCATGATGTTAATTTTTACATGAAGTTGCTGGGAAAAGTCATAAGGGGGTTTGGAGTGGGGAGGCATCAATATGCTGAAGACACTCAGATCTATTTATCCTTGTAATTGCAGTTAGCTGGGGCTATGCAGGTGCTGGACCAGTGCCTGCATGGTGTAATGGGCTGGATGAGGGCCAATAAACTGAGGTTGAATCCCAAGAAGATGGACCCAGAATGGACTGGTGGTTCTTAGGTCCAGGAATTGGCAGCCTGCTCTGAATGGGGTTGTATTTCCTCTGAAGAAGTGGGTACGTAGCTGGGGAGTACTCTCAGATCTATCCTTGTCATTGGAGGCCTAGGTGGATTCTATGGCTTGGAGTGCTTGACACCAGCTTTGACTGCTATGCTAAATATGGCCTTTTCTGGACAGAGATAACTTAACCACAGTAGTCCAGGAGCTGATATCCTCCAGATTAGACTACTGTAATGCACTCTATGTGGGGCTGCCTTTGAAGAAGACTCACAAGCTGCAGTTAGTGTAAAATGCAGCAGCTTGACTGCTGACCAGAATATCATGTAGAAAGCATGTAATGTCTATCTTAAAAGAACTGGACTGGCTGCAAATACATATCTGGCCTGAATTCAAGATGCTTGTGATGCCATTTAAATCCCTAAATGGCCTGAGACTTTGATATTTGAAGAAATGCCCACCCACTGGAGGCCCAACTGGTGCCACCACTCTTGTCATTTAGACACCAAGTTAAAACCTGGCTATTCACCAAAGCCTTTGGGCCTTATTTATTTAACCCAAGACTTCTGTAGATTTAAAAAACTTCTAAAAAAATTTAAATCTGTTTTTCACTTATTATATTAATATGTTTTTATTTTATTTCTACTTTCTTACTGTGTTTAATCTGATTAACCTGTTTCAGTGCTATTTCTAAGCTGCACTGGGATTTCCTGGTATAGGGTGGGGTATAAATATTTTTAACTAAATAAAGAAATGGTATCTGTACAACTTTTCCAGACACTACCCAAATATATTCTTGCCCCAGGTTATCAAGACACAGAATACTCCTGTCTTAAGTATTCAGCAAGCACATTTCTACTCTACATTTACTCTGTTGGGGTCCCAGCTGTCAGTCTCCTTTGCCTTGATTTGAATTGCTGTTGACAGCATATCAGTAAAGACTTCAGTGATCAGGATCAAGTGTCTCCCAGCACTACCAGAATGGTATTTATACTACCCCTATCCAAGATGTATCATATCCACAATGGCTGGGAGTAGTTTGCAGTGATGCTTGTGTATTAGATTTCTGGAAAGTCTCTCATCAATCCTTTAAGCGATTCACTTTTTATTCTCCATGTTTAGATACAGATAGTTTTAGTAATGAGAGGAACATTACTCCTTAGAAATACAAATCACTTCCAAAGCTTGAATATTAAACAATTTATTCTGAAAAATAATGTTAAGATCAAGTTCTTAAGACCTCTTGCTACTTTGCTTATTCGGTTTACTATCTTAATAGAATAAATCCTCAATGCCCAAAAACTAAAAAGAAAAAGGGAAGGTCCAGCTGGGATGCAGAAAAAGGAATTTTCAAATGTTGCCTAATATATGACATGTATTTCATCTAAGTGTGTAATTTGGGAGTCTAAAGTAGAACTACTCAAAGTTGCAGTATGTGAACCAGGGACAGACCTCAAGCCACTGGTTGATAATCCACAGACAGTTTCCTGGGAAATTGTTGCCAACAAAACTTGAAGGGATGTCATACTGAGGAGGGAGCTGACTTGTTTTCAGCTGCTCCAGAAACTAGGACCGAGCAATGGATGCAAGCTACAGGAAAAGAGATTCCACCTCAACATTAGGAAGAACTTCTTGACAGTAAGGGCTGTTTGACAGTGGAACACACTCCCTCGGAGTGTAGTGGAGTCTCCTTCCTTGGAAGTCTTTAAGCAGAGGCTGGATGGCCATCTGTTGGGGATGCTTTGATTGAGAGTTCCTACATGGCAGGGGATTGGACTGGATGGCCCTTGTGGTTTCTTCCAACTCTATGATTCTATAAGGACAAATATGGTATTAGTCCTTCACTCACTGGAAAACAAAAATACCCCCCCCAACACACACAACAGATAACATGAGAAGCATTGCTTTAAAGCACATAGCTCTTACTAAATCATTAAAATTATTTGGACAGTTATTTTATAAGGGTAACATCCCATGTTATGCAAATGTGCATCACTTTGAGGTAAAAGATTTCTCTTTCTTACTCTGTCACACACAGTGGATATAAAACTAGAATTTCATTAACTGAAATCAACAGCCAGGTAGTATGCCATATCCCTAATGTATTTTAACATGTTAATTATATACAACAGTTTATATGTCATATCGAATCCAAAATCCAATTTCAATCTGTATCCATGCAGTTATGTAATGCCATCCTGAAACACATATACTCCACAACAGCAAATCTCCTATATCTTAAGTGACATCAAGTTTTAGTATGGAATAACCCCCATGAGCTCAGTTTCTGTAGAAAAAAAACAAGTCTGGTCTGATATAGTCTTTTGGAAACTGGAGCACCTACTTGGAATTGAAGTTGGCTGTCATTGATAGGCACTCTCTACCTGTACATATAGTAGTATGGTGACAGAAGCATTTGTATGTTATCTGAACAATGAAACTGGGCTTGCCTCCTCTCAAACCCTGAGCTCTGGTATGTTGGGAACTGCATTGGATTTCTCCAATGCATCACTGTCAAAGCGCTTCACCAGAGCAAGTCTCAGTAAAGTCAACAAATTTTCCTCTAAAAGAACAGCACAAAGAATGAACTTTTAATATACTAAACTGAGCCCAGACAAACCAACCAACTGCTTGCTTTGAATACCAATAAGTTGTGGATAGAGTGCAGTGTGTGTGCATGTGTGTGTGTGTAAGAAATCAAAAGAAGTCTTAATATATACACTTGCTATCATCATAAATGCAGAATGGGAAGGGTTTCAGACAGGCGGATCTACTGCAGTTTCTAGTGTGACAAGTTTCAGGCTGCTGGAAAGATTAGTATTAACTGTGCTTCCTGTTTTATAGCTTACAGTGTTTGGTCTGCTGTTAGGATTACTGGCTAGCACTGAGCATAGGTAAAAAGATTAGGAGATTCTGGTTGCCAGTAAGGCTTATATACGTTTTTCTCACAAAAATAAAGATCATTTGCATATTGAAGTAATATATATTAACAGTACCAGAATGTTATTAATGAAACAAATGCACCCAAAGCAGAAAAGAAAGACTTAATTAGTATTAACATATGGTACCAAGAATTCATTACCCTAAAAACCATAGAGCTCAAAGCCAAGACAGATGTCAAAATGCCAAGAACGATTGTTGCTATGCTTCTTTATGCAAATATTCATACCTGGATTAATGCCTGGCACCCTGGTGACTGAAAAATAATTTGGGCAACTCATATTGTCTAACATATTGGTATTTAAAAAGTTTGTAGATCCATAAGACCATCTGATATTTCCTATACCAAGTATTAAATCATTATCTACTGAGAATAATAAACTTTCATTGAAAATGTACACTTTACAATGTTAGTAACAGGCACTATGCTAGTTTTCAGTAAACATCAGCAGCCTTTTTTAAAAAAGAGCATGTGCTACTGAATGCATAGCTTCCATCCTGCCTCCTAGTAGCTGCTCATGATGGCAACAGTCTTCTTGAATGCGTTTGTTTTCTCATACACTTCTAAACCAGTCTTACTCAACCTCATGTCCTTGCAATGTTGTGGACTCCAACTCCCATCAGTCCCAAGTCTATGGTAAATAGTTAAATAGTAAGAAATGTTGGGAGATTTAATCTAAAATATCTGAAGAGGATATTTTGGGTTTCAATCTACAAATTGTGCAGGTTGTTTTAAGCTCTAGATTTGGTGCATACCATTGAGAAGACCACTTAGTTACAGGCAAGGATATATCAATCCAAGTCTCAAGTCAAGTTTCAAGTCTCTACCTTCAAGTTTCAAGTCGAGTCCCAAGTCCTTGCGAGATACTTTCAAGTCAAGTCTCAAGTCTGAGGGACAATTTTAAGACACACACAAGGAGGGGGTATATGTGTATGGGTGTGTGTGAAGTTTCAATAACTAGAAAATCAAGAAGATGTGCACAAAGTTCGGTAAAAAATAAATCTTGGAAGGGAACAGCAAATGTGATAAACAATGGGCTTGATTTAGAAGGATCCTTCTAAAGCTTTTTAAAAGCTTTAAAAGGCTCCTCTAAGGTGCGGTGGGGACAGGTTGCTAGAATATATGTTTGCTATTTTTTCCTTTCCAAAATACACTGTTTTGACCATTTGAAAAGGGAATAAAATAATGCAAGTCTGTGCTGAGAATTTTTGTATTAATATGCAGAAATCAGGAAAGAGCGCAATATGAACAATTCAGATAAATATGCATATTAAGTCTCTAAACTAAACAAACTAGGGATGGATGGAATCTAATAAATTAGATATTCTCTTTAAGGTTTCAACTTTGTTTCCTCCTACAAAATCCCGGGCTGGAAGGCAGCTCTAGACCTTATCCTGCCATCCTCTGGCCTCCAAGGTGTTGCTAAACTGACAGGATTTGCTGCAGTCTCTATCAGCTCTGGCTCCAGAGTTCTCTAACAGAGAACACTAAATGTCTCACAAAAGTGCAATTCCCAGAATTCCACAGCATTGATCCATGCCAGTTAAAGAGGTGTCAAATTACATTATTTCTACAGTGCAGATGCAGTCTAACTTATAGTGAGCTGACCAAGTCATCAAACCAATATTTTTCTTAATTAAAAATAAGTTTAAAAGCCTGGATACTCATAACTTTTATTTGAATGATTTCCTGCAGCAGGTGGGGAGGGGAAACTTCCTTGAAGCAGATGGTGCATACAGCTTTCCACACAATGTTTGGGCTGCAAAGAGGATTTTGGAAGGAAGCTTTTAGACTTTTTTGACACAAGTTATTTATACTAGCTCTCAGCTGGGAAATGTGCCTTATGTTAGATGGCTCTCAACAACATGAGTCACTTTTCAGTATTATTGAACAACATGATACGCCATCATTCTCCCTTGGACTGCTCTCCATTTATAGCCTGCTACCCAAGACTCAGGGAAGATAAGATTTCCTGAGAGACCAGACACAAAATTACTTCCAGGATACTGATGAGAAATTGGAATGAATGCTACACCACCAGTTACTTAAATACAGATTTGGGATATGAATTTTGGATATAGCCGCAAAAGCCTTCCATGAGAAATCTGAGAATCTGTGTTGGATACAATGTTTGGGTTAAAAAGAGGACAGAGGTGCTCACCCTGGTTGAACAGAATTTTAGAGCGTGAAAGTAGGGCTTAGATTGGTGGTGTCTATTCCAGATAATGCATCATATACGGTATGAAATCAGCTCCTGAGCAGGGATGGGAAGACTCTACTGCTCATTCCCTAGCCAGAAAATGGTTTTCCCAGCACTGGAACAGTGGTGACCATTTTGTTTAGTTTTTGCCTGTCATTTGAACATCTTGAAGTGTTTTAGGAAATTGTTCTGTAGAGAAATGCAGTTTTATTTTTTTTAACTGTATTAGTTTTTTTAAGTGGTTTCAAACCATCTTGAAGCCTACCTGTCCAGACAATGTACAGTACAATGAAACATCAGGTGGAAATTAACATGAAGCCATGCTCTGGGGCTAAAAACCAGAACAAGAGCAAAAAGAGGTTCTGATACTTCACTTTAACTCAGAAAGTGCACATCACTGAACAGCATATGAACAGCACACTCATAGTGCAGGAATGTGAGAAAGCCCAGGTGGTGTATATAAGTACAGAAGCATGCGCCCTAGGACCAGTGAGACACAGATGTCAGCTTTATTGCTCACCATATGGCTTTTTTGTTTGAGCATACAGGTGTACAAGTGGCCAGCTGCACCATCAACTGATTGCACCATCGACCTGTCTCATACCCTGTGATTCAAAAGTACGACAAACATGGCAGGTTGCCAGTGGTGCAATGGATGTAATTAAACATAGAATCATAGAATTGTAGAGTTGGAAAAGACCACTAGGGCCATCCAGTCCAACCCCCTGCCATGCAGGAAATCCAAATCAAAGCATCCCTGACAGATGGCCATTCAGCCTCTGTTTAAAGACCTCCAAGGAAGGAGACTCTATCACCCTCCGAGGGAGTGCATTCCACTGTCGAACAGCCCTTACTGTCAGGAAGTTCCTCCAGATAGTCCAACAAGGGCTGAAGGAGGAATGTATCAGGAGCCTTCATGATTGCACTTTGTCAAGGTGTCACTGGGTGCACCAATGCACTTTATGGGTGGCTTATCACTCATGTGACTATGTAGTTGGTCATGCAGGGCATCCAATGTGATGGCAGCTGGGTGGGAAGAAGGAGGTTATTCCAGTCTCAGGTGGTGTGTTTGTTTGATGGTGCACATGTATGGTGGGGAGTCAGGCCCCACCAAACCCCAAAAGCAGCTTGATGCTGCATGCTGCAGACTGCCTGTGGATGTTTGGTCCACCTTGGAAGCAGGCTGGTGGAAGCAGGCTGGTTGAAGCAGGGTTTCCAACTGGTTTGAGGAAAACCAATAATTGTCTGCTTTTTCTTGTTCATCTGCTCAACCCCAATGTATCTTTCACAATCATGAATATAGAAGAGTATTAAAACGCTCAAGGATGTAAAATAGGATGGGCAACTATTTATATGTCTGTAGACTGTAGCTCCCTTAATTCCTTATCTGTCTTATTTTATCTTAGTTATGTTAGGTGGAACTGATGCAAGGTGTAAGCCAAAAACATCTGGAGGACCACAATAATATAGAATATCTTCCCAGTACAGGACACCAGATATACTGATTGGGAATAATTGGTAACAAATTACTAAATTGGAACCAGATTACTAGTTCCAGTTATATGAAACACTATTTCATACAATGTGGTTTTTTAAAACAAACAAACAAAAGGAATATGAGTTTAACAACTCTCTCAAATACTTGGATGAAAATACACTTTTAGAAGGACTTTATTGGAAAAACAATCATATAAAAATGCACACATCAGTATTTTATCTTTATATCAGAAAGTGGAACTAGACTGAATTCATGTACAAAGCAGTACATATTAGTTACACTGCCCCCCAATAGAGAGTAGAAAGTCTGCACACAGTATCATATTTGTAATTAATTATTGCATTATGTGACTGAGAAAAGACAACAAAGCCCACAATATTCTCTTCAGTTCTACGTTGAATAATACTGCTGCAGCCAGAACAGAGAGTGTGCATCTAAGGTTGGTACACTGAAAGTCTGGCATACCGACACCCAAAATGAATGAAAACTATGATAATCAAAACTGTTTAACACTGAATTCTGTAACAGAACTAGATTACTTATCAACATCCTATCATGGACTACATGTACGTTGCCAATTCCATCCTGATAAATTAAAGATACAGACAATCATCTATTTGTGTTGGATATTTGTAGAGATTCCAGTTTTCAAATCTCTTGAAGATTTTCACCTCACAGGGTTGTAAAAAAGCAATTCTGATTAGGTTTAGGACTAGGCAGTGAAAGATTTTAATCTTCCTAAGATCCTCCTACATATACAATAATGCTGCCAAAAAGGGGAGGGAAATTTGCCTCTTTCATTTATACCGCGTGTGGGGGAAGATGCAGAGGAAGGTCCTAAAGGGCTTAAGAAAGAGACTAAAATAGTTCTGTATGGATGATTTAAGGAACTGTGTAGAACACTTAGCGGCATTCACCATTCAGCAGTAAGCAGAAGCTCACTGCTGATCCTATAGCTATCTCGCCTTTTCTAACAGAGTATTCTTTAAATAGCTGCTGAAATAGGTTTAAATGCAGAAGCCTTTTTTCCAGAGCTAAGTGAAAATTTCACTAAAGATCAGCTGTGACATTTTCTTAAAATTCAGCACACACATTGGTAACAAGCTTAGAATTCATTGTGAACACAGCCTAGCTATCCTCACTGTAGCCTTCAACGCTTCCCTTTTCACAAAAAACATGACCATAGAAACAATGTCAGAAAACAATTTGTGTTTTAATAATTCATGTCTTCACAGTCACGTCTAAGTATGCAACCAAGTTCATTCATAGTGCAAGTCTGATTCAGATGATTCAGGCAGCATTTTAAACACTCCTCACAAGAAGAGCTGGTCACAGAAGGGTTATAGAAAACACTGGAGCAGCTGTGTTTGAAAGGAAGCTTTTGAGATGCCACATCATGCATCAAAACTGTTCCTAATCTAAAAACTTATGACTGAATGGGCACATTACTGGGGATCTCCTGCTGACAAATTGCAGATTTCTTTTGCAGAATTGCACCTGTATAAGAAAAAGATTCTGATTTTTATATTGTACAGTGCAAGTCCATTTATTTGGGTAAATTTTATACTGAAAAAGATGGATCGCACAACCTTTAAAGCTGTCAGACTGCCGCTTCAGTTTGTGATGAAATCTTTCCATAACACAGACCTTTCTGAAAGTAACACTAAAAACCAATCTGTCCTTGCATTTGAAAAGGCCAGAGGAAAGGTTCAGCCTGTGCTTCGACAAAGGAGAAATGAAGGAGCAATTTGCTCATGTTTAGGGCAATGTAGTAGCACCCAAGCAGATTATGAACTTATATTGGGGTGGGGGTGGGTTGGCTCTTTCCTTAAAGAATGGACAACCTAGGGATGGAGCATGAAAATGGTAGCACAAACAAGCTAGCGGGTAAGACACAGAGTGGACATGGTGTGTTTGGAAATCTAAAGCTAAATGCATTGGTGTATTCAAGGGCACAAACAGTTTAGAAGGAGACCTTGGCTTTTATTACATCTGATGAGATTCAGGCTTTTTATTAAATTCTATGAAGTTCCTTTCCTTGGTCCTTGGATTTGGCCATTAACCTTTCCAAGAAAGATTTTTGACAGTTTGGTTAGAATGAAATAAACTGGCCTTCACTGAAAAACAGTTAATGTACATTTTAACTGCCAGGCTTCAAATATCCTTTCCAGAAGGGCAGCTGTGTTGGTCTGATGCAGCAAAAAACAGCAAAGAGTTCTGTTGTGACTTAAAAATGAGCACATTTACTACTACATAACTTTTGGTGGACCAGCGCCCTCAGATCCATGGAATGTCATCCAGAGAAAGCAATAACTTAAAATATTTGGCAAATGTCAGTAAAAAAATTGATGAAGACGTTTCCACAGAAACAAATTGGATTTTGGTTTTGGCAAATCAATAGCAGGGTTTGAATTGTGCTTGGCCATAGAAACTCACTCAGTGACCTTGGGCAACTCTCACAGCCTCAGAGGATGGCAATGGCAAACCCTCTCTGAAGAAATTTGCCAAGCAAACACCACAATAGGGGTGCTGTAAGTTGGAAATGGCTTGAAGGCACACAACAACAGCACAAATAGCAAATGCAACACCCCTTCTGAAATCCAACTGCAATGGAGGTCAAAAAAGAGGGATATCTCCATCACACACTATGATCCCAATCTAGATTGCAGGCCCACTAGGGAAATCTGTAGGAAACAAACAAGGCTTTTAATCAGGGACAGAACTACTGTGTATTGGCAACTACCCGCTCACTTTCTCTTGAAAAAAGGCCTCTCTCCGGGGCTCCAAAACAACACGGGGGAGTCAAATTGTTTCAAAATAGCCCCCACACCCTCAAGATTTTTTAAATTAAGAAACTCAAAATAAAAATTGGGAACACGAAAACAGCCCTGGGACCTACATTCAGCCCTCAGGCTGCACTACTCACTCTGATAGTGGAGTATGTCTCTGGAACTGACAATAATGTGTTTTTTTATTTTTATAAAAAAATTTCTTTGCCATGAAGAAAATTTTATTTGTCTCCTTTCAAAGGCTCTCTTAAAATACATCAAAGCATTTACAAACATGAGAAGAGATCACTACAAGCTGCGTAGCCCACTTCCCACATAAATTCCAGCAACAGCTCAAAGAAAGCAGTGTTTTTTACATAACACTGAGTATGTATAAGGTGGTGCTAATCTCAAAGCAAGACAAAAAGTTGTCATAGGAATAATAGGTTGTTTAGTAATATGAACAGAGTAAATCTCTTTTCTGATCCCCTCTAGTTGAAGGCATAGATCTCACTACTATCTCAAAGTAATTTATGTTTTATTATTAACGTCAACATCTCACATTTGTTTTGTTTGCAATAATAGTTATTCTGGGAGCTTGGAGAAGGCAACCGTGCACACACCCTGACGTTTAAAACAAAACCCCTTTTCACATTATAATTTATTTTCTGGTGACATGAGATAATCTTTTGAGTTCCAACTGCTGGGAAAAAAAAAGGGGGGGGGATTACATTCCAGTAAAAAAAACACAACAACACAGATCAATAATGATTTCTTAATATGTATTAGTTTAATTGAAATAATTCATCATTGGAATTTTAAAGATGCAAAAATGGCTCAATATGTTCAATGAGGTAATGGAAAGTGCTTCTGTGCAAGTATGATCTGTTTGTTTTTTTAATGCAGTTTTAAAATGCTAAGTGTTTGCAACAGCTTAAAACCACCTAAAGAGCAAGATAAATGGTCTTTAATGGCAGGACATCAACCTGGAACTGTTTCCACACATTACATTTCTCTCACAGCATTACTGTAGGACTCTGAAAATGTCAGTTTGTCTCCATTTGCCAAAATACCCCCAGAGTATTCTGACTATGAATTTCCTTCTTACCTGTTGTGGGTTTTTGGTGAATGATAGGTGGCTTCCTCCCCACGTGGTGCCTGTGAGATGGTTGGAGCCACAGCTGCAAGTGTGAGTCGCTCTGAGTTTACAACGAGGTGCCCAGTCTCGTTCTGACCTCAAACTGACTTGCACCTGCAGAGCAACTCAGCAGGGATTTACAGGGACCATGTGGGAAGGCTGCCACCAGTCATTGCTGTGTTTTGCTCTGATTTTTCAAAACGTAACTCTTTTTAGCATGGGACAAGCAGTGGAAACCTCAAATTGAGTCTGGGTGTTGTGAAAACAGCCCAAACCCAATTCAGGGTTTGAGATCTGCATAATGTAAACAACACATAAGAGTTTATCACATGCGATAAATCCTGTACAAGAATGGGACTTAAAAATTCGGAAAAAACCCACAAAAGCAGGTTGATTTTCAGACACATTGGGGTTAATAAGTAATAATGTGACATTAACCCCAACGGAAAGTCGACAACGCCCGCTCCTTTTTACTTTCAGGATTTTCTGAAAGTAAAAAAAGTGGGTTTTGTCTACTTTCCATTTGGGTTAATGTTGCGTTAATGCTCATTAACCCTTACGTTGTGTGAAAATCAACCCAAATTGTGGGTTTTGTCCACTTTCTGTTTGGATGAACCCTTGATGTCATCTGTAAAAATACCCACTTTTGTGGATTTCCCCCAGTTTAAATTCAATTTCTACATGGGATCTGTCCTGTGTGATAAACTCCATAGGTAGCTCAGGGGAAATTTGTGGTTTATAAGTAGTGTAACCTCAAGCCCCTTGTCTCAGACCAGAGTTCAGATGACATCAGTCCCAGGAAACCATGAAGGCTGGTGAAGGTAACATTAAAGAGACAACAATCAGAATGACAGAGGTTTAAAAAAAAATTACAGAAATGACTGACTTCATATTTATACACTTTATATACGTTTATCTATCTAAACCAGTAGCCTAATCTAAATTCACTCACAGCAATAAGCACAGTATTTTAGAACAATTCCAGAATGACTACTCTACTAAAAAATGTAAAATAAACGACAAATAAAACCAAATGTAAAATATTTTTTTAAAGTATTAAAAATACAGATACCTTTAAAAAGTGAGATAGACATTGCCAATGAATCACAGGCTATTTAGAAGAGCAGGTAAAGAAGCAGATTAACATTGATGCACTTGTACATGTTAAAGAACACATTCTTCCATTCTTTCAAAACCCTGCAAGGCACCCATATTCCTCTGTCGCAGGCTTGTGAGAAAACCAGTGAACTACATTAGGTCTCATATTTGCTTACACATAACAAGAAATACTATATTCCGTGTTTTAACTCACCTTTCAGTTTTAGAATCTGCAATTTTTGCTCTTACAATAGAAGTAACCACAAGTCTCCAGATTCCTTACATTTAAAGCAGCAGATCACCTAGAAAAATATAGAAGGAAGATGGTCAAACTTCTCCTGAATATGAAATTTCAATTAAACCTAAGCTGAAAATGTGGCTGGCTGAATATAAAAGTTTTCCTAAAAATACGGTATAGAAAATAAAATTAATTCCATGTTAGCTTACATTTCATATTTCAATTATTACTTTGGTAAACAGACTGTTCTCACAAAAGAAAGAATCAGGTCCATATGAAGAACCTGGTAGTTTCTTTGGTTGATCTTCTAATAAAAGTCATCTCTTACAACACTGTGCCACATTTCAAAATATTTCTGCTGTGTTAAAGTATTTCCACCAAAGTTATTTTAGAGAAGCTTCAGGCAAGATGAAGGTTTATTTATACATTTAGCAGAATTACGTGGCAAAGATATATCTGGATTGTAGCATTTCAAGCCCTGAGGTGAACAGACACATGTTTGAAGCTAGCATATCCAGGAAAAGGAACTTAGCTTGCTCTTCTAACATGTTGGCTTTTGAGGTGCTAGGATTCTGTGTGAGGAGGAACATACAACAGAGCATGTCTGTATTCAGACACACACAAACCTACCACTGCCTAGGGGCTTGAAATGGTTAGTCAACAAAAATAAGCCTTGCTATTTGTTCAGCTGATGGGAGGCAACAGTGTTAACATAAAATGCAGAAACACTCTAGAGTCCAAGATAATATGCAAATATGTTACTTGATACAGTTACTTGTTCCTAAAGAGGAGCAACAGATTAGACATGACATGGAGGAAGGGAAAGCAGAGATATGGAGGGGGGAAACCCTTTGCTATTAGGGAAGTATGTTCAAGCAGTAAACACAAGCTTTAGTTCTTTATTTTCAGTATATATTCACAGTTTTGATGCCCAGAAAAAGTTGTAAACTAACAAGACATTTTTATATCTAAGGCCACTATCTGAGATGTAATAAATGTGAAAATAATCCTCATGACAGGAGGTGGCATGTATTTCTGCAAAATGAACTGCTGCCATTACCTCAGAATCAATATAATTTTCTTCTTTTAAAGTGAATATAACACCACATATTGATTTTGTATTTTGAGTACAACACATTTCGGCCCTGTGTAACAAAGATTTTGAGAGAGAGAAAAGAGCGGAACCTTGCAAAAGGTAAATGAGTTACTATAGCATAGTTCCAGAAACTCAGGGTTATTTCACAGTCAGGATTTCTACAAGCTTAGGAAAGAAAAGCAAAATCCACATGTACATTTGTACAAGCAGTGTTCTTCAGTCTAGCACATATTGTGGGTTTATGTTTTGACACTTAACTCAGTATGTGCCCCAGCAACAATGAACATGCAAAGCACGTACATACTCAAAGCAGCATGTCAATCTGCCATTCACTAAAGATGGATGCTCTGACTTGGATGCTGTAATAAATACACATCAAGAGGGTGTAAAGTTGGCCCCTGTGTGTCCAGTAATAATGGATGTCTTTTAGAATGTACAGCTCAAGGATGTGGAGAAGATTGTCAGAGAGGTATGAACTCTCACAAGTGTGTTAGGTCTTTGCCCTTCCTGGCTTATTAGAAAAAGCCAGAGGGGTGGACTCACTGAGTGGATAGGAGTTAGCTGTTAATATTTCCTTAAAACATAATAGAGTCCTCATGTTTATAGAAGGCATTTATAAGACCATTGTTGAAAAAGCCTTTACTGGCTCCCACCGTATTTCTAACATTCCATTGAGTGTGTCATGGCCTCAAATCTCCAGAGATTTCTGGATGGGATGAATTAGCCAGATCCAATTCAATCTGGTTTCACGCGTGGCTTTAGCATAGTGACAGTTATGGTTGTTTTGACAAATTATGTATGCTTGGAACTGGAAGGGTTTGTGTGTCCCTGCTGGTTCTGCTAGACCTTTCAAGGGCTTTTGATATCTTCAACAATAGTATCCTCCTGAGTTGCCTTGCTGGGATAGAGTGTGAAAGTTTTTCACTTACTGTAAACCACTGCTTACATTATTCCAGGAGAGGTAAACTACAAAGGGGTTCCTTGGGGCCTCCTATTTGACCAACTGGCCATTGGCCTGTGAATCCCCTCAAGACACAGTTTTGGCCCCCATGTTATTTCGCACATTCACAAAACACATTCACTGCTAGGAGAGGCAATGTGGAGTTTTAGGGTCCAGTGTAATCAGTATGTTGATGACATCCAACTCTCTTAATCTTTTCCACCTCAGTGTAAGGAAACTAGATTGGTTCTAATCCAGTGTTAGTCATAAATGATGAACTGGGAAAAAGAATACAAATGGTAAATTAATCCAGATAAGACAGAGGTGCTATGGGTCAATTGAAAGGGAGATCAGAAATTTGAGTTTGTCCAAAGGGCTGCCTACAGGTAATATGAAACCTTTTTCTTTGCAACTGCTTCAGTAGCTGCCAGTCCACTTTTTGGCACAGTTCAAAGTGCTGGTTATGACCTATAAAGCCCTGTATATCTTAGGCATAGGCTATCTGACAGATCATATATCCATATATCAGTCAGTCACTGCTTTAAGATCCTGTGGAAACCCTACTCTCTGCCACACTACCCTCACAGGTGCATGGGAGAAGGCCTTTTCAGTGGCTGCTCCCAGGCACTGGACCTTCCTTCCTAATCAGGTCAGACTGGCATCATCCCTGCTTTTGTTGGAAGCTAAATACCTTTTTTTGTTTCAGCAGGCCTTTGAGATTGCTCACAGGGGTGGGAGGTTGAGTGTGGCGGGTTAATCATGTTCTTTTTCTGTTTTAATTCCATTGATAGTTTAATTATATTATCTTTTCTATCACATGTACATTTAGCTATATCTGTTTTAACTTTATACACTACCTTGAGTTCCAGGGCTGAAGAAAAGGCAGGATATACATAAAAAACATCATGATGATGGTGGTGGTTGTGGTGGTGCTGACAACATTGTTGTTGATGCTAGTCTCATGCACTTCCTAATATGTATGTAGAAAAGCTGCCTAGAATATCATTTTTAAAAAAAACTGACAAAAAGAACAGTTTGTTTCCTTAGTTTCCTCATGGATTTTATGAATATTCAGAAAGCATGCCACTCTGTAGCCATTTAAATAAGAGCTGGGCAACTTGTGGGGTTTCAGATGTCACTGGACTGCAGCTCCCATATCACCAGCTGTCCTGGCAAGGGCTGATGAGAAAGTACAGTTCAACCATCTAGGGTGGGCCAGAAAGAAAAGAAGTGGCACCATTCTTTTTTTCAGTGGGAGGCAGGAGAAAGTACTTAGAACATTACAAGCCATTTCTGGCAGCACAAATGTTATTCTTTTCTGAGTACTGTATCTAAAACATGGCTGTGTTGCTCCAGCAAAACATTTCTCTCACTGAAAATTCCTTTTTGCCAGGAATATTCCTAATGGAAGTAATCAGAAAACAAAACATCATTAAGACTCCCTAGCGTGTTAAGTGGCTACATCATAACCTGCTTTTCCCCCAAATGGTAACTGGGAAAGGATTAGTTTGCAATGGGTCACATCTCCAAATTATTTGTTTTGTTTTAGTAAACCTCCTCTCTTTCCTACTCCATGTACTCCCAAGGACTATAATTCTTCATAACAGAATGTAGGATACAAAGTGGGGAGCAGAGGGGAGAGGAAGGGAGACTACATAATAATCTGAGTCTAAAATTATTTGATAGAACTAACATAGTGAGTGTTGGACTAGGACTCTGAGAGACCAGGGCTCAAATCCCTGCTCAGCCAAGGAAAGCCACTGGAGACCTTCAGGAAATCACTCTCTCTTGGCTTCAGAGGAAGACAATGACAAACGTCCACTGAATATATCTCACAAGAAAACCCCATGACTGGTTCATCGTAGGGTCACCATAAACTAGAAATGGCTGGAAGGCATACAACAGCAACAACAACAATAATTAAATGTCTGACTGTTTGCTTTTAAAATCAGGGAATTTAATTTGCCATTTTTCATCTGTTTTTTCCTCTGACAACATATCTGAACATGACACATAGGGATGTGAATGCTTGATTTCACTAAAAGTATACCACCCTGCCAGGTATCTGGAGATGACAAAAACAGCACCATCAGGCTATGTAAAAGACACCGTGTATCTATTTATCTACCTATCTATCAATAAATCCACATGAATTACAAATAAATCACATGTAAAGGTGACCACAGTGGGATACATACCCAATTCCTTTCTGCAAGCACAAGGTTACCTTTTCCTCGCATTACAATGAACAGGGCCTGAGATGGAGACAACTAGTTTGTGTGCACTATACCTGTTCCAGAGCTCCATGTGTCTACTTTAGCATGTGCATACCCTATGTTTCTGGAGCCTCTTCTCCAGCAATTAAAAATCCTACTTTTCCCCGATGTGCCAAGAGACAGACCCTTATACATGCACAAAATTACCTGAGTTGTATACAAAAAGAGATAGCTGTATTAATCTGTTCTAGAATTAAGACATAAAGGAATTTAGTAACATCTTTGAAACTGAGAAGAAAAGGTTTCTATTTCATATGCAAGCAAAATCATGCTCAAAATTCTACAACATAGACTTCAATCACACATGGAAAGAAAGATCCCAAAGGTGCAAGCAGGATTCAGAAGAGTAACTAGGGGCCATATTGCAAACATATGATGGCTAATGAAGTGCACCAAGGAAACTAAAAGAAAATCAGCATGTGTTTTATAGATTACAGCAAAGCCTTTGCATAAATCATGAAAGGCTATGGAACACCTTTAAAGAGGACTCAAGGGCTCAAAGAAAATGAATTGCAAAGCATATGGAAGGCACAAGGTTAATGAAGGTACCTGCTTTTTATAGTAACATACAAATTCTGTTGCTAGCAGCTATTTTCTTACTGCATTTACTATATTTGGATCCAACCTTAACTGTTTGCCTAAAATGGATTGTACACCCCCAATGAGCAAATCAACATTTTATGTGTACTTCATAGAGGCTTGTGGAAGAAAATTTCACATAAACTAAGGAAAGAATGAATCTGGAATTAGCTGGATTATTCCACCTTTTTAAAAGGTGTAGGGCAGTAGTACTCAAATATTTTACCCCTGCGCCCCCCCTTTTACTTGTATATGTGGACATCACACCCCTCTTCAATGTAGTATATGATTTTTTAAAAAAAATTAGTGTGCATACTCTCATTTACACATTCATGTATATTCATATTTTGATATTTAATAAAGAAATAACATTCTTCAAAGAGGAGGAGGAAAAGGAGGAGGAGGGATCAGGGCCTCCAAATCTGTACCCTTCTTGAGCAACTCTTGCACTCCCCCTGAGGATCCCACAACTTCCATCCTCCTGTTTGAGAACCATTGGAACATATGCAAGCCACTTCTTAATTCTGGGGGGGGGGGGGACAAGAAATGTCTGTGGTAGAATCATAAATGAAATGTTATTGAACAAAGAGCACAGCACATGACACAAGCCATTGAAAAAGAAGAGGTTTATTATGTGTACAGAATTATTTTTCTTAGAATATGTATCCCAGCAATATGTTAGTTTGATAGAACTGGGTGGTATCCAGTTCCGTTTGTCCACCTGTAAAGCTAACAGTGCTAGAGAACAGCATTCCCTCCTTCCACTCCATCTCTCCAAACACACATACAGTACCATAAATATGCTCTGGAATGTTGTGAGATTTTCTGGAGGGCATGGAAGACTTAGAGCAGTGCTTTCCAACCTTCCTAATGCCACGGCCCTTTAATACAGTTCCTCATGTTGTGGTGACCCAAACCCATAAAATTATTTTCATTGCTACTTCATAACTGTAATTAAATAGGTGTTTTCCAATGGTCTTAGGCTACCCCCATGAAAGGGTCACTCAACCCCCAAAGGGGTCCCAACCCACAGGTTGGGAACCACTGACTTAGAGAGAAAGAGAGAAAGAGAGGAATCATACATATTGTGCTGCATGAACAGAGACCCAGCTATGTGTCAGTAGATAGCACCCGCTAAGTTATGGAGTGTGCCATTTAGTTTCTTCTCTTCTTCCCAGAGACAGGATAAAGCCAGCGACATAAAAACTGGCAAATGGAGAACAACCATTTCCTGCAGGTATTTTAGTCTTTCCACAAAGAAGGATGAAATCATTTTCCCCTACCACCCTGGGTCATAAAGCCCAAACAACTCATGGATTATTTGGAAAATCCTGGAACACTATTGTACTGTACAAGGTATTTTACATTCCTAAGAGGCACAGAAGAACTTTTTTCTTCAGGTCTGTAGGAGCCACAAAACATCATTCAGACTCCTCCTCTCTCCAACAACTTCATGCCAGATATGTTTTAATGGATGCAAGGAGATTAGAGGAGATAAGGAAATTAGCTGTGCTCAGTTTTTTGTAGACTTTCCAGCAAATTCTAGGAGAAACTTGAGATAGGTATAAATCATGAAATGTCATGATAGGTGTAAACATAAACACACATGTTTGCATGACATATTTAGATCAAAAATTAGACACTAGGAAGCTGGGTCATTTTCAAGTAACACATGCCAGCACTTTTGATATTACTGCAAGCTACAGATTTCTGTGAGCTTATTAAATGTACCAAACTCAACATTCAAACTAAGGGTGGAGCTCCAATTCTAACAAAGGACTGAAATGTCTCAGCAGCAAAATGCTGAAACATTTTAAACACTTAACAGCCTTTAGATCCTTTTGACACAATATATACAAGCTATGTCTATTTTCTCAAGAAGCTGTGCCATACATAAGAAGAAATATAAAAGCACTATTTCTCATACAAGAACAGTGAGAAAATGGAGGAAAAACCCAGAACACGAAAACTTGAGATCTGATATACAAAGATAAGAAGGCGAAGCTAACAATTATCACCTGCTAACTGATGTACTCATGCCCCACCTCCTTCTCTGATATGATAAACTGTGACTGCACTGGACTACTTCAGACCATGACACAAGAAGAATAGGCAAAAATTGCAGGATCCCGATGCATGACTCTGATAGAGACTTCTATCCAATATCCAAGATTCACATTGCTGGCAAAGGTGATTCTATGAAGTAGCGACCAGGATATATATATGTGTGTGTGCATGAATGCTTCTACAGCCCACAGGTGCCAGTTTATTTTAGTTTAACTTTTGTGCCCCATGTATATAGGGAACAGCAAATTAAGCAGAGCTGCTACTTTAAAACTCTGTTAGTGTTTGATTATTTCAAGGAGAGTGAAGCACAGAAATAGCTGAAAGGGACTGTGCTCAGTGACATTAACTTAAATATCACAGCAAAAGTCTAACATAATTTTTCAAATGAATCATCAAAATGTTAGTAATCAGCAAGTGATATTTTTGGAGTTGCAAACACTGTTAAATATATACCAATTGCACAAATTATTTTATTTGTATGGTAACCGAATTCAGAGAGAGCCAGTAAGGCTGGCCACACATGAGGAAATAAGTTACAGTGTCTAGCCTTCCCAGTTTGTTCTTTTTTTTTTTAATGGAGAGCAAGACATTAACTTCCACATGTCTGTCTGTTTTTCATGGGGGAGGGATGCTCTCAGATGCATATGTGTATTGCATCCACACCTGTAACAGTATTAGTGTTCATAGCAACACATAAAATTTAAATAGCCAGTTGGCACACTATCTATGAGCTGTGTGTCCAGTGTCCTATCTCACTTGCTTTGGGTGTTGTTCAAATATATCTGCAGATGAAATGGAGGCAGGCAAGCATCTCTCTGAAAGGAGTTACACAAATATGCTTCACTTATCTTGTAATACTTCTGGTTTGATTTGTAGTTTGTAGCTCCGCTGACCTGCTTGAGTCACCTGCTTTTAGTTCTTGGTTTCTGCTTATATCATGATTCTAACTCTATTAGGTCATTCCATGTTGAATCACTATCGTGTGTGAATTGTATTGATCAGGGGTGGGGGACTTGTAAGCGCAAACCATACTCATGTAGGAAATAGATGTTTTCTTTTACCACCCATTTTGGATGTATCTTTCCAGGAGCCGACAATTCTAGGAGTCATTAATACATTTTGTTTTTCAAGATGCAGCCCAGAAAGTATTTGCTCACAGAAAGAATACTGGGGAACACAGCTTTTGCAAGAGTCCCCCAATATTTGCATATTCAGTATAGTACCAAATTATGCTATTCAGAAAAGCTGTAAAATTTTGCAACATTAACAAAATGCGAGGAAGTATTTCACAAACATTATCAATCACAGCAGTAACATTGCCAAAACAAGCAAGGTAGTTACATGGGAATAAGTGCCTAATTTACAGAACTTAACTAAAGAAGAACAAAACAATGATACATAAAGTGGAAAGCTTTTTTTATTTTTAAGAACTATACTCTAGCTTTGATAGCTTTCACACTGGAAAAACAATACCTTCCAAGGTGAAACAGTGAAAGTAATTTGCCCCAATATGGGAGTGCAGGTTTAAATCTTTCACATACATACGCTTTTTAAATAAAGCAAATTAAGGGTGATATACTTCAGTCTGTTCAAACTGTTCTCAAAGGTTCATGGACTGAGTGGAAAGTCATTCATTATCAATAATGCAGAGCTTTCAATATTCATCGCTTGGTGGTCAGACTGCTCAGGGTTCTGTTCATGTAAAACTCTGTGGTAATTTTAAATACATGCTCAAACACATACAAATAGATGATGCAAGGAAAATTTAATAGATTTGGTTATGATCACATTGTGGTTCCACTTTCAAGGTCACAGACAAAATGCCTAGTGGTCATTCCTATCCAGCCTTACATTAATGATCGAATAAATCATATTTATTGATTAAATGTTTCATGCTACAGGAAAAGAGTAAGTCATGAGAAGTCTTGATGAAACACATATTCATCCTAAGCTATTCTTGGATGGGCTCTATAAAAACACAATGCATGTACATTAACCTGAATGACACCAAGGCAGTCTTTTGAGCAATTTGGTTTGCTTTATTTCTTTTGTAGCCTCTTCCACCTCATTTGAGTGAGTGAGCACACATTTTAAATCATGATGAGAGATTCCAATTTTCACATCTTCATGGATGCAGTGTCAAATATATTTGTAATGGGTTCATCTATTATCTGTCACTGCTGAGCAAACTAGGTGAGAAAATAATGGTTAGTAGTACATTAGATGGAATCCATGCCTGATGAAAATGAACAGTGTTAATGGAGTTGTTAAGAGTTTTGTTTGTTTGTTCAATCCATGCACCCCATCTCAAGTTTATAATTGCATCTGCTAGATGAGCAGGGGTTTAAAGAAGTAGGCTTCCGTTTGCAACAAAAGTCTTGGAAAATAAAAAGAGAGACAGCTGAGAGAAGTGCTCAAATGACTGCATTGTATTAGTTTTACTGGCAGTAAAGGATAGTTTATGAAATCCCCAGAAGAAAGAAGTATACACAATAAAAAGAAGCTGCCACATAAAAGCACCAAAAAGGCCTTGACAAAATGCTTGACAAGAACACAGGACTTCCACTATCTTCCTGGTGCTGTCCAGAAAAGCATGGGCTAATGAAATCCCATTTCCTTTGCAATGCTTATAAAATGGCAATCCCTACTTGGTAAACAAAAGCAACTGCAGAGGCAGCTTGGGAAATGAACCCAGAATCAATGAACAAGATAAACCGACACTCTTCGCTCTGCCAATGGAAAGACTTCTTTACTGCCTCAGTTTTCTGATGTATGGGAACAATGATGCCCATGGTCTTAACAGAATAAACACAGTAGGACTTACTTCTGGGTAATGGATCAATGTGAATGAAAATCTCTTACATTTATGTACTTATTTAATTTATATCCCACCTTCTCCTAAAATGGAATCCAAACCCCACAACAGGAATTAAAACAAAGTACAAGAATTAAGACTTAATAGTTACAAAGTTTAAAAACAAACTATTATGTAAAAGCATCAATACATTAAAATAATACAGTATAAAAGAGTGACAAACAGTTCCACAGCCTGGGAACAGCCACAGAGAAGAATCTATCCCATTTCTTCACCAAACATAGTGATAGAGGTGGGATGACTGAAAGAAATCCTTCTCTGAGGACCTTAAAACTGGGAAAGACTCATACGGGGAGATGCCGCTTTTCAGATAGTCTTGATCCATCCCACAAAGGCTTTATATGTCATAATCAGAACTTTGAATCATGCCTGGAAGTGAATCGGTAGCCAGTGAAGTTGTTTCAACAAGTGAATTTTATGTCCCCTGTAACCAGCCCTGGTCAGCATCCTGGTTGTGGCATCTCGGATCCACTGAAATTTCCAAAGGCACACAGTGTGGGTTATATTAATGTAAATAGGAAGTAATCAAGGCATATGTTGCCGTAGCCAGATCTGACATCTCTAAAAACAGTTGCAACTAATGCATTAATTTATACTGTGGAAATGAACTCTTGGCCACTACTGAGGTATCCAGGCCGAGGGCTGTGTACACCCAAGTTACAAAGTTGAGATTTCAGAGGGAGTACAAACCCATCCAAAACCAGATGAATCTCTGTTTCTCCATCTTCCTTTTTTGACTGCTAGGAATATCTCTGTCTTGTTTAGATAAAGCTTCAATTTGTTTCCCCTCATTCAATCCATTACTGACACCAGGCACCTGTTAATCACCAAAACAGCTTACTTGCTTTATTAACTAACAAACTTAATTAGATAGAAAGGACAGATAAGGCTGAGTTTTATCACCATGCAGGTATCCTGTGATAGATGCAAAAGCCACAGCTGGCTACTCCAGTTTAAAGATTTTCTTTTCTATTTTATCCATTTCCATGCAGAAGCTTGTATCTTGCACCTTATGCTATGACAATTCTAAAGGGGAAAATATCCAGTCATGCATCTGGGAGAGGATAGGGGAATCCATTCCAATCCTATCTGCAGCCCCTCACATTATATTCTACACCATCAGAGTGTTCCATTATCTTCGCCATCTATCCACCCATCCATCCATCCATCCATCCACATCCTCATGTTTTCCTCAATACTGGAATCAAGAGACGCTAGCCCAAAATTAAAAGAAATGCAGTAAAATGCATTTACAAGGACACAAGTGAAAGCATATTAAAACTTGTTCACATGTAAAAAAATCATCAGAATTAAATTCATTTCAAACACACTGATAAAGAGACAAAGGCTTAAAAAAAATAAGCAAAACTTTTCACTTGCTGGCAGAGGCATAGCAAGACACAAACCATTCTAACCTCCAAAGCTTGGGATCAGCCACACACCTTCTCCCATATTCTGACCAAATGTGCTTAGGAAGATGATGAGACTGAGAGAAGGACCTCCTCTGAAGATCTGGGACTCAAGCCAAGTGTGGCTTTAAAGGTCATAACCAGCACATTTAATTATGCCTGGAAATGGGTCAGCAGCCAGTAGAGTTGTTACAACAAGGGAGTTGTGTGCTCCCAGCCAGCCCAAGCTAACAATCTCTCTGCAGCTTTGTGTGTGTGTGTGTGTGGGGGGGGGGGCAGCTGAAGTTAATTCCAAACACTTTTCAAAGGCAGTTCAATGTAGATAGTGTCACAGATATTCAAATTAGATTTAACTTAGAAAGGGGTCTTCATGGCCATAACAGACATCTTCAGGAATGGACACAACTTTAACTGTGCAATTGCATTCCTGGACACCACAGAAACCTGGGCCTTGGGACTGAATCCAGGTGTAAACCCAAACTGTGAAACATCCATCACCTCCAAGAATGACCAGGAGCAATGTTCCCAATCTCATCCCAGAAGGGGAACTCAGAAGTATATTATGGTCAAGGGGATCAAAAGCCAGTAAAGGATCCACCAGAACCAATAGGGACATGCTCCTCATCCAGTTCTTGGCATACATCATCCACCAATGTGACTAAACTTTTTTCATCCCATATCCAGGCCCGAAGACACACTGAAATGAGTCCAGATAATCTGTATCCTTTAGAGATTCCTCAAATTAAGAGATCATGACATACTGTAGTACTTTGCTAAAAATGGTATATTGGAGATTTGCTGGCAGTTGTCCAATATAGTGGGATCTGAGAAAGGGTTTTTGTTTTGTATTATTTTGTTTTTAAAGTAGAGGTGTCCTTTGGTTATATTGGGATCCTGTCTTGCTGTAAAAAGAAGCCACCTATTCACTTTAAACTGCTGGCTAGTCGCTTTCTGGATTATTTAATAAGTAAGGAAGGAAAAGGGTCAAGGCACATGTGGTCACTGTCTAAGCCTATGAGTACCATTTTACTTGGAGAATAAACAAAACTGAAGGAAAAATTTATCGTTGAAATGAAACCTTTAATCAGGCCCATTCTCTTATTTCTTTACAAAAGATGAGCATTCCATGCACCTAAAGTACTTTAAGTACTTGGCCTTTGAATCATAAGTATCCTATATTAAGCTGCTTTAATAATAATTGCCAATATAATAGGGTAATATGCAACAAAAACAGATATATATATTAAATGTACCTAGCTATGATAGATGAAGAGAGGTCCATAATTTTTATTTTTCAGCTTAACATGAATGTTTAATATGCTAGAGAGAAGTGCTTCATGAAGTTCTACATTATTCAGTAACTCCACCAATTATAAAAGTACATTGCACATTATTATTGTTTAAAATAATCCATTTCCTAATATAATGTGATGCTTAAGATGCACTCAGACTTAAAATGGTAAGGACACTTTAGCATAGCTTCTCCCACAATCTGGAGCCCTCTAAATGTGAAGTACGGCTCCCATCATCCCCAGGCAGCATGGCCAATTGAGCGCAGGAACTTTGTGAAGGTTGCTTTAGCACATAGAAGTGAAACTCGCCTAGCAGCTGACTATCATTTCAACAGAACACCCCAGCTCCCACCACAACTAGGGTAATACACAAATTGTCCATACTGACCTCAGCTTAATTTATAGTACCCCCTTTATGTCATAAACTAATTATCAGCATTTGACGCAATCAGCACTTGCAAGTTTTAAAAAAGCAATTAAAAATTTCTGAGCTGTCTCCTACAATAAAAATGCCAGCAGAAGTAGCACTAGAGAAGAAGGTGCAACACTCAGCCCTTCATTCCAATTCTACCTCTATCAATCATGCTAGGCCTCAGTGAATAACACAGAGCTGCCACAGCAGACAAACGGCAGTGTTTATGATCTGCAGCTGGTGGTACTTACCATTAGCAACAAAATGAGCATCAGTTAAATTAACATTCTCCAGTCTCTCATTGCCATTTGTGGCTTTGACAGACATACCTGGAGCCCATATAAATGCCTTAAAGAAAGAAAGCTGTCTAATGCTGTACACCACAGAGCTAGACCACCCTGTGGGAGCCACCACTGTAATTAAACTCTGAAACAAGAGGGAGTTAGACTATTAGAAGTATTCAGTGGAGGCATTGTGACCTACTCTGAATTTTAATAACAAGCAAACCACAACAAGACCTTGTGCCTTTGTTATAGCCAAACTGAAAATCTGTAATGTTCAAGCCAATCAAGTTAACTCACTTTATCAAAAATTTCAGAACTTCTCTTGATGGGGACAAGACTAGGGAGTGGGTGGGAAAGACTTAAGCATGAACTAATCGCTTCCGCCACCTTGCCCTCCCACAGCCCAAGACTTTTCCCTGAACCTTGTTTGTTCGCAAGCTTTACTTTAATGGAGAAACAGCAGCCGCCAGTTCTATTGGAAAATGTACAGCTGCATTCAAACTCTTGGATCAGCAAAAGTTAATTTAGTCAACAGAGCCCTGCAACTTTGAAGTCTCATATAACCTGAGGTTTCGGGTGTTAGGAAAACTGTTAATGCTGTATGCCCATTTGGGGGCTGAACACAGGAAGCCTTAAATAGTCCTCTGAAGCCAATATGCATAGTTTGGAGGGAAAATACACAAATGCATCTACACACAGGGACAAAAGGAAAGGAGAAAGGGAGTTAGTTGTATAAACTTGAGCTCAGAATGGTATGATTAAATTCACTCCCATATTAAGGATTCTTTGACTAGAGAAATGGCAATTCAAAAAATAAAATAAAGAGGAAATATCCTATTATCCATCTTAGGCTCACACTATGAAAAGGCCCTAAGAAACATTTCCATTTCGGAAACATGCAAACACTGGCTTGAATCAAAACTATAGCAGCTTTAGGGTAGGCCTACAGGAATAAATAAGACATAGGAACAAAACAGACAGTCAAAATAAAGATGTTTCTGACTGGTTTCCAGGAGGAGCATTTAGATGAGCACAAGCCTCGAGGCTGGCAAGAAACCACTCTCAAGCTGCCCTAAAGGGAGAAAAGTCAGACTAAAAAGCTGAATTTTTCCACTTCTTCCCAGAAAGTGTGCAACTTTGCACATACATCTAAAGGCAGCACTGCTAGAGCAGCTCTAAAAGGATCCTCTATCCTAATCCTAACCCTAATTGTGCATATAAACACCCCATCACAGGAGCGTGTTTAAAAGGGAGAGAACTGCCATACCCAAGTGACGAGGGTGGTAATACCCCAAAGAGAAAGTGTGATACCCCTCATGGAGATGAGTACAACATACACAAAACAGACAATCAGGGGGGGGGGGGGGGAGGGGGGGGGGTGAAGAAGGGGCATGATTGTACCTTGCCAGCATCTGCATGGACACACCTCTACTCTGATGTCCTGTCCTGGTGGAGCGCTGCACATGTGGATATGTGCAAGTTCATAGGGATGGCCATGCAATGGGATGGCAGTCGCCAGCAGTTCACTCCTGCAAAGGTGTGTAGGGAATGGGGGGGGGGCAACAGTAGAAAAAAAGTACCCAGAAGTGTGGCTTCAAGCCAAGCCATGTGGCCATGAAGTGTCAATGCAGCTTCAGAAAAGCCAGTTTCAAGCTGCTTTTTCCTGCCCATCTGTTTCCCCCCACAGTCATACTAACATGTACTGTATCTCACAAATTTGAATGAGTGTGCTCTAAGCATGATTAAGAAACATTATGTACACTGCAGAATAGATCTAAAAATCTTTCTTCTGTTTAAAGGTCTACATCTCAATGTCATAACATCCCTTTGTTTACCACAATGTTAATGTGTTCCACACTCAACCTTGTTTAATTATTCTACCAAAGATATGCTTAGTTATCATCCAGTCCAACTGTACACAACTCACATGCTCAGCACCATGTTAGCCATTATCTTTACCTTATAATCATAATCATAGTAGTAGTTGTAGTAGTAGCAGTATGTATATATGCTTGTGTATAGCACTGAGTTTATAGCACAGCTGTAGTATTTGCCATTACGATTCTACAATGACCTTACCATACTTATGGCATCCTCATAATCAACACTGCTGTTGCTGTTTAGCCTAAGTTCTTATATCTATGTTACTGGAGTGTCTGCCATTTTTATTATGGAACGGACACTCATTGGTTCCAAAATGAACAGATTTTTGTGAGCTGTTATCAACTGACAATTATGTTCCTTTAGCTAGTCTTAAAGCACATGGCTTTCCTTGTGTGAATTCTCCTTCAACGATATGGCAAAGAAGATGAACTGTGATCATTTATAAGACATCATTGCCCACTAAGCTTCTTGCCACGAACGGTGATATTTCATAGATATCTTTCAAAGTGACAACACTGCAAATAGGCCATCCCACAGTGGCAATAGCCATTATTTACATTCCCCTTGGGATGAATGGAAGAATTCTCAGAGTGGTTATCTACATTTGTGTCTTTAAATCCTCTTCATATTATTTGTGGAGCTTTCACTATTAACAGAGATACATTTTCATTTCCTCAGACTTTGTTCTCCCTTCTGGAATTTTTTAAATCTGAAATCATGGAAAATCCTCCCATTCACGTAGTTATTTATGGGGGAAGGGGGAGACTTTGGATTTAATCTTGTTTTGTTGTTCTGTGCCTTCAAGTTGTTTGCAACTTATGGTAACCATAAGGCAAACATATCACAAGGTTTTCTGGGACTGAGAATGTGTGATTCACCCAAGATCACGCATTGGGTTTCCATGGTCAAACGGGGAATTGTGCCCTGATCTCATAGAATTATAGAGTTGGAAGAGACCTCAAGGGCCATCAAATTCAACCCCTTTCAGAGTCATAATTCAACACTCAGAATACACCACCATACTAGCTCTCTTTGATTTTGAGCTAGATGAAGTTAAAACACATGGATATCAGATCAATTCCTGGTGTTCTGCAAAGTCAAGATAGCACCTCCTCCTCCCGCTACACAAATGAATTGTTGTGATATATCTAGGATATCTCTGGATTGCTTCTCTCAAGTCAGTTACCCAGCAACATTTTAGGTCAGAGCACAGACTGGTGGAGGAACGAATGGTCTAATGGGGTATCAGTGGATGAAATGGGGCTGGAAGACATACTAGTGGACCATCCTAATGCATCCTTTGTTGAGGGTGCATTAAATCCAGATACTCTGGCTCTGCATGCAGCCAAGATCTTGGTAAGCACTGTAAAACTAAGTGAGTTCTTGATGGTATTATGACTTCTAGGGCATTTTTGATGGGTTATTAAATTAATCAACATCACCATTAAGAACTCACTTAGTTATACAGTGGCAACAGTGGCTGCATCCAGAGCTGTATATGGAACAAATTGCTGTCCATTGGTTAAAATGATGGAGGCGACAGAACCAACAGATGAATTGCACCAAAACTTGAGGACTGCTTCTGCAACTTATTTTTCTCAGCAGATGAATCTTGAAAATCCTATTTGCAGGAGATGACTCAAGCTGTACATCTCACCAGTTATTTGCCAGCTTTAATACCTTACTGAGTCTAGTGGCTGGCTATGATGAGGATCCTTTAGCTCAGGATCTGTTTGCAAGTTACTTGACTACCTTCTTCAATTAGAACAATTGTCCTCAATTGTTAATTCATTTCTGGTAGATGGATTTCTTATCACAGCCTTTGGCCCAGATCATATCTTCACCATCACAACCAGAGTTTACTCTCCTTTGCTATAGAGTTAGTCATAGGCCAGATTATGTTGCCTTCTTCCCCATTTCTTGTCTTACTGACCTCTTTTCTTTCTTTCTTTCTTTCTTTCTTTCTTTCTTTCTTTCTTTCTTTATCCAATCCTTCTGCCTCTGCTTCTGCTTTATATAACACATTTGGTCAATTGTTCTTTTTCAAGGGGTATTTTTCCTTGCTGCTTTAAGCATGCTGTCTTGCATCCTCTATTATAAGGCCTTGCCAGCACAGAACAAAAGGCCTGTCATTCATCTCTCCCCCCCCTCCCCATTCTGGTACCATCCATTTGGACAGTGCATGGCCCAAGCCCTGGTTCTAGTGAGATCAGCTGACATCCAGCACTTTCCACACCAGAAATGGGATATAACACCTTTAAAACAGTTTTTTTTAAAAAGAATATAACTCTTGCTCCAGATCTTTCAGAAAGATCTGGAGTCCTACATTTCATAGCATGGCAGCTGTCTGCAGGGCATCCTACTGGGCTGCCCAGTACATCAATCGTCATTGCAAGTCATTCATTCTGCTGCTGGAATAAGACATCCAGGCTTGTGTCCATTACTGGGTGCCTCATTCTGACCACAGAAGCAAGTGACCTGTGGAGGTAGCAGATGTGCCAGATGACTCAGTGGGATGTCTGTGCAGACAGCTGGGGCCAGATAGGAATGGAGGTCAAAGTAACAGGGGCCAGGATACTCTGGGCTGCCATTAGATTATCCTGGTCAGTACAGAAAAGGCCGAGGAAACCTTCTTTGGATCCTTCACTTTGTGCTAATTACAGTCCTATATCCCTTCTCCCATTTCTTTCTAAAATCTTGGAAAAAGCTGCTTCTTCCCAACTGATGTCTTATCTGACTACACATGATCTTCTTGACCCCTTTCAATCAGGGTTACACATAGGTCACTTTACTGACCTATATTGATTACTGACTTATGTAATCAATGATATTCTATTGGCAAAGGCTCAGTGTCAAACATCTGTGATGATTCAATTAGATCTTTCTGCCACTTCTCATACCTTGAATTATCAGATCCTACTATTACAGTTGACATAACTGGGAATGACAAGGAATGCTTTGCCTTGGCTTATTTTGTTTGTTTGAATGTTCCTTCTCTTTTTCAGGAGGGTGCCATATGGATCAGTACAAGAAGCTCTGCTTATCTGACATGTTAAGGACAGACAGGAAACTGTCAAAAATAGGTTTAGTTGAAAAGTGGAAGCTAGATGTCACCATATTAACTGAGAAAACCAAACAGGACACCAGTAGACTGAGAAGAAAAAACAGTATGCTGAGTCGACTGAGAGAGAAAAAAAGAAGCAACAGTTGTTGAAAGAACAGTCCAGGGGTTGAAAGTACAGTACAGTATATGATATGAATGCCCAAAAATGAGCAATTGAAAAGAGGGGGATGCCTGTAGTGGGTCTTCTTTTTTCATTATATACAATTTCTCTTGGACTTTTCATTTCAAAATTTGGTTTCCAGCATCATTATTATGCAGCTGACATTCAGATCTCTGTGTGAAGGTCCATCGTGGATTGCTAGCCAAGTGTTTCTAGGGTCCTGCTGGATGACCATTTGTTCCTACACCCCTTTATCGGGATGACAACAAAGGCTAATTCCCATCTTGTGATCATCTGCAGGATCCTTAGGTTTTTGGCCACTGAGAGTGCCCATGTGCTTTTCCAGTACTTGGTTATGTCATATCTGGTAGCTTACTGCCAGGTTTGTCCTCTTGCTCTCTTCTCCCTCTGATTTTAATACTGTACAGAACAGTGCTGTCTGGGATGTTTTAAATCCTGCTTAAATATTCATATTTCTTCCCCCCTAGATCTCTTCTCTGGCTGCCAGTTCAGGCCATAGCCCGTTTCAAACTTTGGTTCTTGAGAGCTCTGCACTCTAATCTCCCCCAATACCTGGCAGCTCAACTAGCATGGTATGTACCATCTAGGAATCTAAGATCCGCAGACAAAGGATTGTTGTTTGTTTCACTGAGACACACAACCCTATCAATGCTGAGACCCTGCATTTCAGGGTTTGAGTTGTTGTTAAACACATTAAAGAATTGAAGTTTTTTTTAAAAAAAAATCTCTTTGTAGCCTGTTGTCCTATCTTCCACTACTAAGAACCAGGGCTTTCGTAAATGGGAGAGGCAAGACTGTACGCAGGCCTGAGAAATTCATTTCTCTACAGGACCTTTAGGCAGTTCTATGTTCTACTTCCTCTGTATGGACCCAGAAATCATCAAAAAGTTTATAGAAAGAAGGGGCACTCCTGCTTAGTAAAGGGAGAATGAATTCTAGGTGCAGAGCAAAAAGGGGCACAAAGTGTGCATTTTCTTTCAGATATTTACTCTCGTTCTATTTGAATTGTTTGAATGAATGGTTAGATTAATCAATTGTATTGGCATTTTGAAAAGAAAAAAGAAAAAAAGAAAAAAAGAAAAGCTGTTAGGAACAATAAATAATGTGGGTTTAAAATAAAATAATAAAAAAAAGTTTGGATTTCCGGTTGTAAGGCGGAGCGAACGGACGCACCTGAGAAGGCTCAGGGCAGCGTTCCGCGGGACGCGGTGTCGGGGCTGACCAGTGGCCGGCCGAATCTTTCCTGGAAAAGGGAAAGCCAGACGGGGCTCTACCAAAATACCCCCTAGCATAGAAGGACTGAGAGCTCAGCTCAACGGAGCTCCCTTCCTATTGTCGGGGGTCGTCAAGAGGAGCTGCCGCGACCGCATCCCTGCTGCGTTTTAAACGCAAAGCAAAGCCTACAATTTACTCTTTAAGCTTGTTTGCGAAGGCTGAAGTCTGAAGCATTGGAGGAGATCTGGGGACAACTTGTTGGTAATTACCAGAATTAACACTTCTACATCGGAGGAAGAATAATCTATAGAATTTATGTGGTCCTTAAAGAGTTGCTCTGGAGTTTAGGAAAATACCGTTTGGAGGTTCGTTTTTTAAAGAGGCTCCGTTATTGTCTTTCTATATTGCACAGTCAAGGATTATATAAACTACAAACCTCTTTCTTGTTGTACGTAGGAGGATGAAACAAATCTGTTACAATTTATAGTTTAGAAATTATAAACGGTTACTCACAATCTTTCCAAGGACTTCTAACGCTCAGCTGAGCCTGAATGCTAATTAATTTGGAATGGCCTCTATCAGCTGTGTGGCTTATTAGAGCTGGGTCTGTGTTTGCTTGGTCCTGGCAAGAATATTAAGTTTGTATTTGGTGTTTTGAGTGCAGTATTCAGAACTATTTGTTTGAAGAAACCATAAATGGACCCTAAAAAGAAAAGTCAGGCTGCAAAACCGCCGGCTACTTTGCACGTGAGGAGACCTTCTATAGAGCAGTTCCAGCAAGTAGGAGAAGGCACTGTTATTAATCCGAACCTAATGGAGGATCTTAAGAAGATGATATTGGACTTAGGTGAAAAAGTGACATCCCTTTCAACAGAAATGACTTCATTTAAAGCTGAAATTCGGGCTGAGTTAAGATCAGACTTTAAAGAAATGAGAAAATCTATGGACAAATCAACTGCAGAGTTATCTAGAATCAAATCCAAATTGGATGCTCTTGAACAGAACTTTAAAACACAAGAGGAAAAAATATTAGAAATAAGTAACACCCAAAGATATCAAATTGAAGAAAATTTAAAATGGGAATGCAAGGCCAGGGAGAAATCGATTAAAATAAGAGGGTTAAGGGAGACAGAAGGTGAGGACCTAATGGAATCACTGGTTCCAAAATTAGCTGATTTTTTACAATGTGATGTGCAGTTCTTCTCCTTTGGGATAGATCGCATCTTCAGACTGAATTCAGCGATTGCTAAGCAGAAAAAGGTCCCTAGGGATGTGATTATAATTTTCTTGAAAAAACTTTCTAGAGACCTACTGTTGAAAAAGACTAATGAGACATCTTTAATTATAGATGGTCAAACTCTTCATGTTTTCAAGGACATCCCCTCAAAAGTTTTGAGACTGAGGAAGGACTACTTTTTCTTGACTACACATCTTAGGAAAATGAGTATTTCATATAGGTGGTTATTTCCGGAAGGACTTGTTTTTTGGTTTAAAAAAAAAAGACACGAGATAAGATCTATTGAAGATGCCAGAACTATAATGCAATCCCTTTTCAAGAATCAGAAGAAGAACAGTAACCAAGAAACGGGAAATCTGGTATCTGTGTCAAAAGATACCAAACCTTCAATGGACTATAACTTAAGATTCCCAAGACGAAAACCGAGATCTGAATCCGTCAATAAGGATACAACTGTGTCAAGACTCAACACGATAGCTTCGCCTAAAGAAAAGGCGGATGGTAATGATGACTTAACCTCGGACTCAGACGGAAGTGAAGATGAATTACTGAACCAAGTAAAGGAGGATGAAAACTTTAAATCGGATAAGGCCATAGCTTCACCCCTTGTAGATCCGCTACCAGTAATGATTGATCCAGACTGTGTGATATTGGATTCCACCCCCGTTCCTGCCTCATCCCATGGATCGGAAAATTAAGGTGATAACATGGAATGTAAAAGGTATAAATCGAATTGTTAAGAGAAATAGAATCTTTCATTATTTAGATAAACTGAAATGTGACGTGCTATGTTTACAAGAAACCCATGTTCGGAAACTAGATGTCCATTATTTAAAAAATTTCAAACTTGGGCAACATTATGTGTCAGCAAATGATAAAAGGAAAAAAGGGGTTGTTTTGTATCTTAACAATAAATATGATGCTGTAGAAGTCTTGAATGATAACAATGGACATTATATTGGCATCACTGCTAATATTATGGATCAAAAAATACTAATCTTGGGAGTATATGCCCCAACAGATAATAAGGATAGTTTTTTTCAAAAACTCTTAACTAAACTTAAAGATATTTCCTTTGACACAGCGATGTTTATGGGGGACTGGAACGGGGTGTGGTCACCTTTGATAGACAGGTCATCTGAAAAGAAAATTAAACCCAAACAGGGCAGATTGCCTAAGAGTTTTTTTGAGTTAGCTGAATTTTGTAATCTATGTGATGTTTGGAGACTAAAGAATCCTAGTGCTAAAGATTTTTCTTTCTATTCCTTCTCTCAAAAATCATGGGCTAGACTTGACATGATCTTGACTTCATTTAACCTATGTGCAAATGTAATTGATATTGATATGTTGCCTAATTTTACATCAGATCATAAACCTGTGACGATGACAATGAGAATAGGTACAGGGAAGTATAATTGGAGGCTTAATAGCATTTTACTGAATGACGAAAAAATAAAATTAGAGGCGAAAGAAGTCTTAAAAAACTACTTCAAGGAAAACTTAAATAGTGATGCTGCCTTAAAGAATATCTGGGATGCTTCAAAGGCAGTAATTCGTGGTTTTTTTATTAAAAAAGGAGCACAATTAAAGAAGAATAAAAATAGGAAGTTAGTGGAACTACAAAATCAATTGAAAGTAAAAGATAAAGAATTACTGAGAGACAGTGGCAACCCCAAAATCTTACAAGAATTAAGACTGATTCAAATGCAAATTTCCCTGCTTTTAACCGACCAGGTAAATAAAAAACTCAAATTTGTTAAGCAAAAAATTTTTTATTCGGCCAATAAACCTGGAAAATTTTTGGCTTATAAATTAAGGCAGGAGTTGAAAAAAAGAACTATTGTAAAACTAAAATATAAGGATATAATATATTACAAACAAAAAGAAATTGAAAATGCGTTTATTAAATTTTATGTAAATTTATTTAAAACTGATGCTATCTCACTTGAAGCAATAAATAATTATTTAGACCAAAGAAGCATACGCTTGTTGGATAAATCACAAGTGGATTTGATAAATCAAAATTTTTCCACGCAGGAGGTGCTCAGTGCGATACAGGCATCAAAATCAGGAAAGGCCGCTGGTCCGGACGGATTTCCAGCGGAATATTATAAAGTGTTTGCGGATGAATTGATAAATCCTTTGGTTATGGTGATGAATCAGGTTGAGAAAGGGCAGATGCCTGATTCGTGGAGGTGCTCTAGTACAGTGTTAATTCCTAAAACTGAGGATGACATCTTAGAACCTAAAAATTTTCGCCCTATAGCTTTGCTTAATACAGATTATAAGCTATTTACGGCTATTCTGGCAACAAGACTTAAAGCAGTGTTAAAAAGCTATATTAGCCCTGACCAATCAGGTTTTTTACCTGGGAGACATATGAAAAATAATGTGAGATTTATGCTGAACTTGGTGGAATTCCATGAAAAAAGATGTGACAAGCAATTAGCCTTACTATTCATTGACTTTGAAAAAGCCTTCGATCGTTTAAATTGGAAATTTTTGAAGGAAGTATGTGGAAGAATAGGTTTTGGAACTAGATTTGCCTCCTGGCTAGACCAAATCTATTCTAAACAGACAGCTTCATTGATTATAAACGGGCACTGCAGTAGAGCCATTGGTATCTATAAAGGCACTAGAC
This sequence comes from Sceloporus undulatus, assembly GCF_019175285.1. Classification (NCBI taxonomy): domain Eukaryota; kingdom Metazoa; phylum Chordata; class Lepidosauria; order Squamata; family Phrynosomatidae; genus Sceloporus; species Sceloporus undulatus. The sequence continues at coordinate 156,040,380 of NC_056522.1, read as the reverse complement.
AAGGCTGCCTGCTTTCCCCACTCTTATTTATTCTATGTTTGGAAATATTAAACGATGAAATAAGACGAAATGAATGTATTAGGGGTATTAAAATTAAAGGTGCTGACATGAAATTAAGAGCTTATGCGGACGACCTGGTCGTCTCTCTCTCCCACCCTATTGAAGACGTTGAGGAACTTAATAAATGCTTGGCTTCATTTGGCAATGTTTCAGGACTGACCATAAATAAGGACAAAACCGCGGTAATGACAATGAATTTATCCAAGTTGGATAAAGATAGACTGCAGGAAAAATCTAGATATAAGATTGTGGAAAAGACTAAATATTTGGGAATATGGATTTCTACAAAGAACACAGAACTTTTTAAAAATAATTATGGTACAACCTGGCAAAAAATTAAGATGGACCTACAACGTTGGAATAATATTGGTTTGTCATGGTTGGGTAAAGTGGCAGCTATAAAAATGATGGTGCTCCCGAGGATGATTTTTTTATTTCAAACAATCCCAATATTAACTAATGAAGCACCTTTTAAAATATGGAATCAAAATATAAGTAAATTCTTATGGAGTGGCAAAAAACCTAGAGTTCGTTTTCGTGATATGCAGGATGAGATAGGACATGGTGGACTTGGGCTCCCCAATTTAAAGCTTTATTTTTATGCCTGTTGTATCGATTGGATGATACCTTGGTTTAAATTGGATGAAATAAGACTGTTAAATTTAGAAATGGTGGATAATGTGTATGGGATCCATGCATATTTATTTTACGATAAGATATTGGTTAATCGTGCTTTTGCTGCCCATTATGTAAGGAAAACCCTTTATAGGGTTTGGACTAAATTTAAAAATATAATCTACCCAAAGATCCCCTTCTGGGCGTCAATTAATGAAGCTTTCCATAGAAACGATGCAATTCTTGTTAATAGATGGGTAACATACAAAGATATTTTAGTTAAAGATAGTATCACTAAACAACTGGAAATGAAACCCTTAGAGGATTTGATGGAGAAAGGCTTCAATATTAATTGGTTTTTATTTAGGCAATTGAAAGAAAGATTTGTCCAGGATAAGAAAAAGGTGGGGATTAACTTTGATAGTTCAGACTTTGATAAAATTATTTTCGGCAAGACGGTGGGAAGAATCTCCAAAATATATAAGTTTTTATTAAAGCTAGATATGCATGTGGATTTGATTAAGCCCATAATGATAAAATGGGCACAGGATCTAGGAGAGAATATTCCACTTGAACAGTGGGAAAAAAATTGGAATACCAGATTGAAGTATACATCGTCTGTGGCTATCAAGGAGAATTACTACAAGATGCAATATAGATGGCATTTAACACCTTTGAAATTAGCTAAAATATATAAAAATAAGAACCCACTATGTTGGAAATGTAATACCACCTCTGGCTCTTATATTCATATGTGGTGGTTCTGTAACTATGCTAAAAAGTTCTGGAACAGGATTCACCAGTTAATTCAAGTAATCTTGGAGGAAAAATTTTTGTTAGATCCCAAAATGTATCTGTTAAATATCGTACCAAATGTGGAATTAGAAAAAAAGGATGGGAAACTGCTGTTTTATATGATTGCAGCAGCCAGGATAATCTTTGCGTCCCATTGGAAAGATACGCAACATATATCACGGGAAGATTGGTGTATGAAGCTTTTGGAATATATGGAAATGGATAAACTTACCTGTCTTTTAAGAAACCTGGACTGGAATCAAACGAAAAAAGTATGGAACCCTCTTATGGTTTATATGAAACGGGAGAATTTACTTTCGAATTTTGTTTGGTGACAGGAGAAACCCATTTCATGAAAGATATCTTTATATATATATATATGTAATTAATGCTCAGAGACAACAGGTTAGGAATAACACATGTTTTATTCTACATACGGTTATGTTAAGCTTGTAAGAAGCATTTATAATTATGGTGAGTAAACGTATTAGGAAATCAACCTGATATAAACATGTCCCTTCTCCTCTAGGAAATCAAAAATGTTATTGCTTTATATAATATTGATGGAAAAGGCTTAATGTGTTTTGGATATTTTCTTTTCTTTTCTTTTTCTTTCTTTTTCTTTTCTCTTTCCTGTCAATGCTGTTGTTTGATCTATTGTTGTTTGTTGTTTGTGTTTGTGTTTTTAAGAAAACTTTCAATAAAGATATAATTTTAAAAAAAAAATAAAAAAAAATAAAAAAAGTAGAGGGCAAAACATAGAACAGGAAGGCAAGACCAAAGGAAATTTTAATCCATGAGAATCTTTTACTAATTTCACTATAAACAAAGTTGTTCATGATTTTCTCCATCAATAATATAAATTATTATTATATTTACTCAGGTTTAAATTCTGCAAAAAAGGTTTCCCCGTGTCTTTTAATACGGTTCTGTCAATGTCTTTAGATTTTCTAGAGAAATTTGCCGTCATCCCTTCTCACTACATTCAGAAAGCTATTCTATCATGGAAGATATTTCCAGGGTAGTTTTCTCCCAGACATGCTAGATCTCTATAGGCAAGGAGTTTGAAACAAACCAAAATATGCATAAATAGTCATTAGCAAGCCGGTCACATTTTACTATCATTTTTAAAAAGTCAATTGTAAAAGGAGTCACATAAACCAAATGTCACAGTACAGACAAAAATGGAAATTGAAAATGTATACTGAAAAATGCAAAATGATTCTGCTGTAGTGTAACTATATCCTTCATTCAATGCATAACATACATTTTATGATATGATTCAAATATTTTGTAAGGTTAGATTATTAACATGATCCAGAGAGAATAATGTTAGTTCAGCTGATAAGTAAGCAAAGGTCACCTTCTCCAGAGCTACCAACTTCACATACACATCATTCACATATTTTGCTTGCTTATATCCTGAGCAGTTCAATATTTATTTTAGTTCTTACCATCTCTTTTAGTGAACTTTATGAGAATGGTGGCTGACTAAAAGTTAACCCAAAGAAGAAGGCATCAGGCTTTTGGCTAGTTCCAGTTGTCAAGGAAACTGGAAAACTCAAGAGGGAGATGTCAGACTGGGAGAGGGCAAAAACTGACAAATGGGACTGTTTAGCGTCATTCATGTAGTGTCATTCCCAAGAGCATTCTTCCCAAGACCCATTTTCAAAGCACAAAGAGAAAACTGTGCTTTCAAGCTACTTGGGACAGTCCTTAGTTTCAGAAACAAAGAAACAAGCTTTCGGACCACTCAATAATTGTAGGTCAGTTTACACGTTTATTTACTTATCTAAAGCATTTTTATCCCACTCCACAGCAGGCTATATACAACCAGTTTTCAAAAAGACAGCCTCTGCCCAGAGCTAATTATCAAAAAATGCACAAATACAAGAGGTAAAAGGCATGTGGAAGGAAGAGGGAAAATACAAGAAACATGGCTATTGGAATTGCTATTCTGCTTCTACTGATAACTGATGGAACATTTTTTATCTCCTTTGGCTGAAGTGATTATAGTTAAGGAAGGCACTTGAAAAGTGCTGGATATCTCAGTTGATCTGGTAGAAAGGCCTTGCTTCCCAAATCATCTCCCTCTGCTTCAATCATCTTTGAAATCCCAAATATCCATCCCATCATGGAATGATAGCACCACTCTCCATCTCTGAGAGGATCTCTTTTCAAATAAATACTTCACCCAGACTCAATGCAGCTTAGAAAAGTTAAAACATATTCAGCTAAAAAAATCCCATCATGCAAAATTTTAAAATAGAACTGAATGATAAATAAAATTAGAAACTATTGTATACAACTATTTTATTGTATAAAACTATTGTATTAATGTGAGTATATCTCTTAATTGTTTCTTAATGCCCAGGGAGCCTGCAAACAACCGTGCTGGCAGAGACATTTTAAACTCAACATACAAACCCAAACTAATGAGAAGAGAAAAGAGAGGGAATAGCAAGTCCCCTTTTCATTAGTCTGCTAAGACCAACTGTATTTTATCCTAGATTTGTTAGCCTTCTAAATAATTTTTAAAAACCTGAAATGAGTTTGTTGGAGACCAAGTCCAAGGTTCTCACAAAATTCATTGTGCTTGACAGAATACAGTAGGTCATCACAAGCAAGCATACCCCTTCCAAGTAGCCTGAGGCAAACACTTAATTGTACATCTGGTTAAGATTTCTGGCAAGGATGTGGAAGAAGAAATTGCAACACTTGTTATCTTTAGCAGTACAGACAAATTCTGAGTTCCAAAACTCATAAATCAAAGCTAAACAACAGAGCCAGAGTGCTGCAAATCAACTGATAAAAATGTACTATGGGCTACCAGGTGCCATGATATACACACCTTGCTTCCATAGCATGCCTAGGCATATTGGGGCCTTGTTTAGGGAACATGGAGGAGAACAGACACAAACAAAAAGCAATATCCAAGAACAGTTGCCTTACATAATTGTACAATGATTGTTACATGCACACCCTTCAAGGACATGACCCTGGCTATGTTTAAGGAGGGAGCTGAGTTGCTGTAGACCCAGCAAACTCTAATAATCGATAAGCACCTTGTTTCAACTTACTCCCAGACCTAGGGCAAGATGCTCTTGGATGAGGGCAAGAATTTGCATACATTGTCCTTAAAGACTGGATTTGGCAAAGAGAAGGCTTTGGTTGTCCTGATGGATGGATGACGTGAGGAGAGATGCAGGAGGAATGTGACTGTGTTGGTATTAGATCTTTTGTTAGTACTAAAAATCCATCTGTCATAGTATCTTTCTAGGTGAGCTGCCTGCATTGGGAACAGGCACACAGTACTGCTGTGTTCTTACTCTTACCTGGAAAAGAGATTCCAGAAGACTGGTGTGGATGACTATGTTCCTGTTTGGACTCATTACAATAGAGTCTCTGTTTGTTCTCCATAATATTTGACTTTTACAGAAAGTCACTAAGAGAAATCATCCAAAAATTCAGAATGTGGAATACACTCAACATCAATTATCCTTTTTTATCCAGTTCAGGTGAGGCAATACACTTATCCCTCCACATTTGAGGCTTTGACTTTTACGGATTTGATTGTTCACAGATTTTATTAATATGTTCTCTCTGGAAATATCTAGGTCCTCCAGCGCAATTCTAACCAAAAGTCACACTGAGGTACCTAGAGATTCCTAGAGATAACACTCCACTAGGAATTTGTAGCTCCTCCAGCTCAATTCTATGGTTAATGTCTGGCAGAGGTTGATCAGAGAGTTTCACTGGAGGATCTAGAGATTCCTAAAGAGGTGTTCTCTCTGGTTAAAAAAGTGTTTTTGTTATCTGCAGTTTTTCCACATTCACGGGGATCTTGTGGCCCTAACCCCGCGAACGTAGAGGGACAAGTGTAGAAAGTTCTAAATAAGGGTCTACCAATAATTCAATGCGGATACGCAGAGTTGTTGTTAGTAAGTAGTTGTCTGTGCAGGCTGATAGACTGCAGCCTAGACTGGATGGGTGCTGCAATTCCCATAATCAGACACAAGTAACTACCAGGTGTTGGAGGACCACACTGGGCCTGGAGGACCTTGGAAGACTGCACCCTCAATGGTCCATTTCCACATCAAATTTTTATTTAACAGTTTGGGAACTGGTTCTGACAACTGCCCATCAGGATTTCTGTCTGGGGCTCTTCTTCTTATGTTTCTGCTCTTGCAGGTTACAGTAGGTGGTGAACATGGATCTAGCTTTTTTGACAGTGGTAGGGCCTTGATTTGGAATATTTCCCCAACAGACTAGCCTGGCATTTACCCAAAAGTTTTTTTAAGCCATGTCCCACCAATACACCAGTCTATGAAACTGAGTATGAATGCCCTTTTCACAAGATCATTTTATCTTTACTCCTCCCAACATAAACATTAAAATTTAATTCTGATGTCATTATTAGAAAAGCAACACATATTGTTTTTTTAATTAAATAAGATATTAGCCTTCCAATAGCAAGTGTAAGTTATAATATTTCTCTAACTTTTATTAATATTTTATAACCTATAAGAAATATTTTAATTGCCCTCATGGCACAATCCAGTACTTTTAAATGCCATTAATTTAAAGGGGAGAGTATTAAGGAAATATTTAACTGCCCATCTGAATTCAAAGGAACTAAAATTCTTAAATAGGTTATATTATAAGTGCATTCTTCATTAATTTAAACAAAAAACAGTTGATAGTTAATTAATTTAAACAAAAAACAGTTAGTTTGAGGTGCACATCTGACATAAATCATGATTCAAAATCCGCCAAACGTAGATATGATAAGAGGGACACCTTTTAAACAGCTTCAGTGACCCACCTGTACAAGTTCTCATCATAAAATGGTAAAAGCATGTGGCAGAGTAATTCTGGCTTTTCACTTTACAAGTTTTACCAGTAAATTATTCTGCTGCCTGTAGTTTGATCCATCAACTTTAACCAAGTATGCACTGTTCTCTATATTACCGTATGTACTTGACTATAAGTCGACCTCAAATATAAGTTGAGGGCCAGTTTTGGGGGCTGAAATTATGGGTTTTGATATGTCCCATGTATAAGTCGAGGGTAAAATTTAGAGGCATGTGACAAAGGATCTATAGGATGAAACAAAGGAAAATGATGTCAAAGAACTTAACAAAATTCCAGCAGGCATAACTGTTTGTGCTCATGCTAAAGGCAGGATAGATGAAAAGAGCAGAGAGGCGTCAGTGCTTTCAGGAGAGATTACATTTTTGCCTTTCACGAAAGAACGGTTCCCTTTGTATAAGAGTTAAAGTATAGTACAGTGCACCTGTGTCATACGCGGTGTGTTGCAGCATACGCTGAAAGCTGTGTGGGGAGAAGGGGTGGCGCGTGTGCGAGCCCCATTAATTTCAATGGGGCTTGAGCATAAGCTTTACGCGTGGGAGTCCAGAACAGATCTCCCTGCGTAAAGAAAGGATACACTGTACTTACATTGACCTATGGATAAGTCAACTTAGGTTTTTTGGGTCAATTTTTTGACTAAAATTTCTAGACCTATACATGAGTATATACAGTACCTCTGGATTGAAGATCAAGCTATTTGGAGGAGATACCAAGTCTGAGTGACTTCATCCCAGCCAGGTAAATACAAGGATGTTTTTCAATGAAAGGTATAGAACTGCAATTATCAAAGCCTTTGTTTTAAGCTTTTAGCAAGCAATCTTTTACAGAAGCCTAACATACAGAATAAGTGAGGTTCAATCTTCTTGTGCTAGGTTTCATGTTGAAGAAATAATTCTTTGCACAGAACAAGCATTTTTCTTATCATAAATCCCCATATATACTTGTGTTTATCTTGCATTGGGACAAGTTACTGTACTGTGTCCTATTTCAAGCCAGATAGTTTACAGTATCTTTAGAAAGCACAAAACTTAATCCTAAAAGACACCTGGGGAGGCCCAGGAAGACTAGCTATGCAAGGTCAAAACATGAAATGGCTACCAAAGACTGATATTTGATGATGCCCAGGGGACACTGCTGGCATGCCCAGAAACATTTCCATCTCCAGGTAGAAACATGTGAAAGAAGAATGAAGCATCCTGTAAGAATTGATCAGCTCTTGGGAGCAGATAAAAGATGCCTACCTGTAGTTCACATCAAAAGACTGATAGCTGAAAAAGGCTCAGAACAGAACTAAACAATGACAGAAGTTGTATTATGCAGGTTTCCCAACCTCCCTTCCTCTTAAGAGCAGAGCCTTAGCTAGCTTCTGAAGAGTAAAAAACAACAACACAAAAATAGATGTGTGGATGTGACAAATTGTTATGCAAAGTTTGGATAAATGGCAAACAAAATATTCATAGCAAAGTACACACAGCATGCTGCAACTGGAAAAGCAGCAATATAGGATTCTCTTCTTTCAGCAAGCTGGGGAAGTGCACCCATAGTCTCCAATTTTAAAGGTGGAAGGAAAGAGAGATATCAACAGAAACTATAAGCATTTGAAGAGCCAACAAGAGTTCAGACTTCAGAACAGTAAAAACTGATACACACACCAAAACAGCTTAATGAACACTATGAAGATGTAAGCTTGTACTGAAGGGCAAAACTGGAAAGAAATCTAAAGAAGAGCAAGTAATACTGTAAATTGTAAACATGTTGCTCCTAAAGCAACCTTCTCCAATATGGTAAATCCGGAGGTTTTGAACTAGAATTCCCATCAGCTGCATTAGCATAGTCAATGGTCAGTGTTGACGTAGTCTAAACATGTGAAGGGTACCACTCCTAGGAAAGTGTCCTACAGAATTATTAGGTGATGCAGAGAAAGATGTGTTAAAGCAGATTAGTAGACAACTGGATTCACTCAGTACCAATTATGCCTCTTCTTATATTCAGTACCATAGCAAAACATTATTGAGCATGGGAAGAGGTATGAACAATAATACACTAGGAATCATCTCATCTAGGCCTATTAGAACATACAAATATTCATGTTAGAAAATATTACTAAATCCAACTTCCCCAAACACTGCTAGTGATAATTAGCATCACTTCTGCATAGGTTCCACAAAGAGATAATGGGATTTTGTTGAGGCTTGAATGGACATGAATAATTTTTAATTAAAACACATACACGTGAATGCATAACAACAGCTGTGACTTCTGCAGAGAAGTATATGCACATTTTTTTTCCAAAATTGCATGATGAAGGATGAAGAGATCACAGTGTGTTAAATAAATAAGCTCCAAGGGGACCAGAAGGCTGAAACTCAGAACCCAAATTTCAAATAAACCTCTGTGACTTTATGAATTGTAGATGGAGTGGAATCATGCAAGCCCCCAGATCTTGTGGGATTCCAGGTCCCAGCAGCCATGACCAGCATAGACAATGGTGAAGAATGCTGGGAGCTGCAGTCTGATAGCACATTACACTGGAGAGTTGTATGATTCACACAGTTGGTGAAGATATTAAAAAGCCTAAAAGGATAAAATAGAGTTCCAAGGAATACCATGGGTGAGACCTGGGGAAAACGCTGCCCATGGGTCCCAATTCATTTTATTACAGCCTCCAAACCTCCCAACTGACACTGCCCAAGTCCCAGAACATTTCCAAAATGAGGATGAACAAAGTTTCATCAAAGGTGGGAGATCACTTTATTTTAATTCCCCCATAACTTCAGGAACAGCAGAAAGGAAATTTGGCCATGAGGCTGAACAATAATTCCCTATCACCATCTTCTAGGAAGAGTTAGCCAGGTAAGATCAGAACCACCACAATGAAATAATGGCAGTGTACAGACTGCCTCTTTGAGGCGGCCTGCATCCACCCCTTTCCCTGACAGATCGGGCCCTCAGTTGCCACAGCGGCAGCCCTAAGGCCCCGATCTTTGTGTCGCTGGAGCAGCCGTGTAAAGGCTGCGCCAGCGACACAAACCCAGGAAGGAGCTCCAAAATGGAACTCCTTCCGGCACTGCGGAAAGGGCGCCACAGGCACCCTTCCCCGGCGCCAGGACGTCACGTCCGTGCCACTCCGTTTGGGGGCAGAACGGCTGTGACGTCGTAATGGTGGTGCCCATGTAGAATGGGCACCGCCATTACAACATACTAGGGTTGTGGGGCGTCTGGAAAGGACGCCCCAAGGCAACCCTAGTACAGGTGCAGGCTGGCGCAAAGCGCTGGTCTGTACAACGCCAATGCCCCAAGTCTCAGTTAAACATAGGCCTGAAACAGATGGGCCAAAAGTGATGCCTGTGGGTTGATCCAGGGCATGGTGTACAGATTACACACACAACACATGGATCAGGGCGAAGCTGCCACCTAAGGCAGTCCAAACTGAGCCAACTGCCACCTAAGGCAGTCCAAACCCATCCAACAAAAGGGCGCAAAAACCCCCACTCCCTGCTGGTTGTCCATGGCAGACTGCAATGTCTGGTTGCTGTGGTCCAGCACTGAACAGGGAGCGAGAGGTCAGAGGCCACTCCAAGCTGCTGGTCTGGTTGACCCCATGACATAGACGAACATCATGTTGCTGCTGAGAAGTCCAGTTGAGAGGACATACTGTACTCCTTTTCGAGTTCCTTAAAATAAGGTATCCACCAATACAACCAATCCTATTTCCATTCCAAAAATATGCCTGAATCCAGATTAGAAAGCAACCAAATATTCAGTTTTGGCCAACAATCTTTGAGTTGTAACACCGCCAAGATAAATTATTTCAAAGTTTATAACATTTCCTGGTCTCACCAGAGATGAAAGTCTGTTCTGAAAAATCATTGCTTATACTATTCAGTTTGCATAGATTTTATTATTGAGCAAGACATTTAGAATCTCATCACACACAGAATGCTAGAAAAGGTAAGCTGCAACTATGTATTGTTTTACCATGACATAAGTGCTGTACTTTCCAAAATGATCTTGCCTCAACTGCAATCATCTTGCTGATTAGATCATTTTCCACATGTGTGAAGAAAAAAAGCTATATATTGTTTCTGGATTCACCTCCTGCTTATTCACAGTATATTTAAACTCATTTATCTTTCATTTCCTAAGCTCCTTTTACAGCAGTGTTTCCAACAGACACAGAGAAGCAGAGAGACATTGGATGTTCAGCATTCCAATACCAAAAGACAGAAGTCATGTATTATGCTTTCTTTGGTTGCAACAGTTTCATTAACACACTATTTTAGTATTTTAATACATGGATGTTAATGCAAAATAGGAGGCAGGAAGGCAGTGGTTATGAAGATGATGACACAGTCTATAGTCTAAAATCAATCTCCTAGAAGAAAATGACCTGACAAGTCTTGATTTAAATTCTCATTGCCTACAACAGTTTGAAAACGGGTGGGAAAGGGGGTACACTGCTGAGCCCCACAAACTTCCAACCCCCTTTAAAAAACACTTCTGCAAATGTTCCCATATACTCAAATAGCAGTGTAATGGAGCACCTCCAGTATTATAATAGTAAAAAGTCTGATGGTAGTTATTATGATTAGCATACCAAGAGTAAGTTAGCATAACAAGAGTAATAACTGCCATCAGAGCTGGCATGCCAGCCATACCTTTGATTTAAAAGCATTTAAAAAGCAACCCAGGAGCAAGGGCATGGAGAACACAGGTTACTTTACTTTGCACATTTTATATGCACACAGAAATGCAACTGTTCTCTATTCTAAATAATTTTATGTCCCTCTCCACAGATGTGCATGACAATAATACCCACCCACCCATCACATCCTTTTTATGGATTATTGGGGCCTAAATACTCTGAAGGTATCAGATTCCCTCTGATCTTGGAAGCTAAGTGGGGTGAACATCCTGGTTAATACTTGGATGGGAGATTGCCAAGGAACACCAGGTGCTTCTGGCTATAATTCAGAGGAAGTAACTGGCAAAACCACCTCTGAGTATTCCTTGCAAATTGAAAGTACATACACACAAAGAGAAATGGTATCCAAACTACCTAGAAAGGAATATTCCTTCCCTTTTCTTTCCATATTTTCCTACTTCCAATCATGCCCTGGAAAGGAAGAATACTGCTACAATGAAGGACCGGTGACTGCATGCATTTCCAGCCCCTTCTGTGATCTTGTCTTGAACCTGTGAAAGATACTGATGTATCTTTGGAAGTTGTTTTGGGCACAACCATTCTAATAAGAATTTGACTACAGGCAGAACTCCATCTATGCTACAATGCACTGGAAAGGCAAAAGAGGAAATCAGTTGCCTTCCATTCACCCAAAGCCAAAATAGACAGGGAGAGGAGGCCCTGAAGATCAATCCATATGACAATTAGACAGATGCACTGTCACTATATAAGTCTCAAAAGCAGGAAGCAGCAGCAACAACAAAATAGCAATGACAATAACAACAACTTCTTCTTGTTTTCCTCCTCCTCTTCCTCTTCAAAAATATGGGACTGAATTTAACTTTAAACACTTTCAGCCACATTGGGAAAATTATCATAAATGGCATAAAAACTATATTACAATATACCGTACTATTAATAGCCAGCATGAGGCAGTAGTTTGATTGGTGGACTATGACTTGGGAGACAAGGGTTCGACTCCCTGCTCAGCCAGGTAAACTCACTGGGTGACCTTGGGCAAGCCACATGCTCTCAGCCTCAGAGAAAGGCAAAGGCAAACCCCCTCTGAACAAATCTTGCCAAGAGAGCCCTGAGATAGGTTCATCTTAGGATAGTCATAAGTCAGAAATGACTTGAAGGCACTCAACAATAACAACAGCATAATGTTATGGAGGATGCTTCATTTTTTAAAATCAAAATGCTCCTTTGACTTTTGCATGACTTGGGTTTTAATGCAGACTGCCACTAAGACTGAATACAAATTATTGGGCAAATGAGGACAAAACATCAGGACATCTAGGGCATGGTCAGCTTAAACTCACTTACAGAATACAAAGAGGCTTTAAAAAGAGCCATTTTACTTCCCCCTTCCTCATTTTTAAATTGTTGCTATGATATTCACCATACATACAAATCAAGCCTCCAACAGTATTCTTTATGTGACCTAAATATTCTCTTTTTCCAGTAGGGAAGGAAAAAAACCACACACTTGTAACTAGTTCACTGAGAATAGCTTGAGGGAGAAAATCTTTTCCCAAGTAAAAAAGGAATACAGTCCAGACAGTAAATTAGAACAATTGTCTGCAGCTCAGGGATCACTACTTGAAATTTCAAAAAAGAAAATTAACATGTTCCCAGACAAAGCTGTATAATGCATTTTCAATTTGGCTTTGCAGAACAATGTTCTACTTCTAGCTTCTTTATTTTAAAAAAGAGACATAGCTAGTATTATTTATATTTCCAAAACATAAAGAGTTACTCCTCCACCACCCTTCATATTCTTCAACATAAATAATCCACTGTTCACAAATAAATTGCCACCATGCTGGCACTACACGAAGACAGGAGCAACTGATAAATACTAGCAATTTATCAAGGATTAAGTATGGTTTTGTCTGCAATCAGGTAAAGACTAGTAAATACAAGTTGAGCTACATATCTTACAATAAGAAAAGTGATTATTTTCAATAAAGACAGGTTCAAAGGTTCAAGAGCTTCATAGGACCTGAGGACCTGCAAGCCTTCTCCAAATAGAAGATAATCCACCTCATAATGGGCCTATATCTTCCTCCATGTCCAGTGGTGCCATTCAAAAATATTAACAACCAACTTCCATCCTGGCTCTTCCCAGTGATACAAGAGGATTCAGCCAATCACTTCCTCTAAGGGGCAAAACAGATGCTTAAAAAGAGCCAGCTTCCCAGAGGACTGTGGGTATGGCATTCAGACAGCAGCATACCCCCAGTGCTGAATGGGAAGCTGCATGGCCTACCAAACGTGTGGCGGATCCATGCCATTTCAGTGGCACAGTGTTTACACACACTGTGCTGATGAAATGCTGAAAAAATGCGAAATGCAAAGGTGCCCTTTTACCAGCACAAAAAAGAGTGGCTACCTGCCAATCCTTTTTGCACTGGGAAAAAGCCAGGTTGGGGGAATGATATGTGGTTGCCGCAACCCCGACCTGGCAAGCAAAGGGGGGATGGCAAGCCACTCCTTACCCACCATCTGTTTTGTCCCTAACTCTCTCCTCTCACCAACTTCTTCCTTCCTTTTGCTTCCCCTGGCTCTCCTTTTAACCTCCCAGGCTGTTGGATCTTTTAATTAGTTTAAAACCAGTTCCAGCAAACTGGTGCAAACCAACTGAATCACACTAGGATCCACACCCGTCTCAGAACCTGTAGGCTCCAGATCAATATTCCTGGGGGAAAGGACAATAATATAGGTTACAAATTATCTAAATTATTCTATAACATGCTTCTTTCTAGGCAAGACTTCTTTCTAGGCAAGAATACTAATCATACCATGATTTTAAAATGTAACCTAAGGCCTAGTAACATATGCCTTGCTCCTATTGTTCTACGTGGTTTATTTTAGGAAGTTTTCACTATGTTTATAATTAAGTGTATTTTTAAAACTATTTTTAGAGTAACTGGTTATTAACATGACACTCTTTAAGTAAGAAGTAATGAGTAACTGACAAAAAGAAACAATTTTCTCTTTCTTATCTGCTTGCAGAAAAAAAATATACTCAGGGGCTCTCCAGACCACCCCTAAGGAGCGCAGGATGCCATCCCTTTCCTGGACACATTGGGGCTGTGGCAACATTACACTGCAGCTATGGTATCCTTTTGGGGGCACAAAAAGGAGCCACAAAAAGCAGCTCCTTTTTGTGCCCTCCGAAGAGCACCATAGCCATGGCTGTATGGCGCCCCTTTGGTGCTGCATCCTTTGGATGCAGCACCAGAGATGTGCCATGGTGTCATCGGAGTGGCGTACGTTATCATGGCGCCCTGGGGACAGAGTCAGGGCGTGCGTCATCAGGACACTGTGTCCTCACTCCACCCACAGGCCAGCCTTTCGGCCCTGTCTCTATAGGTCCCTAATCTTTGATAAACTGCAAGAAAGAGTTTCTCCTGTCTTCATGTAGTCCCTGCCATCCTGTTGTTTATTGAAAAAGAGACCATTCATTCAATTTTTGAATGGTGACTCAACATTTAGGTAAACCCCATTGATTCAATGGGTGTACTCTAGTCAGGACTAACAACAAAATTTAGGTCACTATTTCAAATTGCAAAACACATGGGTACATGTCATGCAACGCTACCCACAGTCTTTCTGCTTCTGCAACACAGAGCGACCTATCAAGAGGGTGCTGAATCAACCTTGCGACAGCAAAGCCTTTTTTAATGGGTTGAGCCATGCTGTAGATGGGACAACTTTGTGAGGTTGCACAACATGTGCTTGGCCCCAACCTCACAGCCTAAAACATTATTTGTTTAAATAAAGATCATAATTCTTTTTTAAAAATGACTTGTCATCCACTAGTATTTACTGTTCCCACACACTCACTTTCCCCACTTGAATAGCTGTAAACCTACCATTATGAAAGGTCTTGAAGTGCTTCTGAGTCTCACAGCTCAGTATTTTAATTTCTTTATATTTCCACCATGGTTGCAATTTGGTGCAAGAGCATACAGTATTACAATCAGTCTGATTTTGGTCAAGTACTATTGCTGAATTACAGCAAAATTGTGGTGGTTTTGTATGTGTAGGGGGAGAAGTTTTTTGGTCCTAGTTGTATGGCATTACTTTTAAAATTACATGTTCAAAAAGAAAAGTGTGTGTGTGTGTGGGGGGGGGGTCCATATTAGTTTCTCGGCAATTAACCTGCAGTTTACGTAATGAACAAAAATCCTAGTGTTTTAACCTGCAGGTTTTGGAAGGAAGGAGAGCCCCTGCTTCATTTTCTCTTCAGGCTATGTCATTTGACACTTTGGTACTCAAATGTTTCTATTCAACACAGTGTGTTGCTAATCTAATCTAATGCAGCACTGAGAACACTGCTGTGCTATGGATATGCTTTACAATGCAAACATGATTAGCCACACAGAAGTGGGACTTACATGCATTCTACTGTCTTGGGAGCAAAAAGTGTATTATAGTGACACAAGCCTCTTTAATCAAATGTGTCCTGTCAACACTTAACAGCACAGCACTCACTTCAGGTTATTTCTTAATCTTTAGAACTGTTTCTCTTCTTTTATCTTCTCTCTTTGTGAATATGAAAGCTTATAATGGCTCGGGTCCACAGCTCAGTGGCAGAATGCATGCTTTGTATGCAAAAGGTTTTCTACTTGATGCCCAGCATCACCAGCTTTATATGGGGTTTTTGTTTTTTTATATAAGATCAAGTGATGAAAAACACCTCTGCCAGAGACCCTTGAGAACCAATGCCAGTCCAAAAACTGTTTCTTTTGACAAATCATCTTGTATAATATGGATTCCTGTGTCTGGCTGATTCTGCTAGTTTTCTAGACTAAACAAATGATTAATAACATGGATATTTGAAGCTGTAAAAGCGAAATCATGTTATATGATGTTACTATACAAAATCTGAGGATTACGTAATCAATGCAGTAACGTATTTTAGAAGAATAACCACGCATATTTAATAGTATACAATAAAACTTCAGGCATAGTTTAATAGCCAACTTACAACTACACACTAGATCTTAATTTTGGTAATGAAATTTGCTTCTTGGGATAGGCCACTAATTCAAGGTTATTCATTGTAAAAAAAGTGTCAGTTAATGAGGTTATGGCCGAGACATCCTGAACCTAAATCCAAAACCAATTCCATTCTACTTGGTTTGAGAACTTTTCAACATTTCTGACCTAGAACAGGGGACAAGTCGTTTAGAGGGAAATATTATTTAAAAAGCAGCAAAATACCAACCACTACAGATTGCTGTGCCAGAAAAGGAACAAAACACATTCTGTCATGGTGACATTTTAGCCATCCTGAGACATTAGAAAGAACAGTGCAAAAGAACAGTTCAACATTTCATCTACTGTGAGCAAGAGAAATGGAACAGAAGAAAAAGGAGCAATATGGAATATCTGCAGACTTGAGGGTGAAAATCTGTTGTCATGCAAGCAGACTTCAGTTTGCACAACAAGGCTTTCCCTTCTCTTCTCTCTGATGCCACTCATGTCCCACCTCATAATTATGTGAGGTGGATTTTGAGACTGTGAGGCAGACTGCCAGGAAAGGGGAATTCCCCTGACAAAAGCTATTCTATTGGCAGGACAGTTAAATTGGATTACAACCACAGGAAGGCCCTATTGAATTTGGAAGGAAACTGTTTTCTGAGACAGTATGTTCTAGATTAGACTGTAAAATGATAAGCAATACACACCTCTGTGTGTGGAGACCACTGATACACAACCTATGAGCAGGGTGTTTTATTTAAAACAATCTGATTTAAATCACTAAGGAAGATAAAAGACTGATTAAAGTGTACCTCATGTACACTATATTCCTTTAAAAACAACAACACTGAATTTTGTAAACTGTCAAAGTGAATGAAGAAACGTGCAAATTTCAATGCAGAAAAACTATGCAGTCATCACAACATACAGAAAATCATAACAAGCAAAAGAAAGAAGAAGAGGAGGGAAAAAGGGGGAGAAGGTGGGAGCACAAACATATATGAACACACTGTTCTTATTCAGACAGATTCTCATTCATGCGTTTCCTAAATAAGCATGATTAGTAAAAAGAGGGTGATGCACTAAGTCCAAATTTTAAAGAACTAAGGTGCTGAACACATTTTTTGGGAAAGTGTTCTATACCTTGGATTCTTCTTTTAAAATAAATTCTTCTAGTCAAAATAAAATCTGGAGTAGACTCACTGTCCCACTGACATGGGTGGGGCAGCCACCGTACAAATCTATGCCTTTTGCTCTGTGGAATCACACTATTTGAAGATCAAGAGATGTATTTCCATTTGGCTTTCTCTATTCATGCAAGGATACTAAGAAAGACCACTTACTTAAAAGTTTTGGCTGGAATCCAAAGTACATATATTTGGAAGCTAGACTCAATGAACAAAATGGGAATTCAATCTAAGTAAATATACTTACGAAGAGACTAAACAACCACCCAGAGCTCTAAAAAATCAGAAAGACAAAATTGTATTTTTCTAAGTGAAAGGAAATAAGACTATGCTTTTCTGTGTGTTGTATTGTTGTTCCTATTGCTATTTGCCATCAAGATGGCTGTACCCTGTGAGACCCTTTCAGTGACAGACCTCCATAAGCCCCAGTCATCAAGACCTTTGCTCAGGTCTTGCAAACTATTTGGTTGACAGTCATAAATATTCACTGCTTCAAATCTGAAAATATTGTGGAGCTGAAAAGCATAAAGCAAAGGCATAATATCATTCAAATATGTTCCGTGTGAAGTGTAGTGGGATACAGGATACATCACCTGAACACTGTTAACTGCCATTCAGCCAACCCTTATGAATGAGACATCTACAAGACCCTCTATTCATAACCTCTCTGGCAGATCCTGCAGGTTCAGATTATGATCTCCCTGACTTAACCTAGCTGTATGCCATGTGGTTTCCCTCTCTTTCTCCTACCTTCTATCTTTCCTAGCATTATTTCCTTTTCTAGTGAGTCATGACTTGTCATCATGTGGCCACAGTACAGCAGCCTCTATATTATAATCTTGGCTTCCAGGGAGAATTCAGGCTTGATCTGTTCAAGGACCCATTTGTTTTTCTTTTTGGCCATCCACATTAACTTTAGCACTCTTCTCCAGCACCACATCTCAGATGAATTGATTTCTTTTCTGTCCGATTTCTTCTGTGTTCACCTCTCACATCCGTATATGGTAATGGGGAATACAATGGAATACTTACTAATCCCTAAATACAAAGCGAGTCCCATAATATACATGGTTTATGACTTTATGTCATTTCTAATACTTAACTTTAGAGTTTAGAAGAGTTTCTCCCCACAGTTCTTTCTTTCACCCACAAAAATAGGCAAGGAAAAGAAATTTTCATTAAATTTTAAATAAATTCATCCAATTTGTGTTCTATGAGACTAGTATTGAATGCAAGCACATGTCTTTTCATATCCTGTCACTGGAAAGATGCTGCAGCTTCTTCTCCCTCCTCTACAAATATATTCAAATTAAATGCACATATCTCCTCAATATGTGCATTTTTGGAAGATGCACACAAGTACACTTTAGTCAAAGAGGAAAAGACATACAAAACGTGTACTAATCTTTTCTAAAAAGCACACACTGAGAAAAGTACGTAACCAAATGGGCATGAATCGCCATGTGGGTGGGAGAAAGCCCTCAAACATTTGCAACCAAGTACAAAAACAAGGTTCAGAAGAAATGGCAGATGGGATGTAATGAAAGTAAGACAGCGATTTTTCAAAACCTTAGTATGACCTCAGTGCTTCAATGGATAACAAGTGCAAGATTTACCATATAAATTCGACTATAAGTCGACCTCATTTATTAGCTGAGGACAGGTTTTGAGGCCAAAATTAAGGATTTCAATATGACCCATGGATAAGTCGGGAGTAAACTTAGGGGCATGTAACAAACAATAAAAAAAATGAAGCAAAGGAAAACAATGCCAAAGAACTTACAAACATCTGTCAGGCACAACTGTTTGTGCTCACACTACAGGCTAGATAGATGAGAGAATGGAGTCAGTGCTTTCAGCACAGAATACACTCTTGCCTTTCACCACAGGATGGTCCCTTTTTAATAAGGGTTAAAGTACAGTACAGTACTTACATTGACCCATGGCTAGGTCGACTCAAGTTTTTGGGGGCTACTAAATTACTAAAATGTTTAGACTTATACATGGGTATATACAGTAATATGTTTCTATGGGGGGAAATAGGATTACTTTTTTAGAAGGAAAAAAGGTCTGCACTTTTCTGTTCTAGCTTCCTAGAGTCACTTCCCTATGCCTGAATAACTCAGCCACTTCTTCTAGTGCTTCAGAAGAGGTTTTTTTTCTTTATGCAATCCCTCAGTCACAGAAAATGCTGGAGGCAAAATATTCTAAGGCACCTTAATCTTGCTGGCTGGTTACCATGAAACTGTGACCCACGACTCCAAGGATCTAGCACTGTTTTGTGATGATGCTAGCAGACATCCTTGTCATCTCCTTTTTTTGGAATTCTATTTATTTTTCTTCTAGGAGGAGGGGTAGATAAAAGAAGTGGTTTCTATAACTGGTAACGCATAATTCTCTAAGGACATGGTATTTATTACATTAATACAGAATACTTTATAGAACTAGTGAGTTTACTACTAAAGAAAATAAATCATCCTTCTGGTAATGATAATGCTGGGTCTATTGAAAACATTTCTCTCCCCATAATACCATCTTCCCCTTTGATCCAACATGGATAAATTCTAAACATTGTTTTCCACTCATCTACAACCAAAAGCTTTTAGTTCTTTTGAACAATAAATCATATTATACATTTATAAGAACTCACATTCTTTGCCAGGTTGGAGGAGGCATGGTTGAGACAAAAGAAAATTATCTGAGTTCAGTGTGCAATGCCCTTAAAAACAAAAGCCATGGATTTTCTCACAACAATGGCTGGTATGGAACAAAACACACTCAATATCTCTCAAGCAATGAGTCATTAAGAATGTGGTTGAAAATTGGGGGAACTTTCAAAGGATGAAGATTATGGCGATGATGATGATGCTGACGACGACTTTATATCTTGACTTACATCTTGGGGGTGTGTGTTATGGCAACAAAATATATTTAAAGGGAGTCCTTGGTAAAAAAAAAAGGTTAAGAACCACTGCTTTGAGACGACGCTTTTAAGTGAGGTGGTCAGAAAGATGACAATGGCCTGTTACAGACTGCCAAAATAAAGCTGCTTCGGGTCTCTTTGGAGGTATGCTATTTAAATGATGCATGGGTCCTAAGAGTCCGGAGGTCGCACCAAAGCCACACTCCATTCCTAAGCACCAGAGTGCAGCTTTTAGTGCAGCTTCTGGATACTTAGGATGCATGCATCATTTAAATAGCATACGTCCAAAGAGACCCGAAGCAGCTTTATTTTGGCAGTCTATAACAGGCCAATGTTCAAGTGAATGCAGTACAATCTTATTTACATTCTGCAGCAGGGCAGAAACACTTTCCAGGAGTATTTACAAAAATAGATGAAAGTTATGTTCCATCTCTCAACCCCAATAGTGAAGTACTATGTGACCCCAACTAGGATGATCTATGGTAGCTTTCCTAACTTTATGCCGCCTTTGGACCTGTGGCCAAGGAAGAGAAATATTTCTTCCCATTAACATATACAGAAATCTTCCCCCATAAACTAAGTGCCAAGCAGAGAAGCAGGGGGGAGACACCAAATGAAATGTTCCAATTAAAAAGGGGGAATTAAATTCTTTATAGAAGTGCAAGCAACCATGAGGAAGATCCAAGGCAACAGCATTTTCTCTCAGATAAAGTTAAGAATTTCTTTACTATTTACAAGGTCATTATTAGCTTTTCAAGCAGCAGAGCAAGACTGGTAATGCTTCTGACCAGTTTTCGCTGCTGCTATGCCCAACTTTGTGAACTGTGGGAATAGCCATAATAATAATAATAATAATAATAATAATAATAATAAATAATTCTATCTGCTTTTACTGAGGGCAGTCAGAAGAAGCAAGCAATGTTATGATCTGCCGGAGGAGTAGAGCGCTTCTCCTTTCTCAAGAGCCCCAAAAGAACTAAGGAGGGGGAGAAATGTATGGATATTTTCTCCCACTCTCTCCTCCTCTGCCATACCAGCATACATTATTTATGTCAATACAAACCCAAGCTTTGAGGCAATAAACTGGGCTGCTGTTTTCAGAACAAAGAACACAGCTAGAGATATTATATATCCTCTCAGGATAATAGGAAGCAAAGAGAAGACCACAATAAGCGGGTCAAGGGCATCTTGCATTAATCCATTATTTTAAATTTAGAGGCAAACTGCAGATGCTTACTGCAGTATTTATAAGCCTCTATGACTTTTTAAAAAATTAAAGGGTAGGGGAGAGAGTTTGAAAGGAGTGACACACACACAAAAGTAGAATCTAATGCACTAATGACCCATCATGGACAACTGTGCTGAGAAGTGATAAGAGGGAAGGTAAACAAGTACATTTTGTGAAGAAGTGAGAACTGCAGTTTTGAGCTTGAGACATGTTTTCATGATTTCATATCATTTCCAACGTTCAAGCCAGGTCTCTCTCTGTGTGTGTACACCCGCATGCTTATACGCAAGCACACATGCACCAATATATATTGTTTTGTTCTATGCTTTCAACTCATTTCTAACTTGTGATTGCCAAAGGTCTTTTTGGCAAAACGTATTCAGAGAAGGTTTGCTTTTGCCTCCCTCTGAGGCTAAGAAACTGTGACTTGTCCAAGGTTATCCAGGAGGGTTCCATGGGTGAGTGAGGATTCAAACTCTGGTATCCAGAGTCCTAGTACACTGCTCAAACTATTACACCACACTAGCTATTTGCCAATACACACAAGCACACACATATACTGTTTACACATATAAACATACAGAGAGAGGTTAAATTAAAATAGAATTTCTAACAATTTAATGCAGAGGTATTTTAGTTATGCTGCACAGGACTGTTACCTCAAACAAGCAACACATTTTCACTACTAAAAGTGTGCACTTATTTCAAGCTTTATCAGACAAGTGGCATAAATATGAGGATGTAAAACCACAACAGCTGGTTATTGTGGAAGTTCTCAGTCATTTTCAGGAACTGGGTAACCATCTGCAGGTGGGCAGACAGAAGTATGATCCAGAAAAAACCAGAGAGAGATTTGTCATTAGGCCTTTCATTCCAACAATAAGGATGTGATGAATTCTGAACAGGTAGCAGTTCCTTCTAAAGATCAGGTTTTCAGTATGGATGTGCTCTGGGTTTTATCAGGGCCTCCACTCCTGGTTGCCCTGATAAAAAAGCAATGGCAATAATGGCTGAAATGTAGCTGAGACTGGTACACCAGTTGCATCTGTTTCTTGAGATGTTGGATCTAGCCACTGTAATCCATCCATGTCTTCATTATAGAGTCGTCCCCCCTTACCCACAGATTTTCCTTATCCATGAAGTCAGCCTTCCACAGCTTGAAAATACTAAATATATATATAAATTCCTAAAAAGCAAACCTTATATAAGAGACACCATCTTACTACACCATTGTATTTAATGGGATTTGAGTATCCTAGAACCAAGCCATAACAGATACCCAGAGCCCATTGTATCACTATTACATTGACACATTATACTCTACACAGGAGGCAGACTCAGGGCATCTTTTAAAAGCACCGAGTTATCAAAAACAATTTCAAATATGACTTTTTAAAGGGAGGGTTCATTTGCTTGTTCTCCACCCTTTGCAACTAAGCTCAAAAGTCTAGAAGTCAGTCACAAGGTGAGGAGTGGAAAGAAAAATACAATACCCACCAGTTGTTCCATAAAAATAACCCCTAGTCTAACATTAGCATTATCTAAAAACATAGAATGAAGATCCCAACAGACTCCTTCCACAATTGTCACCTGGGGCAGTTATTCCAGTAGGTCATAGTACATAAAGGGAGATATTGGAGCAGAAGGGCTATGCCACATATTCTTCTGAAAAATCATTTACTTCTCCCTTCTCATTTTTTCCCCTTTAGCATTATGCCTTTTTAAAGGGTAACTCCGCATATAGAACTTGGAATTAACAGGTTATATGTAAGCCCCTCCCAAGCCTTTCTGGCCAAGGAACAAGATAAAAACACTGTAAATAATTTTAAAAGATTAAAAAAATTACAAGACAACATAGAGTTCCAACCTAAATACAGAGAGGGGCTATGTTATGATGTGGTTACAGAATGGTCAGCTTTGTACATCCAAATCTGTAAAGACCTTTCTACACCATTTGGGTCTTCCTGTTGGTGATCAAAATGGTAGAAGCGGTTTTCAAGGCAAGAACTGCTCACTGCCTCTCCGGTGGTTGGTAATCTCACACTGACGCAAGTTCTTCTGGGCACAGAACATTGAGCCTAAATATTTCTCAGCAGATAGCTTACTTGCTGGCTGAGCCCTCAGTTCGTATTACCCTTCTGCTCCTCCAAGGGCCAAACTGTCTGAAGGCTGTGTTCAGCCCACTGGCCATACACTGCCAAGGCTCTTCATTACCACAAACATGGAGGGAGGTGATATTTAACTTTTGAAAAGGATCAGATATTGCTGTTACATGAAGTCATTTTCTAATACAATCCATTTTC
Organism: Sceloporus undulatus; assembly: GCF_019175285.1. Lineage (NCBI taxonomy): Eukaryota > Metazoa > Chordata > Lepidosauria > Squamata > Phrynosomatidae > Sceloporus > Sceloporus undulatus. The sequence continues at coordinate 156,016,718 of NC_056522.1, read as the reverse complement.
CTAATATAATCCATTTCCCCAGAGCTGAGCAATGTTATCTTTTTTAAAATTAAGATCCACCAACTGTTAAAATCAGTCATGACTGCCAAGACCTGAAGTAACAAGCAGCAATCAAAGTGAGAGTTTAAAAAAAGTAAAATATTGATACCATATTGGCATAAAATTTACCTAAGAAGGGTACGAAAAGTGGAATTTTCATCAGATTGTTTAAAATGTAGCATGGAAGATCATATGTTTTAAAGACATTTTAGGTTTTCTAATTTTGTTCTGTCTGCCTGCCACCAGAGGCTCTTTCACACTATACAACTGTACTACTATTATTCCACTTTAACTCCCATGACAGTATCCTAGAGAAACTTGGGATTTGCTATTTAGAAAGGAGCACTTACAATTCCCAGCCAAAAAGCTCTATTATCTTTCCAAAGTACGAACCCTGGAATTCCATAGGATGCAGACACTATAGTCAAAGTTGAATGATAGCTCTTTAACCATATGGTATAAAGGGGCTCCAGGTTGGTTTTGTATCAGGGCTAGGGTGCAGCTACACTGTAGAATTAAAGCAGGTCAACACCATTTTAACTGCCATGACTCTTTCCTGTGGAGTCCCAGGATTTGTAGTTTGGTGCAGTTTGGTTTTTCAGAGAGTTCTGGTGCCTCACTAAACTACAAATCCTGAGATTCCACAGGATAGAGTCATGGCAGTTAAAATGGTGTCAAACTGCTTTAATTCTGCCGCATGGCTGTACCTTTAGACTGAGGCAGGACTTCCAGTTTGTATCTTGAGCAACACTCCTGCACCAGTAACTTCCACTTATTCCGATCAATGCAAAGGGTTTTTTGTCTCTTACAGAAGGATGATCAATTTACTTGTTTCAAACCCAATTATTATTATGCTTTATTTATATAGCGCTGTAGATTTGAATAAATCAATGAAGTTACATTCCCTCCACCAACCCACACAAAGGTTCAAGGCAGTTTTGACTGCAGCCTGCAGATGCTTGTCACATCAACTTTGAAGGTGAAGAGGCTCCATAGTTTATCAGAAAATACATGAAGCTTCATACCAGCTTATATATGTTTTTCTATAGTGTTCCTGGCTATTTACAGATAATGAATCATTTTCTTTGTCTACACATTAGCATTAGGAAGCTTGGGGACTCAAACGAACATCTTGCAGTGATTTTAGGTCTCTCAGCCACCAAAGCTAACAGCAGCAGGACACCAGAAGCTGCCTTAGCACAAGACATAACTCACTTTAGTCAGCCACTAGAGGGGGCATGGTTACACATATACAGTATTAGGCCTCTATATTACTATCTCTCTCAGTCAAGGCTTAATAGGTGTAGTAGTCATCAGGGCTTGTAAAAAGGCAGAACTATTGTACATACAAATGTTCCCCACCAACATCAAGAACTAAGCGGTGGCAGAACTGGTTTCAAGTGTTTCCCAGACAGAAGCAATGAGGGCTAAATGATACTATCTTACCAAAAGATCTTTTTTACATAAGGATCATCACCATACTCACAAGGTTTTGAGTTTCAATTGACATTCTCACACATAACCGGCTTTGATAGGTCTGTCTCTGGATGCTCCACTTCACCCTATGCATCTGAGAATATAGGTTCTATTCTACAAAAGATCATGCTGCCAGCTTCTCTTGCTCAGCCAGTCTCAAAGGTGCTAGAAAATCCCTTTGCACACTGATTTTCCACACTAACATAGCTATATCTTTGAATTCTACAAAAGGAAAGCCACTGATTTTCCGCTGGATCTGATTTTCAAATGTCTCCCAAAAAAGGGTTTTCACTACTGTCTCCAATACCTCGGGACAGCAGGGATTGCCTTTTGATTTGCAAAAAGGGTGGAGAGGAAATTGAGACAAGTACACACAGAAGGCTACACATGAGCTGATTCCACTTATACAGATGATTATATATATATATATATATATATATATAGACAGAGAGAGAGAGAGAATTATGTTACATATTCAAGTTATAGTTCAATATATTATTAATCCACACTGCCAGTTTTTGGAGACTATGGCGTGCCTTACGACAACCACTGGCAACATCAGCAGCAGCACCACCATCATCAGATAAGAATGACAAGCATTACCTGAATTCATGGAAAGGGATCAAAGCTCATTCTTTCATTACCAATATTGACTCACCCAAGGTCACCCAGTGAGTTTCCATGGCTGAGCAAGGAATCGAACCCTGATCTCCAGAGTTATAGTCCAACACACAGTCTGCTACACCATGCTGTCTCATTACCAATGAAGAAGCAGAAACTTAAGTGTGCAATTTAATCACACAGTGTAAATGTCAGTATGCAAAGGGATCTTATAGCACCTTTGAGACTAACTGAGCAAAAAAGGATGTAGCATAAGCTTCTATAGACTTTGTCTACTTCCTCAGATGTTAGTTAGGTCCAAAACACACTGCACAGAAATAATCCAGTTTGAAATCACTTTAACTGCCCTGGCTCAGTGCTAGGGAATCCTAGGAACTGTAGTTTATTGTGGTGCCAGAGCTCTCTGACAGAGAAGGATAAATGTCTCACAAAACTACAGTTCCCATAATTCCCTAGCATTGAGCCAGGAAGTTAAAGTAGTCTCAAATTGGATTATTTCTGCAGTGTGTTTTGGACCATAGGAGGGAAACAGAAGGGCAGGAAGTACTCGTTCCAAAAACTGGATTGGGGCCACGGCAAACGCACATCATGGCCCCAATCTGCTTTGAAGATCCTCTCCTTATTCAATCAGCAAAAAACAACCTTTTCATGCTGCACCGCAGCGCCATGATGGCTTCAAGCTGCTCCAGCGGCATACAAATGCCATGCCACCAGAGCACCTTGAATGCCCATGTCTGGGCAGCCACCTGACTTCTCAGTGGCTTCTAGACGGTCTCGTGACGTATGACATCTAAATGCTGTGCTCCAAAGCCACCCACATGGTGGCTTAAAAAGGCCGGGCCCTTAGTCTCAAAGGTGCCACAAGATTCCTTTGCATACTGATATTCCAGACTAAGATGGCTATGTCTCTGAATTGTAAATCTATTGTAAATCTATTGTGGGTTTTAGAAGACTAAGTGACTGTATAGAGCAAAATTGTATCTTGATAAGTTGCATTAAAAGCTACAGGTTTAGAAGAGTGCAGTCAGTCACCAGTGCTGCTCACAAGTTTATAAGTCAACTACAATGCTGCTTTCATGTGTAGCAGGAAAGTTCATTATAGGACAACAGTCATTTAAATGAATATGCTTCATTGCCTTCCTTTCCACATTATGTTCTTGCTGCTTTTTAAATTATTTATCAATTTTTCAGGAAGTGTCTCCATTTATAGGTCTTTCAGCAGACACCTCTGATGTTAACAGAGGGTTACTATTTATTTCACTGCACTCTCATACCAATCCCAAAGAACTGTTACATTCTAAAAAAAAAACCTGAACCCTTATTATTTAAAAACCTATTTCTTATGTAGTTTGTCATATAATCAACAACAAACAGCACAAGAGATCATATACAATTGCAGTTAAAATATAAATCAGAGTTTACTGAAGGACTTTTAGTTATGCAAGATCATCTAACGATGTTGTTCTCAAATGATCCATATGTAATTGTTGGTGTTCCATTTAATTAAATAAGATGATACTGATTTATTAAATGGAACACTAACAATTACATATGGATCATTCGAGAACAACATTCTTCTTGTTTTGTAATATTTAAACTCCTAGTAAACTAAGTGGACAAAGTTGTTTTTGCCTACTTATTTCAGTCTGTTTTGTTTTGTTTTTCCAATATGCAGCTTCACTATTTATTTATTTATTTATTTATTCATTCATTCATTTTGTTAAAGACACCTGAAAGATCAAGTAAAGGAATGAAGTGAAGGGAGTGATACTCTATTGCGACCCATCTCCTCTGAAGCCTTCAGATTCTACCATTATTTCTAAAGCCTGCTGCGAAGATAGTCACTGTTAAATCTAACAACAAGGACAGGTGGCAGGCTTGTTTAATGTGCCTGCCTACATTAATCAAATTTAAATTTGTTAATTATTCCAGGTGTTTATTTGTTACACAATTAAGCATTCCTAGAAATTTTCAAAACTCATTATTCTTGCAGTTGAATTTAAAATGCGCATTCCAATTTGCCGAATGTCTTGGGCATATCTATTGTGACCTGAGCCGACTGCAATTTATTGTGTTTTGCTGGAGTATAAACTATTATGTAACCCACTGCCAGGGTCTGAAATCTGTCAGTTTTTAAAATAAATTCTATTTGGGTTTGATGCAATGTACATGATGCTCATAACAATCTGGGAGTCTTGACTAATCAGAAGGACTGCTTTGTATTAATCCTTTTTTTCATTGTCCATTTCTGGTATTAATGTTATTTTTATCCTATATCAATGGTTCCCAACACTAGGTCCCAAAGATATTACAGAATTAAAACTGTTCATGCTGGCTGAGGCTTCTGTGAGCTGAAATTATGCCACACTAGAGGACCTAGGAACTATCCTTCAACATATTTGTCATTATTGTGGTATTGTTTCTCCTTTTAAAATCCATGAAATCGCCTGCATAAATATAAGAAATACCCAGCAATCTGCCAAATTGTAGAAATTTTTGAACTGTATATAATTATAAATATATCTGGTTATATCTTCATTTGGATAATGTTAATATTTTATGCTAACAGCTTTAATATTTGGGTTTCCAGATACACTACGAGCTCCATATCTGCAGTTGTTACATTCCTAGACTTACTGCAGTTAGTGAAAATTATGGGTAATGGCAAACCCTTTATTTCTGCACATAGAGTCGTGCTGAACGTTGCTAGAAAAAACTATTTTGTCTCAGAAATGAGTAAGTGAAACTGTGGTTACTGGACCTTGGATACGGGGGCATACTGTAATATTGAATTTGCTTCTATTTTGGTATGATTTTGCTTCTATCCTCAAGAATACAGAAAAAACAAAAATGTCCATATTGATTCCTTTCCCCCCCCTGTTCATTACTACTAATGTAATATTTTGGCGAGTTACAGACCGCCGAAAAGCGGCGGCCTGTACCTGCCCCTTTCCCTGGGGCATTGGGGCCTCAGCAGTTAGACCGGCAGCCGCTGAGGCCCCGATCCACCACTTTCCGGGCTGCGGGGAATGGCAAAAGTCCGCTTCCCCGCAGCCTGGAAAGGGATGTCTTTGGGGCTTCAAGCCCCAAGGACACCCCATGGCGGTGGGGAGGAGGAGAAAGGGGCTGCTTGGAAACGGAGCTCCTTCCTGCTCCACGCTAAGGGCACACTAAGGGCCCTGGCGCAGAGCGAGGACGTCATGTCCGCGCTGCCCCGTATAGAGGCGGCACGGTCGTGACTTCGTCATGGCGGTGGCTGTGTGGAACGGCCGCCGCCATTTTGTGTGCGTAGGGTTAGGGGGTGCGGAAGCACTGCCCCTTTCTATCCCTAGTATGTGCTCTGTGCGTACTTTCTGGCCCGTTTGTATATGTTTGAATGTAAGATTGTTTTTGTCATTTTCTGTTTTTAATAATAAAATTTAATTTAAAAAGGAATATTTTGTTTATATATTTTCTTTTTAATTCTCTCCCTAATAATTTGACCTTATGTCTCTGAAATCTTGAATTTGTGTTGTAATTTTTCTGTATCTGCCATTCTTATATTGATTTTTTTTTTAACTTCTGTATGCTTTTCTTTTCTCTTTAATTTTTTTCCTAATTTGGACATTTCTTCACGTGAGACCTTCTCCCAACCCCAAAATCTCACCTATTATCACCACCCTCACTGGATTCTAATTTACCACAAAAGGTATTTCAACTGTAGCTGCATCAGTACTGAAGAAATAATGCTATTTGACATCACTTTAACTGCCATGGCTCAAAGCTGTGGAATTCTGGGATTTAGTTTTGTGAGCTATGGCGGGATATAGACCGCCCAAAAAGGGTGGCCTGCCCATGCCTGGTTTTTGTCCGCGGGAAAGCCACAGCCTCCAGACTTCTGGGCTTTCCCATGGACCAAAAAGAACCCGCAAAAAGCGGGTTCTTCTTGCGACGCCATTACAATGTCGCAGTGTGCCAATGGCGCACTCGCGATGTTATAATGGTGCTGTGACATGCGGATGCTATGTGTCCGACATGTCATAATGGCGGCGCCTGTCTGTACAGGGCACCGCCATTTTGATGTCCTCGTCACGTGCGAGGGGTGTCTAGAAGCGCCACCCTGAGGCATCCCTCACACGTGACAAGGGCATCCTTTTTGGCCCATCTGGACTGGGCCTATTTAACCCTTTCAACCAGAGATATCTGTTGCCACTACAGTTAAATAGGTGTCAAACTAGATTAATTCTGCAGTGCAGATGCAGCCTGAGGTGTGTCCATGCCAAAAAAGCATTTGCTGATTCCATTGTATTTTCAATGTTATCTTTACAATAATATTCAATTTAGCCCCTGATTTTGTTAGATTTTCTGGAAATTACAATATTACAATAACTGGAGAATAGTCAGATATTTTTATAAATCCTGGTTTTGGCAGTATCTGGGTGGTGGGATGAAAGCCACCATGGTATAGCAGTTTGAGTGTTGGACTATGACTCTGCAAAACAGGGTTCGAATCCCAGCTCAGCCATGGAAACCCATTGGGTGACCATGGGCAAGTTGCACACTCTCAGACTAGGAGGTCAGTAGTGCCAAACCCCCTCTAAAGAAATTTGCTAAGAAAACTCCATGATACATTTGCATTAGGATGACCATAAGTTAGATATGACTTGAAGGCATACAACAACAACAACAACAACAACAACAACAACGTTGCTTGGATACCAATAAATAACCTAAACTAGTATAAGTGCCACTCCTATGGAAATAGCGTTTAAAATCTGTCCGAGAAAATATATTTCTATTTGTCAATTCATTTTTAAGTAGTACATTTAATAATCCAATACTGGGGAGGGGGGGTTATTGAATGTACGTGGGTTGCAACCCATGCTGTAATGTTTAATCCAATGTAAAGCCCCTTCTATATATGGAAATTAATTTCACTATTTTAGTACAACTTCATTTTTTTTCTTTGTTCAAGCTTTAAACAAATCCTTTTATGACGTCCAGCCAAATTGCCTTGAATATACAACATTCCTTAAAGCCCCATAAAATTTATCCCATGTCAAGGCATGGTACACAGTCTTCTTCCTCCTCTTCATCTTATCCTTGTAACAAACTTGCAAGATGGGTCAGGGTGAGAGATACCAATTTTGTTATACTTACTAACATTGTTAGGAAAAATTGGTATTACTTTTGCAAACAGGTGTCTAAGCTGACTAATATTTTACAGTTCTTCAGTGACACTACCAGAGTATAATCAACAGTGCTTCAGCAGACATAGGCAAAATTTTTAATTAGTCACAATAAACAAATTTGTCATCAATGATCAAACATAAAAACAATAAACAGACAACAGGAATGAATTGGTATTTGCTGCAATTCAGGAAAGAAAATGCTGGTCTCTTAGGAAACCATATAGAGATCCGTGCCCTTACTTGCTAAATAAACTATCTGTAACAATAGAGAAACAAGCTAACTATGACCCCATACAGACAGGCCAAAATAAAGCTGCTTCGGGTCACTTTGGAGGTATGCTGTTTAAATGATGCATGCATATTAAAAGTCCGAAAGCCGCACCAAAGCCACGATCCAGTCCTAAGGACTGGAGCGCAGCTTTGGTGCGGATTCCGGACTCTTAGGACACATGCATCATTTAAACAGCTTTATTTTGGCCTGTCTGTATGGGGCCCATATTTATATATAAACCAAAGTAGATAGTATACCAGTAGACAAACTCGGAGAACCAGCCACCAAAGAGCAAAGACTACAAGAATGAACTAATTTATATTAGAAGTATCAAGCACTTGCCATTTCATGTCTTCATAGCTTTTCAACTAGTTGTAACTACTCATGTAAAAGGTCTTGGGGCCATAAGAAAAAGCCACAGAAATGAATTTTGTGTACTGAAGTGATTAATATACAGGTAAAGTTCGGGGTGGAAGAATCATTAAATTGGTTGAAGAGCCAAGACCATCAGACCATTATTTAATGTTGTGGTGGTGGTTGGCCCTTATCAGATGAGTGTGGAACTGGGGGTCTTCTGCACTGGGCGATTCGAATTCGCGTCATAACGCAATGTACTGTCATACCTGGGAGTCCTTCCGCATTGGCATGATTCAAATTGGCCAATACGCATTCGTGCGAAGTGCATTCAGTGCAGAATGTTTTGTCACACCGGTGCTCAACATGAGGATTGGCCGATTCGTATCGGCCGCCTCGCACATGCTCAGTGGTGCCCTGCATGGGTTGCGACCTTAAACGCTTCCAAGGGGGAGGTCCCGTCATGACAGCCCGGTAAACAGCTGGAGAGCCAGCTCATGCACATTAACAATCGCGATACAACGTGTCCGTTACTGTTTCCTCTCTACATTCCTGCTTGGTTTTAACGTAACCATGACCTTCCCTTGCAACAAATTAGCAATGCCCGGTTTCTGCGTGTGGTGGTGTGAGTTGTGTGTATGTATTCTTGGGGGGGGAGGAGCAGTTCCACCGCGGCTGTCAAGAGGCGGGATGACCATCTAGTCATGTGGGGATGCTTTGATTAAGAGTTCCTGCATGGCAGAAGGAGGTTGGACTGGATGGCCTTTCTTGGGGTCGCCGTGATTCCAGCGGCTTCCTCCTCCTCCTCCCGGCTAGGGATCCAGCCTGGGCTGCATCCCAGGCAGGGAACAGGCGCGGGGCCGCTAGAATCGCGGCGATCGCCGCCATTCCAGCGGCTTCCTCCTCCTCCTCCTCCCGGCTTGAGAGGCAGCCTAGGCTGGCTCCCAAGCCGGGAGGAGGAGGAGGAGGCTGCTGGAACCGGCAAGAGGAAAGACCCACCGGAAGTAAAAATTGGAATCTGGGGGTCTTGCGACGGAGTTCAGGACTGGGGATTCATACCAGACCCATTCGCACTGAGATCGAACAGAGAAAAAATCTGGATATCGCCAATCCCCTTATCAGCGCACTGGCCAACACGCTCCAAAAAGAGGAGCCAGTACGCATTCAGTTTGGCAGCTCGCGCATTCACGTGAGTGCGGATTGGGCCATTCGAATGCTGGTATGATGGTACTTTGCAAAATAACGCGAATCCGAACCACCCAGTGCGCAAAACCCCCAGTTCCACACTCATCTGATAAGGGCCGGTGTTTCTTCATGTTGTTTCTGACTTATGGTGACCCTAAGCCAAACTATCTTTAGGTTTTCTTGGAAAGATTTGTTCAGAGGAGGTTTGCCATTGCCTTCCCCTGAGGCTGAGAGTATGTATTTGCTGAAGGTCATCCAGTGGAATCTAAGGCTTTCATGGCCAGCATCCATAGTTTTTTGTGGGTTTTTCGGGCTATGTGGCCATGTTCCAGAAAAGTTTCTTCCTGATGCTGGCGAAACGTCAGGAAGAAACTTGTCTGGAACATGGCCACATAGCCTAAAAACCCCACAAAAAACCATGTCATCCAGTGGGTTTCATGGCTGAGTGGGGAACTGAACTCTCCTCTCCAGGGCCATAGTACATTGCTCAAACAATTATATAGATTTTTAATTTTAAAATACTGAGTGCAATTGTAGCGATCTATTGCAAAATGTTGCAGCCAACCACTGCTAGTAGTCTGAGCCAGTAACTGATCAGAAAAAGCATCTCTTTTTAGAAGCAGTGTGCGGCTTTTTCAGTAGAGGGGGAGAAACACAGCCAAGGTGCAAGCAAACAAGTGAATGCTTGCATTTTAATTTCTTAACACAGAGGTCCAACAGAGCAACAAATACTCTTCTTCCCGATGCCCCACAGACTTTAAACTGCTAAGTACTATTTTTAAATAAGTGCAATGAGCCTGAAGCATCTTCAGCCTCTGAAGTTAGCTAAAGTCACTCCACAGCAGAGGGGCTTTATTGGTTTATTCCTTTTGGAGATAATTTACAGTCTCTGAATTATTAAAAAGAAAGTCTCCGGAGTACAGAAATCACCAAGATTTCCAGATATTAAGAAGCTAATCAACTCAACACTTTCATCAACATATTGATTGTCCCCAGGAGGAAATAAAGGAGGAATAAAGAGGCATGGTGATTTTCTGAAAAGAGGACACTGCAAAAGCCTCATTTTGCAACTTCACTAACAAATGTCTTCCTTCTACAGATTAAAATACTCAGTTGTCACTCACTTTGAAGCTCCATTTCAGAATGTCACAAGCAATCAACTTTTCATTTAAATTAGTTATTTTTAGGGGGGAAAGAAATCTGGCGAGGAAGCTACTTTATATGAAAACAAAGGGTTTATTTAGAGCTGTTTATTTAACAAACACAAAGTGGTCTGGTTGAAACAGATTGTTTAAGGAATATTGCAATTCATTATTTATAGGATGCACCTAACTACATGATGCTGTGGAGTACAGTAGCTGTTTCTTATATCAGTTACTTCTGTAAAAGCAGCCTACAAAGAGTGACACAGTAGGCCTGTTTAACAGCCATGGTTCCATTCGAAAGAATCCTGGGGTTTGTAGTTTTGTGAGGCACCAGCACTTTTTGGCAGAGACGTTGAAAGCCTAAAAGTACTAATCCCAAGATTCCATAGGATGGAGGTACAGCACTTAAATTGGTGTTAAACTGCATTGTTTGTATAGTGTAGATGCTCCCATTAATCATTTCAGTGGCCAAACCATGGGAGTTGGTTCTGGTCCCTCTCCCTGCAAATGGGAAAAACTGTGGGAGCTCAAGCCTATATTATTCAATAGGTAGCAATGTGCCCACTTCACCATTGGTTAATATGGAGTGGGACTATCTGTGGGAGCTCCAGCCCTTGGATGGCTAGCCCACCAATAAGCAAGCTATTTGTATTCCTTCAAAGTGATGGTATCTCCATAGTAATTAAACATTATTTTAGGACATTGTCTCCCAGTGGCAGCCTGCTACAACATGTTTTCCAAAAACACTATCACACTTTCATAGAACTACTGCTATATGCTGTCTTCACCTCTAATCTGCATGACAGAAATCAGAATGACAATGCATGAGAAAGTGTGATGATTTCTCTTTTGTGTCTTAAAGTCTCCACTGGATCTCAGAACAATTATACTCAGAGCAGACCTATTTAAATCAATGGGCCATAAATTAACCATACCTAATCCATATTGCAGCAATTTCAATGGATCCACTACTTGTATGTTGACCATATCTGGACCCAGCCCAATGAGTTTGTTTTCAATAGAAGTTTACTTCAATGTTTCCAGGATTAGACTGACAAAATGCCTGAAAATCCTGCCATTTTCAGCATTAGGCCACCAAACATTTATCCACAGTGAATTCCAAATACTGAAGCATTTTTGTTCATTAACAGATTCGCTGCATGAATACTGTAAAGTGCCTATGCACAGAAGTAGTTAAACATCATGCATGTGTTTATCATGAATGACAATTTGAAGTCCATGTTACGGTCATAAAGAAAGCAAGGAAAGGCTGTGTGTCCTTCCATGAAGACATATGGCTTCAGTTTTGAATGATTTCATACAAGAATCATCAAGCACCAGTTTTCTGTCTTACCCAGAGACCCCTACAGACAAAATGTTCTGCAGCTCTCATCTTGACAGGCTGCTCTAGCTCTAGGCTCTCTTGTTGGGTTTGCAAGTTTCTTCTTTCATTCTTTTTTCTTTTTTACAGTGCCAATGATTTCTTTCTTTACTTGTACTAAAACTAGCCACTGTGACCGTGTGGGTTTCCCCCCACAAGACACCTACGTTATTTCACTGTGCAAGCCACTATGACAGAGATTACCTTTACCAGAAAATCCAAATAGGTAATGTGTTCCATTGTACTGTTTTGCAAACATGAATCTGAAGGGGCAGACTCTGATACAGTTACCTTGGGATATTTCATTTATCTCCATCGGAAATGTGCATCCCCATGCCATATCTCAATATATCTTTAGACATGGCCAGAAAAGTGGTAGGCTGAAATGTTCGGGAACAGGAGTTCAGGACACACAAACCCAAAGTTCTTTTGGTATGCAGAAATTAGTTGCACAGTTCTCTGGATCCCAGAGCATGGGCTTTGAAGAAGCCAAAACAGCACAAAAGGAATACCCAGGGATGTAAATTTGAGGGTTCCCCCCCCCCAAAGTGAAGCAGGCTCATATTCTTTGATGACTTTATTCCCCAAACAGCAAGCCAAACTTCACAAATAGAATAATTAAACCAGCTATATTTTTTTCTTCTCAAATCAAAAAACTTGAACCAGAACTACTTTTTAAGTCTTGTTATACTCTTCCAATAAGCATGTCTGTAAATAACTGGGAAAATTCCACAGTTTAAAAAAGCAGCTTAAGGTTTTAAAAGCTGTTTATTATTAAATTTCTTGTATATTCCTTCAGCGCAAACGTTTCAGACATTCCATTGCCTTGCTTATTAGGGACTGGATTCAGGGACACCAAACTATTCCCACTATGTTCAACTTCTCAATGCTTCTTCTTCCTCCTGCTCCCCACACACCCCATTAATTTAAGAACCAAATTAAGCACCACAGGAAAATTGTAAGCACCAGCTGAAGACTCAAGGGACATTTTTAAAAACAGACCCATGCTGTTACCAGCAAGCTTTCAAGTTAAAAGCAGGTGCTTTAGCGCTCTCCCTCCTCCTGTCACTTGTAATTTTTGATTTTAGTGTTGTGATTTTATGTTTATGTTTTTATGGATGTTGTTAGTCATGACCCTTCACTCCTGCAATGACCACATCATGTAATAAAAAAGTAGTATAATACTTTGTACAACATGTGTTTGCAGAACAATGGCAACTGTATTTGCAGTGCCCCAAAAGTGGAAATTTGGACTGTTAGGAAGTGTCTAATATAATGGCTAATATATATATCTATATATATATATCTATACACACACACACACACACACACACACACACATACACACACGCTATGCAACAATCTGTGCCCATGAAACCTTGCTAGAATAAACAAAAGTGAGAGATTATGGTCCTAAACATACTACAGAAATAATCCAGTTTGAGACCGCTTTAACTGCCCTGGTTCAGGGCAGTTAAAGTGGTCTCAAACAGGATTATTTCTGCAGTGGGTTTTGGATTTATGAGAGTCAAAGTCCACAACACTTGGAGAGCTACAATTATCCAACTCACCTTATACATGGCACAATTCCATTAACACTTGAAAATCTTTCACAGTTATCTAACATTTGTCAACATTCTCCCCCAAGTGAGACAAGAAAATGGTGTGTAATGCATAATCAATAATAAGTGTCCCAGGATAAGGTAGAATCCTGATTATACTACAAAGGCTATCTGGTCCCATAACAATAGCTGCATCCACCCTACAGAAATAATCCAGTTCGAGATGTTTTAACTGTCCCGGATCAATGCTAGGGAATCCTGGGAACTATAGTTCATTGTGGCACCAGAGCTCTGTGACAGAAAAGGCTAAATGTCTCACAAAACTAGTTCCCAGAATTCCCTAGCATTGAGGGAAAGGGAGCCCTGGTGGGATAATGCCAGCACTGCAGCCACAAGGTTGTGAGTTCGATCCCAGGCAAGGGTCCAAAGTCCATTCAGGTCCATTCAGCCTTCCTTTCTTTCGTAGGTTAGTAAAATGAGTACCCAGATTGTTGGGGGCAATTGGCTAACATATTGTAAACCACGTAGGGAGTGTTAGTCCACTGATAAGCAGTATAGAAATGTACTTGCTATTGCAACTGAGCCAGGGCAGTTAAAATGGTCTCAAACTGAATTATTTACAGCAGTGTGTTTTGGACCCATGTCGTAAGTACTTTGGCTTCCTTCCCAACTCTCTATAGGTATTACCTTGCCCTCAACCTAATACCTGAGCACAGCATCTTCAGGTATTGTTCCTGGTGGTAGTGGAAATTATTAGACAAACAATCCAGTATCATCCTACAGAGGTCAGATATTGTAAAACATATTCTGACAAACTGCATTTATAATATATTTATATAAAGGCAGTTTGTCAGAATTAGTAATAAAGATGGAAACCATATATAGAAATGCACTTGCTATTGCAATTGAGCCAGAGCAGTTACTGCACATCTACACAGAACTCACAATTAGTACTGTTTTGACCTGATTTTAGAGAATATTCTTAGGTCTGGAAGCAACCTGTAAGAACCAGTGGTGTCACTAGGGTTGGTGTCATCCAGTGGAGTAAATCATGGTGTCACCCCACCTCCATTTTAGTAAGATTTGATGTTATTAAATATTTTTTTTTAAAAAAAATAGGTTTTTTAAAAATAGAATTGTAATTTAAAAAACAAAAACAAACCTGAGGCTTCTCCCTTCTCCTCCCAGTAAACCTCACTCCAATAACATCATTTCTTCCACTGACCTCCAGTGTTTTAAAGGGGAACAGTTGAATGCCACAGGCAGATGTTTTGGGAAGACTGGTATCACGCACGTCATCTGGTACAGCCCACACTCCCTGCACACCATAGTGATGACCCTGGTAAGGACTGCTTTCTTGGGACTGCTGACTACATAAAATCTACCTTGAGTATATAAGTGTCATCTAATGAGATGGAAAGTGCACAATGCTGTCCAGGTAACTTCAGTCCGGATGACAACTTCAATCCTGAAAGAAGCCACCATTGGCAATGCCAAAGAAGTTGGGATAAGTTAGATATTGGAGTACTTCACCTTCAGCAGTTATCATCTGTGGGTAACATCCCTAATAACAGAAATGTAACCCGCATCCAGTAGCCTCTTGTGAATAATATGTGATTTAAAACTGAACTGCTGGCAGTTAGGAACATCTTAATGCACAATTCCCTCACTAGTTGAAACTAGAACCCTATCCAGAACAACATTTTAGTTTTAACAGTAACCAAACAGATGCTTTGGAGGAGTTTGCATGGAGTTGGCTGCTATCTCTGTTTTGTCTTCAGCATCTAGTATTCAGGTTTGATACATCTGTAGAATGCTAATATGTTTCCTGGCTGTCAGGGTAAAAATAAAATAAAACCCTGTCAGATAGCAATAGTTCCCAAATTTGGTTTTCCAGGTGTTTTGGACTCCAGGTGTCAAGATTCCTTGATCACTGTCCTTGATGTCTGGGGCTTCTGACAGTTGAAGTGTGAAGCACACGAAGGACCAAAGGTTCAGAATGAGTGGCATACTAAAAAAAGAAGAAGAGCAAATCACTTCAGAATGTGACTCATCTGAAGCCTAATGCAATGATAATTATGGCAAACAATGAATCAATTTGCCATGGCAAATGGATGTATTATAAGACAGACTCTTTGCAAGCAACACTCACTTTGCTAACATTACAAAGTGTTCACTTAAAGATTTTACAGCAACATTACACAATACTATTGCATCTAATCATATAGGAGCAAGACAAGCAATTCACCAATGACAAGCAAACCTCACATGGCAAGTTCAACATATTTTAGAGTAAAATAGGTGCTAATCTATGAGGATACTTTGCAGAGTAGAGCATGATCAGAGTTACAGAACATAACCACCATTCCAACAACTATCTTCAGTTCAGTCAAGAAAAAATCCATCTAGGAACACTTTGCGGCTCAGGAATGAGGTTCAATGGAGTCTCAAGTTAAGCGGTTTGGTCCCTTGAGGTTTAATCTGGGGAAATTATTCACACATTCTATTTCTTGTAACTGCTATAATGTGGATAATTTAGGCTCCATCACATTAAAAAACATTATATAGATAACTGTAAATTGATCCAATCTAGTCATTTTCTTAAGCAGTTTGGCTGAACATACCAAATCTTCTTATGATTATTACTCTTACTCAATTACTGATGGTAGTAATTTTCATATGTTTATATGTACTCACCCTTTCTTTAGATTTCATTTTTGCATTTTGAGAGTTGGTTCCCTTACGACTAACCATTACTTAGTACTCCTAATTTATAAGGAGGGACAACTTTAACAATCTAGAGTTTACCTTTATTATTTTAAAATCATCAATAACAGATAGGTTAATTATTTAAAGCAAGATATTCAAAACTCCTCTGTTAAATAATATTCTGAGGGACATGTTGCCTCAACCAAATACACTACAAACAGACTGAATATAACAAGCAAGCCAAGGATTGCTATAAAAAAAAATCCAAGCCAGCAGAAGGCCTGGAGTTATGTGCTTCACCAGCCCATTGTGGAACAGGAGTAGGGATCGAAACAACACTAATAATAATAATAATAATAATAATAATAATAATAATAATAATATATTTATTTATATCCCGTCTTTCCCTTTCGAGGATCTAGGCGGATAACAACAATCCAATATAACATTTAAAAACAGTAGTAACATAATTCCAATTCCCTAGCCCTCCCTCCTTCTGCTAAAATACAATTAAAACTCATCCATTGTTCCTAATACTAAATAGTGTCTCAGGATGCATCCACACTACAGAAAAAATCCAGGTTGCCACCACTTTTAACTACCATGGCTCAATGCAATGGAATTCTGGGAATTGTACTTTTGTGGGACATTTAGTATTCTCTGTCACAGGGCTCTGGGGCCACAACAAACTACCGATCCTAGAATTCCATAGCACTGAGCCATGGCAGTTAAACTGGTATCAACCTGGGTTGTTTCTGCAGTGCATCACACTCATAACTTTTATTACTTTTTTGTAAGAAATTCATCTGCACAAACAAACCTGCATGGTTTCATGCAGAAAAAAGTGTATCTTGTGCAAAATTCACAGTAGGAAATTTGTTTCTATGCAAACACATGGGGGGTGGCCCCCAAAATGTCTCCTCAAGTTGGAAAAGTGCAAAAACTCCAGCAATCTCATCCAGCGCAGGAAAAAGTTTTGATTGAAATAAAGATTTCCATCCACATATACAAGAAATTTAAAGGTTCTACTTGAATATTTTACAAAACAATTCCTAAAACCAGATTAGATTCTGGTCTTGCTTGTTGGTTGTGGTTTATACAAGAGAATTTCAGAGTTCAGGTAAATGGGTAACTGCTCTAGGATAAACTAGAAATTGTTATTTTTAATGTCCACTTGAAAGTAAAAGGGGACAAGGAGACCAAACAAATCTAATTTTATTTTACGCCATCTTGAATCCTTGAATATAGCATGGGATTTTGTTTGTGTATGTTTTAAGTCCAAGGCTTGCACTGATAACTGATTATGGTTCGCTGTTACATCTGAACCATCTTTCACATATAAGAACACATGACCGACAGCTAAAAATAACTTTGCATTCATGAAGATGGGATTTATTCCTACCAAAACATTATAAATTTAAGAAGCCTTTGAAATAGCCCTAAAGTAATGTTATTCTTTTATGCTGGATGGAGCATTGGGACTCTTAATTTTCTATTCTGTATCATGAGACTTGGAAATTCATATCCACCAAGAACAAATGCCAAAGCTTTTCTACTGCTAGCTCAGCAGGCAGCAGACAATTATTCCAATAATACTGGAAGATCACAGTCCAAAATATATCCATCTTCTAAGCATCAGCCTACAAGTTCTTTTAATAACAATATATTTTATAAGTCTGATTTAATACTCTCTTTTCAAAGGATGCTATATACATCTTCGTTTTTGTCTTATCCATCAGCAACGTGACTCTTTTCTTATGAAGTTTATTGAAGACAATAGCAACAGTGTTATGCCTGCTTTACTTTATTAATATGTGGTTTGTAGATATTTATAGCCAGTACAATTATCCAAGTGGGCTGGGAAATTTATTATTATCAAGAATTCTTCAGCACCTGTTTGAAGTTCAGTTCCCATCTTTGCTTTACTAGATGATGCCCTACCTAGAACATGTGTGTGTGTATGAGAGAGAGATTGAAAATGTATATATGTATGTGTGAGAGAGAAATGAACAAGAAAAAAAGGATTATTACCAAGCTTGCTTTTGTTTCTGGTATGGCATACAAACACATTAGTGTTTATTTTCCTCCTCCTTTTTTAATTGAGAGAAATAAATATCAGATAAATGAGGTTGAACAACATGAAAATCAGCCACTGCCTCCTTCAACAACAGGAAAATGCTTTCATGGCTCCATAATATAGTTGTGTATTTCACACTTTCCGGACTACACTCTGCTCTTTCAACCTCACATTCCATCATTTTCCCATCCTCACCCCAACAAAAGAATGGATTAGATAGTCATGAGCTGTAACATCTTTGGGGGGATGGCTCATAGAAAGATAAGACTGTAAAGCAGAAATTTAATCATAAACCTGCATTTTTAAAGCAAGAAATTTACTAGGAAATAGAACAAGTTTGAGATTTGATAAATGCTAAGGCCTGCTTTCTAAGATTATCTAATACAATACGTTGCACCAAAAGCAACTCCATTTACTTCAATGGATTTTATCCTAGAATTAACAAAGCAGATGTAGAAAGCTCTCAAGTATTGGAATTAGCCATTTTTAATCTATTGCAAGACCAGTTATTTCCAAGGAATGAATGAATGAATATATATATATATATATATATATATATATATATATATATATATATAGACATTATTGCAAGGCAAGGAAGCACAAAATCTGTTAATCATGGCTCTGACTGGGAGCTTTACTAAGGGAGAGGGGAGAGGAATGCTGGTTCAGAATTGCCACCTTCTATGAACAGCAATGTTGTTTTGAAGATATTTCTCAAAGCAGACAACTTCCTGCGAATTAAGGAACCCATGCAGCAAACCTACTCAACAACAAAGCTATCACTCAAAAACATAAAGCCAATATTAACCCCTTTATGGCTCATTTAAAGCTCTTTAAAATATTCTCCTCAGTTCTAATGGCACACTTTCAGATGAATGAAAACTCTAGATAGACATTTCTGTCAGGGAGTGAAAAACTCCCAGATGGACTGCTTTTTACACAAAGGCAGTTTTGTTTATTGTCAGCATCTGGAGACTGGTACAGATTTAGTAGAGATCCTCACCTACTACAGCAATGTCTGTCAGACAATATTTTCTTGCATATTTCATTGCCCACCATCATTCCGCCAGCTATAGTAAAGCAGCAGCTACAGGATTTTAAGACTCCTGGCATTCCAATCTAGCTGTATCCAAAGTCACTAAGTAAATATTTAGTCTTTAAAAATGAGTGGTGTGTGTCTGCCTTCACTCATCCTTGAGAAGTTGTGTAATTGCTTAGAGTGAAGACAGACATAACCATTTAAGTGTGGTAAAAGTGGGATGAATATGTATTTGATGCCTTGAAAACAAATATTCTTGTAAGACACCAAGTGACGTTTAAACCACCTTTCACCATAAATTAAGTACAACCCACTGCAAATAAAATTCAGAAGTGAGTCTCATTTGTTCAGTCAATGAACTCAGAATTAAAGTATGAACAGCAGTAGGATCCTAAATTACTTTTTCTTCTGTAGGGAGTGATCCAGTCTCTATGCTTAGTTGGGAAAAGACATGTTTATTATATTATGGCCTAGTAAAATGTGCTTTGTCATGTGGAAGAGAGCCTTCTCCCTTGGATGTTCATCATATGAAATAATCTTCCTGCTAACACCAGGCAGACTCTTAATGGAAAGTGTTTCTGCTGCTGGTTATATTTATATGTTTGCCTAGATATTTACCTAGTCCTGTGGTGGCAGACATGTGGCATGCATGTCCTCTCTGCCATGCAAAACCATCTCTGAGGGAACACAGCAAGGGAGGACCAGATTAGGGAGCTGTAGGTGGCCGCAGCAAGTAGGGACAGGGGGCAAGGTGCATGCAGCTGGCCTGGCTCCTTGCTGTGGCCCAGTTCTCCCATGCAAAACCAAACCATGACAAGGAGGTTTCCAGCTGGAAATTCCACCACCACCACCACCGCTGCCGCAATGGGAGACAGCAAACCCTAGTACACCACTGGTTTCCATAAATCAGAAATGACTTGAAGGCACAGAACCACCACCACCACCACCAAGTCCCCCTGGAGTTCAGCAGGGCTGACTTTTCAGTTGAGTGGTGCTGCGCAGACTGGCTTTCCTTTCCTGCAGAGGTATATAGTTACCAAAAGGAATATGTCTGGAGTTGTCCAAGTGGCATACCTGAGGCACAGTACCCCAGGGAATGCCATTTCCTTCTCCTCCTCCTCCTCCCCCCCCCCCACTCCAGATGCTGGAAAGGTTGTGTGTTTTGTTGTTGTTGTACTCTGAGGTACCCTCCCCCCAAGAACACCCCTTTCGTGTTGGCTGCCAGGATTGCGACTGGAGTTTGGTAAGGAATGTTGCCTTCTTCACCTCAAATACACATTTACTTGCAGAACAGGTTTTCTGACCTCTCTTAGGCTGCATCCACAAAGCAAAAATGATCCAGTTTGACACCACTTTAACTGCCGTGACTTCATGCTATGGGATTCTGGGAACTGTAGTTTTGTAAGGCATGATGAGGCCATCCACACTGCAGAAATAATCTGGCTTGACACCATTTTAACTGCCATGGCTCCATGCTAAGGTATTCTGGGATTTGTAATTTCTTGTGGTATCAGAGATCCCTGTTAGAGAAGGCTAAATGTCTCACAAAACTGCATTAATTAATTCCAAAGCACTGAGCTATGGCAATTAAAGCCGTGTCAAACTGCATTAATTCTGCAGTGCAGCTGCAGCTACATGCTTGACAAGATCGGTTTTTATACTTTCTTTCAAGTTTCTCTGTAGGGCAATATAACTGCAGAGGAGACTCATAATTTCTATCTAGGAAGACTCAGTTGTTTTGAGCTTTTATTTGGTCAAGTCCTCCATTTTTTCCTTGCACTCCAGAAGTCTCGCCCCCCCCGAAGCCCCCCCCCCCAGCACTGGGTGACACTTGGTGCGGGAACACCACTGAATTTGGGCACTCGGTCACTAAAAGGTTCATCATCACTTCTATTAGCCTTATGATTATTGAGAAATACTTTGTTTTGTAAGTTTACTGGGTTTTATTGTACTTTGTGGTTTTTGGCTCTGCAGAAAGAGGAAGGCCACATGCTGGATGGATTCTATAAACGTCACGGGTATGAATTTATAAGAACTGAGCAGAGCAGTGAAGGACAGGGAGTCTTGGAGATGTCTCATCTAGAGGGTCATCATAGGTCAAGATCTACTCAAAGATGGATAACAACAAAATGGAGCCATTCCATTCCGTCAAAGGTGTGTGCTATTTGGCCGCCACCTCCTCTGAAGGCAATATTCACAGCCTGAATGCTAAAGGATCCTGGGATTTATAAAATGCTAAGACGCATATACCTTTTTAGTACATAAAATAAACCTATCATCCTGCAGAAAGTTCGCTGAGAATCAGCTTCATGGCCAAGGAAAAATCTAAACTCAGTCCTCATTGTTACTAGTACTATACTGTACCTAACAGGCAGTAGATTTTGCCACCATGAATGGCTTGTGTTCCTGTACTGGGTTGCCTGAAGTTACACCAAACTGCTATACTCAGAAGGTTTTCCTTGCAGGGCTGGGGAGTGGGGGATGCCTGCACTCCTGTCATTGATAACAAATGAAACCATTTTGAAATAATAGTTAAGTGATAATCTGCATACTGGCAATTTTGTAAATATCTCATTTCTGACATAACCAAGTGGTTTATTGATTTATTATTTCACTGGTCATATGCCCAGCACACCAACCCTAACATAAGGCCATCAGGTAAGGTATCCAGTCTTGAACTGCCATGATGAAACCTGCAATAGTTTTAGAAGATGCTCTTTCTCACTGCCATCCCAATTAGTAGGCTAATGAGTCACAATTGCTAATTTTCTTACATTTTATTAGTTCTTCACTATAGCTGCTGACAGGTGCCATTTACACCTTCGCAAACAATCAAACAAAGACGTATTAAAGCTGATTAAACCAGGCCTGGCGCTTTGGGTTTTTTCCTATATGCCTATTCCTTGGACCAACAATAAATAACAAGAGGTGAAGTAGTGTAATTAGTTTAAAACCAAAAGCAGCTTCCAGGTGTAATTTCCCTATGGACAGATACCAATCACAAGTGAGGAGGATAGTAGTACATGGTTATGAATGAAATAAAGTATCAGCTTTCATTTGTTGTGAATATAGCATCTGAGTATCTGCTCAACCTTCTGGTAGGGAAAAATAATTACCACCATACTTCATAGAGGACACTAATATAAATGTTTTTTTTTTAACTGAATCTGGTTACCTGCATGTATCAGAAAGTTCATGTATGAATATTTTTATTTCCAAAACAGTCAGTTTAATATTATTGTTGTTGGTTGCCATCAAGTCAGATTCAACTTATGGTGAGCCTATGAAAGAGAGACCTCCAAGACACCCTTTTGTTAAGAGCCCTGCTCAAGTCCTGGAAGCTCATGGCTGTGGCTTCCTTGACTGAGTCACTCTGTCTATTATGTGGTCTACTTCTTTCACTACTGCCTCCCACTTTACTGAGCATTATAATCTTTTCTAGTGAATTGTGTTGTCTCATGTTATGACCAAAGCAGGCCAGCCTCATTCTAGTTATTTTGGCTTATAGGGAGAGTTCAGACTTGATTTGCTTTAGAAACTTTTTACTGGTCATTTGGATAGTCCATGGTATCCATAAAACTCTCCTACACCACCATACAGTGGTACCCCGGGATACGAATGCGCCGCCTTACGAAATTTCCGGGTTACGAAAAAAATCCATTGAAAGAAACTGTTCCGGGTTACGAAGGTTATTTCGGGTTACGAAAAAAATTTGGTGCTTTTCGGCGCTTTTTCGCACGAAATCGCGGCTTTCGCTATTAGCGCCTATGGCTTTTTCAGCTTACGAAGATTTTCGGGTTACGAATGCGGCGGCGGAACGAATTAAATTCGTAACCCGGGGTACCACTGTACTTGGAACTGATTTTCTTCCTGTCAGCTTTCTTCACTGTCCAGCTTTCCCAACCATACATAGACTTTCACATTCAGTGATATATCTTTATATCTTATCTAGTTCCATCAGAATTGCCATTCCCAATCAGTCTTCTTCTGATTTCGTGACTACAATCTGCATTTTGATTTATGACTGAAACAAGGCATAGAAAACCTTTGACTATTGTGATGTCTTTGTCATTTACTTTAGAGTTATCTGCAGTCATTATTTTGTTCAAGTGTCACCCTGCTTTGGCACTTTGGTCCTTGACTTTTCTCAATAGCTGTTCCAAGCTATTGCTATTTTCTGTGAGTGACATGATGTCATCTGTATATCTTAAACTGCTGATATTCCCAATTTTCATGCCTGCTTCCTCTGACTCTAATCCCACTTTCTCTATGATATGCTCTCTATATAAATTACAGAGTGATAAAATGCAGCCATGCTTTACCTCATTGCCAACAGGAAAGCATTCTGTTTCTCTATATTCTGTCCTGGCAATGGCCCCTGCATATCAGAACAAATGTCATGGCACACCCATTTCATTTACAGTGATCCATAGTATAATATACAGGTATAGAATCCCTTGTCATTTGACTCCCAAGAAAATACTTATTGCTTCAGCAGTAGTAAGGTGCAGCACTTGCAGAGGGTTTCACATTCAATCTCTTGGCATCTCCATATAAAGCTGGAACAAGTCCTGTCTGAGACTCTGGAATGCCTTGCCTATTCATTGATGGAATAAATACTACATGGAATAATGGTCTGAGTTATACCAAGTCAACAGCTCCTGTGTGAGTAAAACTGTAATTCCATGCAGACCTACCTGGGAGAAAGTAACAGTGACTGTGGGACTTTCTCCTGAGTAAATATACACAGGGACTGAACTAAGAAGTTGCTGAGCAAGACCTCTGCAGATAGTCCTCCAGATAACTACCATTGCTAATCCTCTATTTATCGCAAGTAACTTTGAACAACAGTGTCTGGTGGATTATACCTTCTACATAGATCCAAAGAACTTGTACAGAAACAGACTTTTCCAAAATTAAAGGGAAAATGCAGCGGAGGAAAAGGTTTAAGAAAGAGGTCATTCCCAATAAAATTGTTCCACTTCAAAAGTTAAAGATTAAAGGAGTTTTCTCTGGAATAATTTTCCTCTTGGTGCTTTCTCTTTTCCTTTGCAAAAACTTGTGGAGGTTTGTAAGCTTCGTAGAGGCTCAAGAAGGGAAAAATCTACCCCTAACATACTCCCATTGATTTCACTGTGCTCAAATGGCCATAAAACAGCTGATTTTGACAACATTCCAACTTTGCGTTTTTCATTCTAGTGGGAGGGTCATCTTATTGCAGCATATTTAACAAGAAGAGAATTGTTTAAAGATACTTTAAAACTTCTGGGATGATTTTTCATGGATTAAAATCCACTTCATATACTTTAAGTCTCACCATGAGCTGCAGACATATGGAAACTGTGTGTGTGGGGAGGGGGGAGTGAGTTCAACAAAGAAACTAGCAAATGTTGTTATTCATCAGATTCAAGGTATATTACACCATCATTTGGAGTTATTTGTCTGTATACCTAAATAGGATGAAATAAGACTTTCTGCCTGTTTCACTCAACACCTGGTGTTCATCATGTGCAGTATAACCACAGCATAGCAGAACTGCACAGACAAGATGAGACAGATTAAGAAGATTACAATCCATGGCTGATTACAAAGGCCTCCTTCATAATACACAAGTAAAGTATTATACCACTTCAACTGCCATGGCAGAATCTGACAGAAACCTGGGAATTGTTGTTGTTGAAACAGTAGGACTCTCTGGTAAAGAAACCTAACCGAGGCTGCATCTGCACTTCAGAAATATTCCAGTTTGACACCTCCTTAAATACAATGGCTCGATGCTATGGAATTCTGGGATCTGTAGTTTTGTGAGATACTTAGCCTTCTCCATCAGAGAGCTCTGGTGCCACAACAAGGTACTATTCCCAGAATTCCATAGCATTGAGTCATAGCAGTTAAAGTGGTGTCAAACTGGATTATTTCTGCAGTGCAGATGCAGCCCAAATTACAATCTCAATATTCCATAAAATGGAGCCATGGCAGATAAAGTGATACTAAACTACTGTAATTGTATAATGTGAAAGTGACACAAGCCCCCCCAAAAAGTGAATTAACTTTAATCAAGACTACAGAAGTTATAGCCAACCACCTTTGTGGACCATTATGCTGTTCTGCTTTCTCTATTCAATCAAGTTCAGATCCTAGGTTACTCACAGCTGTATCTGTGACTTAAAGAGATAATGTTGCTTTCATAGTCAACAGTATGTCAAGTACATCAAGTATACTTGGCAATGATGGTAAGAGATAGATAGAGACAGACAGAGATATGGATAAGATATTTTCAGCATCTTTAGTGGTTTTGGAAAACTTTGAATTAGATCTTTGTAGCATCTTCAGTAGTTTTGGAAAACAATAGCCTACCTTGGATGTGAGCTGGGTTTTCAGAACATATTTCTACCTGTTTCCACACTGATTTTTATCATGATTCAGTGTTCTGGTCCTAAAAGGTTTGGTTCCCATGTTCCTAAGAAGAAACTTTATTCTCTCTGACTACTGCACATTCCAAATATGTCCACATAATAAACTACATTACTGAGAGGTTCTCTCAATGGCAACCCAGCAAACTATTAGTACCTTTTGGAATAAGGCAGAAGGTACTTCCCTGTAATCTGTCTTTATGTCAGTGCTAATAATTATTTTTCATCTGACAATCTTTTTATTGGCATTATATAATGTATTCTTAATGGAGTCAAATTCTCAGTGAGGTAAGATATGTTTTCTGATCTGCTCAGTTTTTAACCAGTTATTTTAATTTATTATTTTTTACTTACCATACAACAGTTAAAAAGTAATAAAATTAAGACTTAAGGTTGTCTTTTTTGAATTCAAGATACTATCACCATCTGTACGCCTCCTCCTCCTCCTCCTCCTCCTCCTCCTCCTCCTCCTCCTCCTCCTCATCATCATCATCATATCAATACTCCAGGTTATTTCAAACCCTCTTCTGCTTAAGAGATTTTTTCCCCCACCCCTTTTAAAAATGTTTTAACTTTTATTTCTCCTTAACGATCAATTGTCAAAACACATATATGATTTGACAATAATTTTCATTCAAATTCCAGTGGACTTATTTGGCCTTACCTATGAGTAAATATGTATGGGATAGAGCTGGAAAGTTCTACTACTCTATCTGAATGTCTCAAAATATATTCTGTCTTAAAATTCATTTGCATTTTACCTCCTTGGGAAACAGAAATAGTAAGGAAGAATTTCTTGTTCTTTTAGGTCCTAACTGCATAAAAAGCCAAGAGACAGAAAAACGGAGATAATAATGGGACAGGGCTGGCCTGCAAACATCAACAATATAAAATGCAAAGACAGGCGTTTATACCAGAGGTTTAAGCAAAAGAAACTATGGCTCAATTTGGTTCTGCAATGATTAGGGAAAAATTCAAAAGGAAGTGCTTTTCCGTAAGGAGACATCCAGGAATGGATGGTATACCTTTGAGGTACTGAACCTAAGTAGCAGAGATACTTGGAATATGCATTTCTCAACACTGCCAGTATCTCCCTATGTTTGTAAGGACCAGAGAGCAGATATTTCAAGTCCTCTCCTCTCCTGGAACTCTGATCCACCTAAGCACTGCAGATAGATAGCTCTGCTCCTTGAGAATGGAAATTAGCAGAGCAAAGAAGACGGTTGCAAGGCAGAGCAATCAGGAGGTCATCTGCCTTGGAACACATAATGTAAATCTCTCAGTAGAGGTACTCTAACTTGTTTTATTCTAACAAAAAGATGGTTAACAAGCATTCTCTTGAATGTAATTATGCATCTGAAAATTAAAAAGCCAGAAGGAACACTAAGCAAAAGGGTTATATTATATCTACGAATGAGCTGGTATTGATTTGAAGAGAGTGCAGTCACCACACTATAAGCTGGTGGGATGAGTGCTGATTGTAGTTCTTGTGAGACTGTAGTTTTGTGAGATGTTTAGCCCTCTCTTTCAGAGAACTCTGGTGCCGCAATAAACTACAGTTCCCAGGACTTCCTAGCACTGAGCCAAGACAGTTAAAGGGCTCTCAAACTGGATTGTTTCTACAATGTGTTTTGGACTATAGATACCCATGACAATAAACTACAGTAAATAGAGAGTCAATGTGGTGTACTAATCTGAGCGCTGGACTACGACTCTGAAGAGCAAGGTTCGAATCCCCACTCAGCAGGGGAACCCCACTGGGTGATCTTGGGCAAGTCACACAAGTCCCTTCTGGTTTTCCATAAAAATGAAGTATCAGTTAATAGCTTAAACACTGATGTGATTCATCTACCAGTAATAAACAGTCTGTTTATTTTATTAAATTTATATAAATGTGAAAGATTAACAGATGAGAGAACATAAAATGGTCCATTCAGAAGGAACTCTACAGCAAGTGAATTATCTAAGGAAAATGTAGATGCTGTGAAGACAAAAATGGATGGCTTTCCTGAGCAGAAATATTTTGAAGAGGGAATCAAAGCAGGAAGATTATTCGCTTCAGAATCAGTTAGACAACACTGAAAATAAATTCTGCTAGTTCTTAAAAAGTAAACAGTGGAGTGTACCCCTCTAAACAGAAGAAGCTGAAAATACTGTCTAAGTGTGTGTTTTTATTTCAAACTACACCAATCTGAGACTCAATGAGATGATAATATTCAGTGGTTTTTAAGGAATATTTAGATTCCCAAAATTTTAGATGGAAATAATGCATGTTTGGATTCTAGGAAAGCCCCTCAAAAGATCCTGGATCAGATAACACTGATCTGCTAGTTCTGAAGCTGAAGCTTTAGGAACCCTTCTCAGATATTTTAGTACCCAGATGAAGCTAACTATATACTTGTATAACCAACAAAGAATCAATACTACAGTCCCAGAATGAGACAAATATCATAATTTCCCCAAAGACTGGTAGAGATATGATCCAGACTGAATCCTGTGGACCAGTTTCTTTGTTTAATGTTTCTTACAAGATTTCTGTGGATGTTTTAGCTAAAAGCTTTTAATACTATATAAAAAATAAACATTTATTTAAAGAGCCACATGTGTTTTTCTGTAATATATCTAAAGCTTTTGATCACATGGAATGGTATTTTTGTCAGCGATCTTTTGACACATCACACAGAAAATGATTAATTTATTTATATATTTATGTGCTTGGCACAAAATATATAATTACCTTATTATTTAGTGATAAAATATCAGTAAATAATAACAATACAAATAATTATCTTTAACAAAAAGATGTACAGATGTCCTTTATCAGCTTTATTATTATAGCCATTGCTCTTGCTGTTAGAGGTGATAGCATTAAAGGGGTAAAAACTGGACCGTTATAAAAAATTCATTGCATGCATGCAGATGATATACTGTTAAACATCACAATTTGTGCAGTCATATCCCACCTGGTTTAATGAACATATAAGGTCCAATTTCCAGAAATAAAACAAATAAAGGGAATAAAGACATGGATCATCACAAATGACTGAATTAAATTTTCAGAGACAGACAAGAGGTGGCTCTATCCATTTCCAATATTTAGATCGTCATGAATAAGTACCTATTTGTCTCAAATGCTTCGATACTTGGAAATGAAATCATCTGATTATCATGTAGAGGATCAGAAAATGAAATTCAATTATCATTTTTAGTGGGCACTATATAATTAAGGAATATGAAAATCAGCCAAAGTTAAAATTGTCCTGGTTTGTTTAATAATATCACAAATAAAAATGATTTACATAACAAAGTTTCTGTTTGCATTTTACAGTTTTGGCTTCTTTTGTTGATTATATGCAAATGTGGAGATGAGAAAAAAATTACAATTCATCTGGAAAATAGGAAAGTAGCAAGAACTAAAGTGGGTATTTTACAAGCTGAAGCTGATACTTGAGATAATACCTTTAGTTTCAGTAACCAGGGAGAAGAAATTACATTTGAGGGAATTCTCCCAATGAGAAGAAGAAAAGACGAAAATAAAACTGGTCATCTGAAAATAATTTAAACCCAGGGGGTATCCATCTTGTATTTTCAAATAACACATCCCTCCTAACTCTCTTTAGTCATTCATCAGATGCTGTAACATGTCATATTTGCCACAACCAGGGATGTGTTATCTTAAAATACAAACTGTATACCTCCTGGGTTTAAACATTTTTAAATTAGGAATTTTATTTTACAAGAACTTAAAATCAGACAACACACTCTTTTTGAAGAGTGTGTCAAACTCAGTTTTATGAGGAGTGGAACAAGAGGAAAAATATTTTTCTTGTTTCTACCAATCTGAGATTTAAGGAAATGAACCTCTGGTAAGAAACTATGGGAAAGAGTCCAAGGAAATCTGTATAAGATAAAGTGTGGAAGAATTACTCAAAAATGAATAAAAAGTTCTCAGTATCTCTCTGAAAGGACCTCAATATAAAATACTATATAAATGGCATGTGATACCTTACTTAATAAATAGGGAAAACAGAACCCAAAGCTTTGAGTGTTTGGGATGTACAAACGTTTCAGTGCAAATCCAATGAATATATTTTGGTGTTCTCCCTATGAATTTATTAGAAAATACTTTCTCTCTGCTCAGTTCCACCACTCTCACCTCCTACGCACCCCAGGCGTTTGAGGAAAGAAACATAGCATTTGACATATCAGTTGCTGAATTACCATCCAAAGATTTCAGGTAAAAATACTACAGACTTTACTCTCAATTAACTAAAGTATTAAAATATTCTATATGGATACTGGATTAACTCTACTCCTAGAAGCAATAATGACTATTTTAAGATGCTGGATGCAGCTGAAATGGACAAACTGCCAGAGATGGAAAGCAGAAATTATCTGACATCATAAACTATTTCTTTTTGTCCAAACTATCCCCACCCTGCTATTTTGCTTTGCAATAACTATTTTTGTTTGATATCTTAGAGATAATTTCACCTTTAAGACAATATTACAATGGATCTTTTTTTTAAACTACTACTCTTAACTCTGAGTAAAACCAAGTGTCTTCCAAGTAGTTGACAGCTAGGGTCACTTGCCACTTTTCCAGAGGTGGCTGGTCACTCCAATATCTGTGGCACAGTCAATTTACACCAGGCTTTAGCCGAAACTGTAAAGGAGCTGCTCACAGTGCTAGATCGAAGACAACTTCAGCACTTTGGATACTGTAAAGGAACTGTCCAAAGTGCTGAATCCTATCCTATAGCTATGTTCAGCACCTTGGACAGTTCCTTTGAGGTCTGGGCTAAAGCCTGACACAAATCCACCACAGTCTTGACACCAGAATCGCCAGCCACTACACATCTTCTCACCTTACCGGCACCTTTGTGCGCTGTGTGTTTTTCCCTCCTTATAACCATCTGTAGCACATAACTTGAATTAGATCAGACGGCACCTGAATGACTTTCTATTTCCTCTCCAATCCCTTCACAGTATCATTTGCAGGAAGCATTTTCACAGGGAAGACAACACTTTCCTCTGCAGCTTTATTCCAGCAGCATTTTTACTCAAAACCAAATCCACTGCTCTGCTTGCGCACGACGACACCTGAAGTTCGGCTACCATTCATAGGCAGTGTAACTAAAAGTAACAAAGAATTTGAATCCTACCCCCTTCCATCGCTGCATTTAGGTGAAAACCAGAAACCATTGCTCTATTTGTAGCCATGACAACCATAAAATATTCTATTCCGGCAATAATTCACTCTGAACGTTTGTTCGTGGGTTCTGTTGTCAAGAGAAAACTCAAAATACGGTGAGTATGGCTGTTAAAGCTGCAGAACCAATGAAAACTTGGAGCTTGCAGAAGTTTCAGGTGCATTGTTTCTTTCGTATCCACACACACAGGGTTTGAAAGTTTCCACGAAACTGTCTTGCAAAGTGCTCACTTTGGCTTAAGCTACATGAAATAAGGTTCTGATTCACACTGACCTGGCTGATTTATTATTATTATTATTATCAGTATTATTATTATTATTATTATTAAATAGGATTATAATGAGATTTCCAGCCTCCAGTTTGATTATGTCAACTGCGTCAGTCAACCCTACATTTTGGAAGATATAAAAGAAGCACACTTGCATTAAAAGAAAACATATTGCACCTATGGCAATGATGGTGATTTACCTCTGAGAGAAACCAAGATATTAATGCTATGTTTTATTAAAAGCTGGGGGGGAAACCTCTCTTGCAGACACCTCAGTGAAGGGCAGGTTATACTGAGAAGAAAAAAACTGTGTTGAACATTTAAATAAAGCAGGCATCAAACTGATGAACAAGGGTAAAATATGGTTGCACTAAACTTTATAAAAAGCACAAGTAAATAGCATTTCCAGTTTATTATTATTATATTATTATTATTATCCAGTCATGCTGCCTTATTAAAAGAAAAAAAACACACACCACGTTACTCTTTCTCTCATGCAACCATAGTATCTACGGAGGAGGTAAAGTTTCACTAATTTCACCAATTGCTAAATTACAAGAGACAGTAAATGCTGGTATCTGCAATTTTAAAAAACCACAACAGATTGCCTTTGAAAAAGCATTTGGTGGGGGTTCCCCCCCCCCAAAAAGGAGACACCTTTTACTGAAGACATATTTATTACCTTTATGCATCCATCTGAACATTAAAGGCTTTAGCAAGTGCTAACATCGTCTGTGTTCACTTAGAATCTATTAATCTTCTTAGTCCCATTACTAGAACAGTGCATTTTAGAGGTCACACTTTTATAGTATAGTACTATAGTATAGTAAAAAGGCCTTGGAATATATAATTGTCATCCTGGAAATTAGATTTTGGGATATATATATATATATATATATATATATATATATATATATTCAAACGCTGGAGTGCAAAACACACACACAGTGAGTCCCTCACAACGGCAACCGCACACAGTCTTAACAATATAAACAAAGCTCCAAAAATGTAAAGGGTAAATGTAAATGTACAAAAGAACATCCTGACCACAAGTCTTGCTTCCCACCCTGAGCTTTGGCATATTCAGGTTCAATATAAACTTGTCATAATAATAATAATAATCAATAACAATAAGACAGGCACAGAATTATAGGTTTGATGTGATTCTGGGGCACACCTTTTGCTATGGCACTATTTATTTTCTCTACTGCCAAGTGTCTTACAGCAGGCACTGTAACAGAACAAAACAAAACAAAACACAAGCAATTCAGCCACTGCTGGAAAGACCTATATATGTATGTATGTATGTATGTATAGGGAATGGGATTGGTGGGAGAGAAAGAATGGAGATTGGCAAGGAGTAAGAGCCAAGGGTTGAGAGGGAGTTAGGCAGGAGCAGAGGGGGAAAGAGGGAGAAGTTCCCCAGCCCAACCTCAAAGGCTGGTTCTCCATCCTGAGTCTCTGGGGTCCTTCTTCTTTCCCAACCCTGGAAGGCAACTCTCAGCCAGGAATGGTGACCCTGGTTGCACCACCCAAGAGGAAGATGTGCCTCATCCCGAGGTGGCAGAGACTACTGTCATTTCTTCTTCCTTCCCAGACAGTTTTAATTAAAGAGAGCCTCTGCCTGCTGTGGATGATGGATGGTTTTGCAGTGGTGGGCTTGATATTAAAACGACAAAGGGAGGGAACGAAAGAAAGAAGGCAGGAAAGACCAGACCAGAGCATCTCCACCACAGAGAGCCCTTTCAACACAGAAGATACACAGATACACAGCCCCAGAGGGCCAGGCGACACACAGGTTGCCTGCCACACTCCCTGGGTCGCCTCCGAAGAGAAGTCAACAACCTCTGCCTCCTTCTCTCCTTCTCTCTCTCTCTGAAGCCTGGCGCCTCCTCCGGGGCGGGAAGGGGCCTTTTGATCCCCCGGAGAAGGGATTGGGGCAGGGAGGCCGGAGGAGGGGAGGGAGGGAAGGAAGGAAGGAAGGAAGGAAGGAAGGAAGGAAGGAAGGTAGGAGAGAGGGAAGTATGCAAGCAAGCAAGCAAAGAGGGAAGGGGAGGAAGGAAGGACAGAATGAATGGAGCGAGGGGAGGGAAGCAAGCAAGCAAAGAAGGAAGGGAAGAAATGAAGGGCTGAATGAAGGGGAGGAAGGACAGAATGAAGAGGGGGAAGGAAGGCAAGAAAGAATGAGGGAAATGGGAAGAAGGAAGAGAGGGGGGGAAAAGGAAGGAAGGAAAGAAAGAATGAATGAAGAAAAGGAAGGAAGGAGGGAGGAGGAGGGAGAGAATGAAAGCAAGCCAGCAAGCACGATAGAAGGAGAAAGGAAGGAGGGAAGGGAAGGGAGGGAAGGGAAGGGAAGGGGAAGGGGGAAATGAAGGAAGGAAGCATGCAGCATGAAGGAAGGGAGGGGGGAACGAAGGAGGGAATGGAAGGAAGGAGGGAGGAGGAGAAGAAGCAAGAAGAAGGAGAGGGGAAAGAAGGGGGGAGGGGAGGCAAGAATGGGGGAAGGAAGGAGGGAAGAAAGAAGGAGAAAAGAAAGAAGGGGGATAGAATGAGGGGGAAGAATGAGAGGAAGGAAGGAAGGAGGAAGTTAGGCAGCCTCCTCCCAGCCAGTCCCCCTCCTGCTGCTGCTGCTGCTGCTGCTGCTCTTCCTTCCCGAGGCCCTCCTTGTGCCAACCCGGCGGCAGGAAGTTTTCCAGGCAGAGAAGGAAAGGAGGGAGGGAGGGAGGCATGGGGCGCCGGGGGGAGGCACAAGCAAGGAGGCAGGGGAGAAGGGGCGCAGGCGCAGGGGAGCTGCCTGCCAGCCGTTCTTCGCCCGGAGAGCAGCAGCAGCAGCAGGAGGACTTTTGGCCGAGCAGGCGCCCGGGGGCAGGCAGGCAAGCAGCAGCCCTCCCTCGCCTCCCTTCCCGAGTCCCTGGGGCTGCTCTTACCTTTTGCGGCGTCGATGGGGGGAAGGGCGCCTGTCCTTGGGGGAGAGAGAGGGAGAGGGAGCACCCTCTGCCTGCCTGCCTGCCTGCCTGCCTGTGCTGCCCCTCTTGCTGCTGCTGCTGCGCTAGGCTGCCGGGGGAGGGCGGGAGGGCGAGCGAGGCCGGCCAGCCAGGCGAGCAGCGCTGCTGTTGCTGCTGCTGCTGTGGCGGCTCAGGCATGGCAGTCCCGAGCCCTCTCCTCCTCCCTCCTCCTCCTCCTCCCCTCTTCCTCCTGGTGCCGCCGCAGAGCCCCCCGCCGCCGCAGGAGCAGCAGCGGAGGGAGGCTGAGGAGCGGAGGCAGCCCGGAGCACCTTCCCATGCCTCCGCTGCCGCCGCCGCGCTGCTCCTCCTCTGTCCGCCTCCGAGAGGCAGCCGGGCGTTTAGCCCGAGAGGGAGGCAGGCGGCAGGGCCAGGCGGGGAGCAGGCAGCCAATCCCCGGAAAGGGACAGGGAGGAGGGCAGCAAGGACAGGAGCTCGCTTGCTGCTTTCTCTCTTCCTTCCCTTTCCTCTCGTTTCTCGTATTTTTTCTTCTTCCTTTCGTGTTCCTGCTTTCTCGTCTCGTCATTTTTCTTCCCCTCCCTTGTTTTCTTCTGCCTTCCTCTGTTTTCTTTCCTCTCTCCTCTTTCCCTTTCTTTCTCTTTTTTCTTTCCTCTTCCTCTTTTTTGCTCTGTTCTTTCTTCCTCTTCTTTTTCCCTCTTTCTTCCCTTTTCCCTCCCCCTCTTCCTCTCTCTCCCCCCCTCCCTTTCTTGCCCTCCTTCCCTCTCCTTCTTCCTTCTCCCTTCCTCTTCCTCCTTCAGCCCCGAAGGAGAGGTTCCCAGGCCTTCCTTGCCCGGCTGCTGGGAGGGCTCCTGCTGCCCGGCCCTCTCCTCGCCCTCCTCGAACCGGATCCTGCGGGAAAGGGAGCCACTGGAGAGCAAGCAGAGGCTTCCCCCGGGAGGAGGAGGCAGGGAGGGGGCTGGATGCCCTCGGTCGGGGCCCTTGCCGGTTCCTCGGCGCCTCTTTCCTCGGAGGAGAGCGGTGGCTGCCTTGGACCAGGGCCCGGACAAGACCCCGGGGAAGCAGGACGAGGCAAGCCTCTAGGCCCCCGCGCCTCTTCTGAACTGGATGGGGCCCGTCCGGGGAAAGGAGGACGCCTGGCTGCCTGCCCTGGGCCTGGGCCCTCCACCAGCTCCGCCCGGCCAGGCCCTCCTGCTGCTGGGCCCGGGGATCCGCTCCGAGGGCCCCAAGGTCCGCCGAGACTCTCTCTGAAGGGAGCTCTAGTGCCTCTTGAGGACTAGCAATCCCAGCCTTCTTAGACAGGGACGGAAGGCAAACCCTCTCCACCCAAAGCCTTGGCTGCCACTGAGAAACCAGGGACTGTCTCCAGGGCTGGAAAAATAGAGCCCCAGGGAGCGACTGGCTCCTCTCTGTTCCTGCCGTCCTCTCGTTCTCCTCCTCCCTCCTTTTTTCTCCTTCGTCACTTCCCCTCATTCCTCCCCTCTTTTCCTTCTCCTCCTCCTTCCTCCCTTCCTCCTTTTCTTGTTTCTTCCCTTTTTCCCTTTCCTCCTTCTTCCTGCCCTCCCTATTCCTTCCTTCCTTCTTTCCACTCCTGAGTGGCAATGGCTCTCTCTCCGGGGACCAGTTGGTCCATTCGCACCCAGGGCAAGGGATGGGGGCGGGAGTCTTGCTGGAGCCTGAGTGGCATCCAAAAGCCTTACAAAAACCAACAAAACAAAAAGTTTAGGCAGAAAGAAAAAATATTCCATAGGGAAGATTGAAGGGGGAATCAACAGGAAGAGGGATCTGAGACTAAAGGCTGCATCCGCACTGGAGAATAATCCACCTGCTGGACACCACTTTTAACCACCCAGTCCTGACACACTTTAACTTGTGAGACACTCATTGAGCCTTCTCTCTCTGTCTCTGAAAGCTCGCTCTGGTGCCACTACAAACTACTGTACCGCTCAGGATCCCATAGCAGGCAGGCAGTTAAATGTGGTGTCAACTGGATTATTTCTGCTGTGTGGAGGCAGGAGAGTCGTAGCAAGAGCTTTGGTACACTTGAGTCTGCCTTCTCAGATGCATGGGAGAATGATGGGAAACCACCTGATGTAATGGAACACCTATATGCATATACTGGAAACACATGTATGCTGTATACTGGAAACATGTTGCGTATACTGGAAACACTGTATGTTATCTGGAAACACATGTATGCTGTATACTGGAAACACATGTGCTGTATACTGGAAACACATGTATGCTGTATACTGGAAATGCACCTGCATGTTGGCTACATTCTGATGCAGAAATTAAGTATGCTCACATTTATTGATTACATTGGCTTAAGTATGTTCAAATGTATTGATATTGTTGGCATTTAACTATGGCTGACTGTGGGCCTCTTTTAATCTCCCTATTTGCTCCCTCCTCACTCATTAATTCTGTGCCAACCCACTCCATATACTGCAGCCTGAAACAAACATTTGCAAGTCGGCAGGACCTGTCTAAAGCCCTCTTATGGAGTTCATAGGCCTTCTCCCGGGGAAGGATGATGATTTGCAAAATGCAGCCCTGATTTAAACTTTGATCAATCATTCTTGGAAGAGAAGCCAAAGAAAGGGAGGGGAAAAACAATCCCCATGCCTGCTACTGACACATGCTGAAAAGTCAGACCATGCTCAATAAGTCATAATAACCATCACAGCCACGATGATCCAGGGGAGACACAGTATGGAAATCAGCAGCTTGTTCCAACGGGAATGGCAGTGAAGATGGGAAGTCCGAATAAGGACAAACACTTCAGTGCTGGAAGGAAACAAGGGATGGCACTAGCAAGGCGTTTTCCTTTCCTTCCAGCTCAGACACATGCCCTGTGCCAGTGTTTACTGTTGAAATGATCTGAGCTGGAAGCCGCACGCAGTCAGGAGGGGGAATGGTGCTCAGTTCCCACAGATTGCTGAGCCTCTTTGACACTGAACTTGTCAGACTTCTGTGCTGCAGTGCCATGTGCGAGATCAGAAGTTCAGTGCTTTTAAAGTTGAATTATTTACAAAGACCCATGCGCAGGCACGCCGGCATGCACGCTCTCCCCAGTCCCGTGCCACTTTTGCCTAGGCCCTTTTAAAAGAGTGGGGGAGGAGAGACAGAGCAGTCCAAAAACAATTCCCCCTGGCAGAATCCATTTGCCCATTGTGTATCCTTGACCTGGAAATGGATGCGAACCCTCAGGCGGATGGTTGACCTGTTTCAGTGGCGGTGGCAGTCTCTCGGTGGATTCAGATGTTCACAGACTGACTTCAAGGCTGCAGACAAAATGGAATCAAATTGTGCAAAAACCTCATGAAGCCACACAAAGGCTGCTGTTTTCAGAAAACAGCTTTGATTTGTGGTCGGCTTCTTGTTGCTTATCTTTAGGAGGAGTTTGGGAAAGTAATCTTTTCCTGAATTACATCTCCCAGAAACCTCCAGTCAGCAGAGTAATGCCATGCCTGATGGGGGATACTGTGAGTTGCAATCCAAAAAAGTGCCTTTTCCAAGCTCAGATGTTTTAACATAGCCAAACGATTCCAAACCGTTCTGTTTTCTGTTCAGAAACATAACAAACATCAGTTTGAGACTGATCCCCCCCCCACAAGAAAAAGAAAAGTATATCTGCTTTGCATGTTAAGAAAGTGGACAACTTTTGTGCAGTTCTACTGGAGCGGTACTCTTATATTCTTTCATTAGATAACATCTTGTTTTTCATACCCAAAGACTGTCTTCTGTAGATAGAATAGCCTGGTCTCTTTCCATCTCAATGTAAGTACAGGACCATTGGGGTATATGTCAGGCACCATGGAAGAATCCTGCTTAGTAGAGCATACACTTACATGGAAAGGATGCCTGACTTTGTGAATTAAAAAACGGGGGGGATGGGAGCTCTTCTAGTATTTGGATCGCAAAACTGCTGAACAAACCTGCTGGGTTGGGACACCGCAACTGCATGCACACCCCAACCTGATACAAAAAGAACTGCAAATGGCGGGTTCTTTTTCTGTCCTGGAAAGGGTGTCATAACCACGGTGGCATGGCTTTTTTATGCTCTTTTGGCACTGAATCATCTAGATGCAGTGTTTAGGGCTGCGCCATGGTGCTGCGTGCCATCTAGAAGGGTGTGTGGCATCATGGCATGAGGGGCAGAGCCAAGTGTCCAGCGTGCGCGCTGCACCGTGGCTCTGCATACAGGCAAGCACAAAGTGCCGGTGTGTCTGCCCCTAAGTCGCAGATTTCTGATTTCTAGACCTTACTTCAAGCTGGTTTTTATGAATGCCTAATCAAAGATGACAGATTAGTTCTTAGATGTATGTATAGTCATTGGCTAGATCCAAAGTTGAAGCATCTGAAAATGATAAAGTGGATATTGGTACTTCATCCTTCAACAGAGACACGTGAGATGGGTTTATTGATACACCAGATCCTCTTAGACACATAACAGCAGCAAGCACATTAGTCCATAACATGTATAATTCAAAATATGCCAATCTTTTGGTAATTTTTCAAATGTCTAATGTTATTTATGCATTTATTTTATTTATATACTACCTTTTTCTTAAAATGGATTCAAGGTGAATCTCAAAAGATTAAAAAACAAACACAAAATTATAATTAAAACACACATCAATAAAACAGTTAAAAATACAAAACCATTAAAAAATGCTAAGCTAAAGTAATAAACCATTAAAAACATATAAGCCAACACCCCCCAATAAAAAGCCTCCCCAGATACAATTGCATTAAAATCCTGCTTGAAAAGAACATTTTTTCCTGCCCAATGAAAGAACGAAAGGGAAGGGCTAGCCTAGCCTAAGAAACAAAATCCAGGATGTATCAAATAATACGTCGACAGTAGGGGAGACCATGGCAGACCATGAGACAAGCTGTATACATATGTAGTTGCTTTGCTTGAAAAAACTTTTCTGCAGAGATACACTTTTTCTGCACAGAAAATATATTCTGCAAAAAAGTATATTTTGCTTTTCTCCCCCTGTACAAAACAACCATGTAATTTTGTGCAAAATAAATCCTGAATCAAATACGATTGAAAAAGGGTTTTCAAACACTTCTTCATAATGGAATAAAACTGTAAATACTCATTGCTTCATCTGAGTAGGAATTTAGGGGATCTCCCGACTGCCCCTAAAGGGTAGCCTGCAGCCACCCCTTACTGACAGGATGGGGCTGTGGCAATCTCACACCGCGGCCCCAAGCCAGCCTCTGGGGAGTACAAAAAGGAGCCTCAAAAACGCTTGTTTCTGTGCCCTCCAAGGGGCTCCATAGTCATTGTGGCATGGCTTATGAGGCCCCTTCAGCATTACATCATGTGGATGCGTGCCAGGGTGCGTCATGATGGCCCACCGTGTGGGCTGGCGCATGCCAAAATGGTGCATGAGGGCGAGTTAGGGCATCCAGCATGATGCTGTCCTGACTCTGGCCACAGGCCTGCACAAGTTCCGGTCTGTATAGGCCCCTAGTGAAGAACTACATCCCTATTTTAATCTGCAATCCCAGTTCTATAGGATAGAGCATGGCAGATAAAGTAGAATCATGATGCTTAATTGTGTAGTATGATAGGGCCCCTTCAGTCTGCAATGAATCAGGACTTGACAGAGGTTCAATTCCAGCAGCACAATGGCACTAACACACAACCAAATAATACTGAAGTGGTTTAAGAACAAGTACATGAATGTTTTAGAATGGGCCATTCAAAGCCCACACCTCAATCTGATTGGGAAATTTGTGGCAAGACTTGGCTGTCACCAATGATCTCTGTCCACCAGGCAGAACTGGAGCAATTTTGCCAAGAAGAAATCAGCCAAAAATACCGCTCCAAATGCACAAAGGTAGTGGAGTTATCACAAAGGTTCTGCTGCCAAAGATGCTTTGGTTCAGGGTGAAAAAATTTACAAGTGCCATTTGGGTTTTGCCCTAATAAAACCATTTGCACCTTCATGCTGTTGAAACCTTGTGTAATTAGTAACAATGCCAATTAAATCCATATAAATGCCAGGTTGTAAGACAACAAATGTGGAAAAGAAAGGAGGGAGGGTTGAATATTTCTGCAAAGCAATATAAAGAGACCGGGGAAGAGGCTTTCCCCCCCCACATAAAAGCTTCAAGAGAAAGAACCTTCAGAACTTATAGAAATTCTGAATGCCTTTCCCCCCAGCATTGTGTGTCCCTGTAACATTAAGGGACAGTTTATCTCTTTATTGACATGGGTCCCAGTCTCTGATCTCCAAATAATTTGTTCTTTCTCCCAGAAGCCCCAGTTCATTGATCACTGGTGAGTTTAGTCCCAGACATCTGAGACAGCACTATCTTCAGTTTGGAAAACTAAATATCCTGCTGAACCGATATCAAGAAACTACTTATTGTACTGGCATTTGAGATGATAATATTAATTAGAGAGACTTGATGTGACAATAGGCAATGTGTTGAAATTTGGGTGTGTCATGATCTGGAATGACATGCAAATACATGAAAAGTACATTAGGTTAAAGGAAGAGGTTTGTATTTCCAGTAAGAACATCATCCACGAGATATATGAAAGAGTAATTTCTGGCAAAGATTTTCTATGCATCTTCAAAACACTACTTCTGATTGTTACTGGGCATTTTTGAATTACCAAACTCAAGGGGAATGGTTCACAGACAGAGCCTCCTCATTTGATTGCTGCAGCAAGTGGTGTCTGGTAGGTCTTGAACTAATGCACTTTAGACACTATGGGCAAAGCATTCATAATTCTCTCAAACACTGGGTTTTTCAAGTGTCACCAATTAAAGATTATATGCACTGTTTTTTTATTGTGGCTATTGATGGATATTTTTATCCTATTGTAAGAGGGCAACACTGAAATCAACAAGAAGACAGCAAATGCCGATATGTGCATTACATTTCTAGTTAAATAAATTTCCAATACTATTTTGGACGAAGTGGAGGACTCTGAAGAACTATGGTTTCATAATTAAACGTGCACCACACACACACACACACACACACACACAGTGGTGTGTGTGTGTGTTCTGTGTGTTTAATGATGGAATAACATTGTACTCTAAACATCTAATATACCACAGTACAATTGTAATCTTTAGTCTTTACATTGTACTATACAGTAATTAAAAATGCTTTTTGAATTAAATTTTATCACACTATGTTTCACTCTTGCTATAAAGACAATCGGCATCATAACAACACATAAAGGTAAGTTAAACTGCATATTTGGATTGTATTTACAGTGTTTTAGGTTTGGAAAACCAAATACGCTGTGATACAGGACATTTAGTGGGTAGCGTGGTTTCTTACTGCCTAAGCATGTCTAAGTGTTTACCACTGTAAGCTAATTTGCCCCCCAAATCTGGTACTCATTTTAGCGACCTTGGAAGGATGCAAGCATGAGTCAAGCTTGAGCCCTTTGTGGTCTTGAACTCCAACCTTGTAGTTTTGAGTAGTGGCTGCAGTACAGGCATTTAACCACTGCACCACCACCACCAGGGCTCCTACTCACTGTCCATTGCATAACTTACCGGACAAGATTGTTGTAATGAACACATTGGCAGAAAGATGGAATGAAATTAAAATAATTATCTAACGCAAGAAATGCACTGTAGAATAGAATTTATAAGGTACATGCAGAAATCTCTCTAGAGGAAAACAAACACAAAATAAGGTAAGTAGTTTTGAGTCAACCACAGAAGGACCAACCAAAGATCTTTACAGATGGATGAGACTTTGTTTTGATTTTAAAAATCTAGATAATGTACTCCACTGATTTCTTTTGCATGTATTTTCTTTGGAGCTTCAAAACACCTGATTTCTTCTCTCTCTAAGCCCCCTCCTCTTCTTCTCAGGGGTCCAGGGCTTCTCAGAAAGAAAAAAAGGCTTGGATCTGTCCCCTAAATCCCTCTAAGTTGAGACATACCTGAGAAAAAGAGGCGGTTGGAGGGGGCAAGGAAAAGGTGGAAGGGGGGAATTCCTAAGAAGGCTTGGGAGTGGGAAATGTAGTTTTCAATGCACAAGGGTCTGCCTGTGATCTTGCAAATGCTATGCCTGCTTGGAATGGGAATGTACTTGTAGAATTGGGGGGGGGGGTGTTTGGCCAGAAAGAGAAGTACATTTCAGCCTTCTCTCTAGGAATAATGCCAAAATGTTCTCCATTTTGAGATGCCTAAGAAACATGCATTTATATTAACATTTTAAAAAAATTATCAATTTTTTTCATGTGTCCTCCCTTGTTAAAAAAAACACTGTCCTAC
The DNA here is from genome assembly GCF_019175285.1 of Sceloporus undulatus. NCBI lineage: Eukaryota > Metazoa > Chordata > Lepidosauria > Squamata > Phrynosomatidae > Sceloporus > Sceloporus undulatus. The sequence continues at coordinate 155,974,552 of NC_056522.1, read as the reverse complement.
ATTTGAAATGTTGCCCTACATTTGTCCTACATTTGTCCCAGTTTGGAGGTCCTCTATGGCAACCCTGGACAGAGTAGTGATATGCTGGCAGCCCCCCAGATGCCCTGCAATAACAAACCCCTGGTTTAGTCTCAGCGTGTGAACAGAAAAGAACAACAGTCATTACTTCTGTCCTTTTGCAACATGAGTGCTGGGGGTTGGCCCAGTTATGCACTGGGTTATGCACCTTTCTATTGCTGCCTATACATTGATAGACTGGTTGAGGTTTGATAGAACCAAGAATTCACTGAAGACAGTCAATTGTTTCATTTTCCCAAGTAAGTTATAACTACTGTTAGTGTTCTGTCCTCCTCTTTATTTATTCTGTTGGTATAGCCCAGCTGCTAATTTGTGCATAGCATGTATTATTTGTTAAAATTGCCATGCTTTCATGAAAGGGTCACAGTAACCTTTTAAAAAATGTCCATGCTAGTGTTGTTTATTGGTGTGCGTTTGAGTTTTTTATTTGCCTCAATGACATCTCTTTAAGAGGTTTCAAAAGCTGCATTTTAAAAACATAGCAGAACAGGGTTGAGGGAGAAAAAGAGCAATAGGAAAAAATAACCTATTTTGTTGGGCCTTAAGACACCTTTTTAAAATGTGGAGCCATATTATGCATGTTCCTTTAATGTTAATCCTGTAGTGTTCAACAGAGCTTGTTCCCACATAACAATACAGGACTATACATACCTGCTCTGGCATTCTTGTTGCTTTTTGTGGGGGGAGCGGCGTTTCCAAAGTGAGTGGATATTGGGTGGCTGTCGAAGGTTGGATCCAAAGTTACTAATGTTTAGAACAGATCCATGTAATTCAACAGGACCTAAATTAGTCTTCTCTTGATTTCAATCAGCGTGATCTAAAAATGAATAAACTTAGATTGAATGCTAAATGTTTATAGCCTGGATGGGAGCAATAGGTGGGCATAATGTTTCTGTAGCCACCAATCTCCATCATACATGCATCCATATTTGAAGGGTAAGATTGTCAAACTGTGTTGCAAGAAGCCTCTTGTGTGTGATTTGCTATTGTTGTGCACTTAGACAACAAAGAGGCCATTTATTACAAATAGGAAGTGTTCCCCGCTCCCCCATTTTTTCAGGGTGCAGGACAGTTGTGGGTTGTGCAGTGGGCTAGAAGGATGGGCAAAAAGTATCTCTTAGAGTTTGTCTAGCCCTGGTTTGTATTTAGTTCTAATGCCATATCCACTTACCTGGGACTAAGCCGCATTGAAATCTGTTGGACTTACTTTTGAGTAGACCGGTAAAAGCTTGCACTGCAAAATAGGACGAATAAATTGTCTTCAGCTGAGGCAAAGGTGCAAACTCTTGGGACCCATTCAAGTCACACAGGTATACTGCTGTGATTTCAGTTTAGCTGCCTTGGCTGCTTCCTGTGGAATCCTGGGAGTTGCAGTTTGATCAGAGGCACCTGAGGCACTCTCAGGCCTCTCCTCAACTGCAGATCCCAGGATTCCCTAAGACAGACCAGGGCAGTTAAAGTGGATTCATGGTTATAATATAATATAATATAATTATAATTTACTTCTGTAGAATGAATGGGACTCAGATGTGTCTGATGTGCACATTTTCTGTTTCTCTAACTTAGAAACAAGTGAAACTAGGGAAGGAATATGGTGGCACGCTGCAACTGAAAAAGTATGCATTAAATGGGAAACTGAATAGGCACAGACAGAGTGGAAAATAAACTCTTTGGAATGCAAGGAGATGGGGCCCATCCCAACAAAAATACAGCCCTAATGGCAGAATGCTGAAGTAAATGAGCCAGTGGATTTCATGACAGTTGTTATATACAAATGTTTCTGATCAGTCACCATGACCAGAAACAGGTTTCTAGAGAGGGAGGGGGAAATGTCGATGTAAACTTTCTATCATTGACCCACATTTGCTGAAACCAGGAGATACATTCCATTCAATTTAAGTATAAATGAAGGGCTCCAACCCCAAAACAGCTTTTTTTAATTTTATTTTGCTACTTAGGATTCTGGTAGTGTATTGCTTGGATAGCCATAAGACCTTTTCTAAAGTTCAGATATCTTATATCCTACAGCACAGAACTAAATGGCTTTTTCTTATTTACATTAAGCCTCCTATACACTATGGGGGTAACTCAGCAAAAGTGTAAATTGCATTTGCAGTCAGTTTATGTTGCAGCTGTAGAGGACAGGGCTCAATCTGGAATGAAGTATATCCTAAAAGGTGAAAAATGACGAGTGGAAAAGATATTTAGGTAAGGCACGAAATAGGCACAACTAATTTTTATAAAATACAAGGATTGCTCAGATACAAAACTTATTTAAGAGAGAGGGAGATGAAGAAGGCGGGGAGGGAGTGTATTACAAGGTCACAAAATGTCCTTATGAAAATCTCTGGCTGAGTTGATGCACTGCCAATATACAGACTTGCTTGCAGTTTTTAAAACTGGCTTTTAATATATATATATATAATTTTTTAAAAGTACATTTTATTACACAGGATCACTTTGGGGGTCCTGGTGAACACAAAAATGATTAATAATTGTTTTATTGAATTAATGCACAGAGAAGCCCTCCTCTTTGCTTGTTTTTATTTCACCCTGAATAGTGTTGTAATGAGAAGCATTTTCTTTGCTTAGGCATTGGGAGTATGACCCAATGTGAGCGTCAGTGACACAGAGGACTTCTCCCCCCTGCCAAACCTCTTTGGGTGGCATCAGTTCCTTTAATCTTGGTGATTTTATTTTCAATTATATGCCTCCCCCTCCCCTGCTCATCCTCTTGGTTCGTGGTAAGTATGGATAGAAAGACAGTATCCCAACTGAGTGTAACCTATAATCTATGTTCTTAGCCAATAATCATTTACACTAGTGCCTCACAAAGTCTAATGAAGCTAACTTTAAAGAAATTCCTTCCGAGGATTACAGCCTGAACTAGAATAGTAGAAGTGTATTGTTTAGTATGTGTCATTTAATTTCCTCCTCCTCTTCTCTCTACATGTGCTATATTTATATCCTTCTCATTTTATACACACTCACACACACACACAAACCAGGAAGTGACATTTAAAATTGTATCTTTCTGGGGGAGGTTAGCAATTTAAAATTAACTGTGTAAAATTGGATGGAAACACAACACTTCCACACTGATCTGTCATGAGTGGAGGCAGCAGACAGGTGCAGCTGCACGAAACAGTCTGTGACTTTAGCTTTTGCTGACATGTTCACACAGACTTCGAGGGCAGTGTGGTGTATGGGGTAGATTATGATGCATGGCTTCTTCCAAAAACAACATACTTGCATCTCCGCCCTCACCCAGAGTAATATGTTTCCCCCCACCCAAACTAATCGCCTCCAGATGTGTTAGACTACAACTCTCACTATCAAAATCAGATTTTGTAGTCCAGCACAGTGGGAGACCACAGCATTCTGGAAGACTGATGTAGGTTTTCAAATGGTGTGATGTGATATCCTTGTCTATTCAGTTTCACACATATCTGGTTCCAGGCTTGGAAAACAAACGTTGGAAAAGTCAGTTGTTGAGACTATGGCTTCCCAAATCCCCCAACCAGCATGGTCAGCAATCTTTTGGGGGAAGTCTTTGGTGTGCCCTCCCCAATAGTGACCCCATAACAAAGTGAGACCTCCCCCACTATGCAGCAGCTAGCCTGGTCCTTACTCTCCCACATATTGTCATGGGATGATTCACTGAACATGAGTGAGCCAGAAAGAAGACAAAGACAGTGATAGTCCTTTCCTGAGTACCCAGACTGGCCTTAGAAGGTGGGCAAGTTGGACACACATCCAAGGTGCTAAGATGAAGGGGTTGTCTACCTCAGTTTGATGAGCATTGAGGATACTGCCTGCATAATTGCACTGCATGGGAAATTTCATTATGACTGCCACAGGAGATCAAAAATTGTTGAGTCTGCTCTATGGGTGGAAGGAGGCTTCCATGTTAGGGTGGTGAATCCACTCTGAGTTTTAACTCAGTCACAATGCAAAACCACCTCTACGTATTCATTGCCTAAGAAAATGCTGTGAAATTCATGGCATCACCATAGATCAGCAGATGAACCGAAGGCACACACACACAATATTTATTGTTGTTGTTATTGTTAACTGCCCTTGAGTTGACTTCGTCCCATGGCCACCCATGAATGAGACATCTCCAAGTCTCCCTGTTCTCAACTGTTCTGCTCAGTTTCTGCAGGCTCAGGTCCATGGTCTACTTGATTGAGTCTATCCATCTGGCATGTAGTCTTCCTCTCTTTCTACTGTCCTCCACCTTCCTCAGCCTTACTGTATTTTCTAATGAGTCTTGTCTTCTCATGATGTGGCCAAAGTATGACAGCTTCAATTTAGTCATCTTAGCTTCCAGTGAGAGCTCAGACTTGATATTTGATTTGATATTTGATATTTGATATTTTTAATTTTTTGTCTGCCTTTTTATCTAATTCTATCTTGTATTATTATCTATTGCTTTATATGTATTTTGTAGAATGTACGCCATTGGCAGGTTTCAATTTTATCGATTTTATTGTTTGTATGTACAGCGCTGTGTAAATCTACAGTGCTATATAAGTAAAGAATAATAATAATAGATCTGTTCTACAACCCATTTGTTTGTCTTTATGGGATCTCAGGGTGGTATACAATAAAAACAATGTAAATAATTTAAGAAAGTAAAAACATAATTTAAATGGCTTATTAAGCAATCTGACCAGCTAAAATGGGACAGTTTAATACAACTGAAAACAATTTAAAACAATTATACAATGATGCACATGTGCAGCATTAAGACAAAATCAATTAGGCATCAAAAGCTTTAGTAAAAATGTCATGTTTTTACTGGGTTATGGAATGAAACCAGTGTTGGTACCAATTGAGCCTATAAAATTTTATCTTTTTAAAGAGTAATTTTAAATCATGTCAATATTGTTAACAGTTTGATTCCATTTTAATGTTCATTTTTTGAAATATCTTTTAACTGTACTGTTGTTTTTTTTAATTGTACGCCACCATGAATCTCAATTTTGGGGAAAAAAGGCAAGATAGAAATAAAAGGAAGAAGGAGAGGAAGAAGAAAAAGAGGAGGAGGAGGAGGAAGGGCAGAATATTGTACAACAGAAAAAGCCCTCCTAGAATTCAGTGGAGGACCCCTCCAGCTGAGTCCTTAGTTAGGTGTCTCAGAAGGTATCTTAAGTATCAAGGTCCCAAGCTGTTTAAGGCTTTGGAAATCATCACCGACACTGTGAATTCAGACCAGAAACATATTGATAGCCAGTGGAGCTCCTTTAAGGCTGATGTTCTGCAGTTTCTGTGCAGTATTCTAGTCAACAATCTAGTGGTCTCATTTTGCATTAGCTGCAGCTTGGATATAGTTTTAAAATTTCCACTTGGATGCTGTCTTAAAATTTCATGCAAAAACATAGGATGCATGTTTAGTGGCTGCAACATATATGGAAACATGTGTCGGGCAGTTTCATTTTGTAAGTAAATATGAAGTTGCCCATAATCAAAAGGTTCACTTGCGCAGCTCTTTTAAAGATGATCTATTAAGCAGGATGCCGAAACCTTTAAAATTCATTTTATTTATGTTTTTTATTAAAATATTAATATTCTGCCTTTTTTTCATACTTGACTTACATACTTTAAAAGAGTTTTAAAAAAATAAAACAATATAGACAAACTAAAAAAAATTTAAACAATACATAAGCTGAATCTCCCTTATCCAGAATCCTGAAATCCAATGTGTGTGTGTGTGTGTGTGTTTGTGTGTGTAAAAACTCCCAAAATCTTTTCCATGCATGGCTGAGATAGTGACACCTTTGCTTTCTGATGGTTCAGTGTGCCCAAACTTTGTTTCATGCACATGAGCATTACAAATATTGTAAAATTTCCTTCAGGCTATGTGTATAAGGTGTATTTGAAACAAAAATGAATTTTGTGTTTAGATTTGGGTCCTGCCTCCAAAATATCTCATTATATATTATATTTCAAAATTCATAACACTTCTGGTCTCAATCATTGCAGGTGAAGGAGATTCAACCTGTAGCAAGAAAAAACATGTTAAAAATCTTTAAAGTTAAAAACCACATGTACAGACGTTTGGGAACAAATCAATTAGTGCTCAAAGACTGGAGCGTGTCCAGAGGAGGGCTACTAAAATGGTGAAGGGTCTGGAAACCATGTCCTATGAGGAACAACTTAGAGAGCTGGGGATGTTTAGCCTGGAGAAGAGAAAGTTAAGAGGTGATATGATAGCCCTATTTAAATACTTGAAGGGATGTCATATTGAGGAGGGAGCAAGCATGTTTACTGCTGCTCCAGAGACTAGGACCCTGAGCAATGGATGCAAGCTACAGAAAAAGAGATTCCACCTCAACATTAGGAGGAACGTCCTGCCAGTAAGGATTGTTTGACAGTGGAACACACTCCTCCCTCGGAGTGTAGTGGAGTCTCCTTCCTTGGAGATCTTTAAACAGAGGCTGGATGGCCATCTGTCAAGGATGATTTGATTGAGGGTTCCTCCATGGCAGGAGGTTGGACTGGATGGCCCCTTGTGGTCTCTTCCAACTCTATGATTCTATGATTCATAAAAAGCTTCTTCTTTTTTTAACTTGGCACCAACCTGAAACTAAGGTTGGTGCTGACTGGGCCTCCAAAGGGAGAACATTCCACAACAGGGCTATCAGAGCTGTGAAGACATTGGAGTTTATCAAATGGGAGAAATTTCTCTTAAATTTGAATGAAAAGAAAGTGGGGCCAGAACGCATTCACTTAAAGTCGCTAGTTTCACGCAATTATGTGAATACGCATTGCATTCGAACTGGCTCCCCATTGCCCAAAAAAAGCATGCCACTGCCCAAATTTGCATGTGGCAGTCTATCACGCAATAACGTGAAACCACATGATTGCGTTCGGACTGACTTCCCATTGCCTGAATTTGTGTGTAGTGGGTTATCATGCAATAATGTGAAACCCCATGATTGTGTTCAGATTGCCATCGGCTTATACTTCCAATTCCCCTTGTCTGATAAACTCCCCTCTCTTACATCCTCACAATGACCCCACTGGAAGGATACAGAGAAGTGCCCCCCCACCAGCAAACCTCAGTCCTTGGGCAGGAGAATATATCTCATAAATCTCTGAAAGATCCAGGCCACTGCCATGCATAGCCAACATTCTTTTGTACTGCTGCAAAGAAATTATAATTTTTACTCTAATTTTGGCAACATCAATCCCCTGTGCACTCAAGGTAGAAGCAGACCTGTTCATGTTCAATCTAAAAATGGATCTGATGATTTATACAGCCATGTTACACCAGGGAAGGCTGACAGTGAAGCAAATGATGAAAACGGTGAAGGGGGAAATGTTTAGACTGCAGTCTCTAAATATGGATTCCATTAGTGCCCAAGGCTATGAAAGCCCTTAGGTAACAGCTGAATATAGGTTTCCTCCCATCATCTTCTGGGGGCGGGGGTGGAATTACAGTTTTCATATGTGTTGCCCTAGGCTCCTTCGCTGAAGTTGATACTGATTGTTGATGTTGGTTTTGCGTTTCTTGAACAGCCAAGTCATGTTCAAGAAGCTGAAAACTGGCCGCAGACATGACAAAACCACTAGAGGCTAGGGAAAAATGACAGAACCACCTCAGCTTGACAACAAACAGGAAAGGGCACCTTTTCTTAAGTTTGTCAGCAACTTTCAAGCCCTGACTGTGAGGGTGAATTGAGGAGACAGCTTGCTCATATACCAATACAGTACTCTACTACCTAAAGGTTGCATTTTTGAGAATACAAAATAAACAGTTTGGTTAAAAAAATTTTGCTGCTGTTGCTGCTGCTTTTGCTTTAAAATCTACCTGGTTAAGCTCCTCTCATACATAAAGACAACTGGAAACATTCATAGCAAATGTACTCAGCACCAGATTTATAAAAAGAGAAGTGCTAGGCTTGATAGCTAGTTAAGAGCTTTTTCTTATAAATCCAGCTTCTTGTAAAAATTGAACTGAACAGAAGGAATTATGTAACAGCATAACCGCCAACATCTCACAGAAGAAAACTGGGACATGTGTGGCAAAGTGACATCAGAGCATGGTCAAGATGACAAAAGTTATCAATGAAGAAGAGCAGACAAACTAGGAGAGGCTGCAGCGGTTTGCTTTTGCCTAAGCCTACTGGGAAGACAACACTTTGCCTCCTCTTCACTCTGCACTCACTGAGTTAAATGAGCGCAGTCTAATTTTGCTCTTTGAACTCAGTTTGCAACAATTAAAGTAAGCAAAGGCCAAAAGGGGAAAGTAAAAGAAGGAGAGACAAACTAAGATGTTTTACAAGCAGCTGGAAAAGTGAGACAACAGAGGATTAATTGGGACGTTTCCTGCCAAATCAAGACATTTGGAGGGTACGTAAAAAACTACAACTTTCATTAACTATGTCCATTGTGGGTTTTAAGGAGGTGTAGACAAAAAAAAATAATTTTACAAGCCCATTTGTTTCTAGACAATCCACAGAGATTTGCATGTCTTGTAATTCTTGCCCTGTAAACATGTTCCAGGCCAAGCTCTGGGCTTGCTCAAAAACCAGATACTGAAAGTTGTAAAGCTTAGCTAGTTTGCACAGGGTAGTTATTTCCAACCAACAATATCTCAATCTGTCAAAAAGAAGTCATTGAGTGGATATATGTTTTATTTGAGTGGATATACATTACCTTATTGACAATCCTGGAAGCCAGTCTTCCCAGAACTATACTGGGCAATATAATACATGAACTACGTGCCTCTTCTGTTTGCTGTCCAAGTGCTGTGTATGGATGGGAAATTACTGGCTCAAGCTTGCTCTCTCTTCTTATGGTTCTTTCTCTCCCAAACTAGACTTCCACTAAGCAGAGGATCTATTCCAATACAGGACTGTCCTCTGGAAACTCTCTAAAATAAAGCTCTCTCATCTGCAAAGTAGGACATGTGGTGATGCTGCCTGTGCTTGTGGGGTAGGGTTTCTCCACATTCAAGGTAGTAGGAACAACATCTTATTCAAGGTTGTAGGTACAACATCAATATGGTGGTACGTAGAACATCAATATATGGCCATAACAGGGGTCTAAGTAAGCTGGTGCTTGTCAGATGTTTTGGACTACAACCCATATAATCTCTGGTCATGCTGACTAGGATTTATGGGAGCTGTAGACCACACTTGGCGGGGAGCATTAGGTTACTAGTTCTGCCGGTATGGGTTATTGCCTTTCATTGACTGGATTCAATTTTATTTATTTACTTATTTTTAAGTGACATGTAACGGTGCTTGGAAAGGTATCTGATATATTTTACAAATAAAATAATAACTAAGAGACCAATGGTGCATTTGCACTGTAGAGACAATACAGTTTGATGAAACTTTAACTGCCAGTTACAGAATCCTGGGATTTTTGGTTTTGTGGGGCACTAACGCTTTGGTAGAGAAAGCTAAAGGCCTTGTAAAGCTATGACTCCTAGGATTCCATAGGATGCATTTAAAGTGGGGACAAACTGAATTATTTCTACAGTGTAGAAGCACCCTCAGATGAGAAGGACCTTTCAGTGATCCTGGAACTTAGGACAACAAAAGACAAATGCCATGGGTGGGAGTGGCAGGATGATGAAAATTATGTTTGTTTTTTTAAATGCAAAGGAATTATAACAAAATGGAATGAAACTTCAAAATTTCCTACCAAAAATCTCAAAATGCCTTAATTTTTTCTTTTAAAAATAACTGCAAGTTATATCATTATATAGCATGCCTTTGTTCCCACTCATCACAATACTTTTGAAATACAAATTTTAATGAATGGAAACTCACTGGGTGACCTTGGGGAAGTCACACTCTCTCAGCCTCAGAATTTGGCAGTGGCACCCCCCCTCCCCCATATGAAGAAATATGCCAAGAAAAGCCTGAGATCGGTTCACTTTACAAATGTCATGTCAGAAACGACCTGATGGTGCCCAACAACAAAAACAAAGAAGGATAACTCAGTACGGCTGCATCTGTACTGCAGGAAAAAATTCAGTTTGACACCACTTTAACTGCTGTTGTTCCATGCTTTGGAAGTCTGGGAACTATAGTTTATTGTGGCACCAGAGCTTTGTGACAGAGAAGGCTAAATGTCTCACAAAACTACAATTCCCAGAAATCCATAGAATTGAGCCACGGCTTGTGTCAAACTAGATTATTTCTGCTGTGTTGATCCAGCCTACAAGGAACTATGGTCATTTTAAAGTATTGCTCCCAAGCTGTGCGGATAAGGGATGTAGAGAAGGAAGCAGCTTGTTGGATGCACTCAAAAGTTCAGTTTGCTTACTTACATTTAAATTGTTAGCCTGGATGCCTACAGCAATGCAATGATCTTGTGTCTCCCGTATCTGTATTTTACTCAGGAGGTGGCTGTGATTGATGCTGTATCAAGCACAAATACACAGGAGTGGGAAATATATTTATCTGAAAATTCCTAGGAAAGTCCCCATGTTCCCCACCCCAAGGTAGCTCTTGTGTCTATAACTATGGCCGATGATGGTTATGTTTCTGTGTGGCCATGTATTTAAGGAAAATCTTAAATACAGGCAGAATTGAGCTGTTGGGTGCTGGCGGATTTTTTTTTATATATGGTATACAGAACATTCTGGAGACTGAATCTGTGTGTGTGCCATAGTGTTTCGAAAATGAGATTCAATTATATTTCTAGAGAACATTTCTGTACTTTGCTGCTGCTGGGTATTTTTGGAGGCACAGCGGTATTTTTTATGTCTAGAGCAATTTCCTCTAAAAAGTGGTTTTCTGCCAATTTAGCTGCTTCAGAGATGGTGTTTAGTGTAGTGCTATCTTTTCACTTAACTAATAATATGTCATTTTCTACAAGGGCTTTTTAAAAAATCCCATTACTTATGTTATTCCCCCCACCCACCCAGAAATTGCTTACTTGTAAATACCCATCAGATTTCAGACATTAAGGTATGACTTATCTACAGGAGGTATTAAATAACTTCCAGAACTAAGTGCAGTCAGCATTTGAAAGGGTCAGCTCCTTAATTAGGTGGAACAAAGAAACTGTTTGTAGCTCCTTAAGGTTCAGTTTCTGATACACTTTAAGTATGATCACTCAGGAGGAGGGGGGAAACACTCTATACAGGGCTACCATCAGAGGTTGGCGTGGATGACTACCTGCTGAGGCCCATACATTTGCAAGGGATTCTATCCTGGGATTTGTAGTCTTACAATGTCTTTAGCCTTCTCTGCCAAAAAAGTGCTGGTGCCTTACAATACTACAGATTCCAGATTCTTGGCTTGGGCTTGATTTGGTAAATATGACACATTGGCTTGACTTGAGACTTGTATATTTTTAGTATTGGACTTGCTGGTGTCATTGTGTTTGAGTAGTAGGCAAGACCCACTCCCAAAGTGAGGGATGCATGTCTTAGAAGACAACAGCAAATGCATTAGGCAAGAGGCTTGAGGTAGAAGGACCCTTCTAAAGCTTTTTAAAAGCTTTAGAAGGCTCCCCTGATGTGCAGCGGGGACAGGCTGCCAAGTGGACCTCAATCCCTGTCTCAAATCTATTGGGGCAAAGCAAACTGCCCTGAAATGGCAGGCTGGAAGAGCCTGTTTTAACTCCGGAGGGACGCCACAGCAGCCAAACTGTGCGGCATCCCTCTGGAGTAAAAAGAACCTGTGAAAAGTAGGTTCTTTTTATGGTGTCAGTCTGCTGTCATGAGTGCACCATTGGTGCTATTGTGGCCAGCCAAGAGGAGGACTCAGAGGATGAGGAGGAGGACTTGGCTCCTCAGGTGCAGGAGAAACCTGAGGCTGTGCCAGGCCCCAGTTCTGCTCTGTCAGGTCCCAGCTCTGCTCTCCCAGCCCCAGTGGTTGAGGCTCAGCAACCTAGCCTTGCCCCAGTGGAAAGCCCAGACTTGGGAGATTTAGAGCAGCAGAACATGGAGATTCCTCCCTTTAGCCAGCGAAGAGCAGAAAAGGCATGCCTTTGTCATTCCAAGAGGCTTACAGAGAAGCATTCATTAGTCAAGCAGCACCTGGGTCAAGGGAGTGAGATATAAACCACCTGTGAGATCCTGAGTGTTTGTCAGAGATTATCGTGCTTCCATTAGTGAACGCTTCTGGCTCCTCTTGATCTTGTCCCTGGACTCTTGCCTTCCTAAACCTTGGGTTGCTCTTGAACCTGCAACCTCGGAACAGACTCACCAACCTACGCTCTAGCATCCTCGACCTCGGACTGAACTGGTATTGTGATTTCTAGAATCCTGAATTTATTCATAAACTCTCTGTTGGCTGTTTGGCCTTGTCAGCCATATGTGTGTGTGTGCTGGCAGCATTCCCGGACAGGTGCACCAATGATGTAAGTGATGCACAGCAATTTCTGTATGCCGTGTGACCCTTATGTCATGGTGGCGCCTGTGTAGATGGGATGCCGCCATGATGCCGCCACCCTTATGGACTAGGATTCGAGAGCATGTGGTTGCTGCAGGCTCTGGAACCCTCGTATTGGCAGTGGCATGCTGCTTTGGGCCTGTCTGTCCGAGGCCTAATGTCTAATACACTTACTGTTTCCTCTGAGAAATGCACCCCACCTCCGTTGTTGTTGTTGTTGTTGTTGTTGTTCAAAGTTGGCTCCCTGACTTGAGACTGGATTTGAGACTTAACTTGAAAGTATCTTGCAAGGACTTGAGACTTGGCTTGAGACTTAAAGCTAGAGACTTGAGATTTGGACTAAAATACTGTAGTCCTGTAAATGCTGGTACTGCAGTCACAATGCTGTGAGTTTCATCCCAGTGCTCCAAAGTTGATTCAGCCTTCCATACTTTCATAGGTCAGTAAAATGAGTACCTAGCTTGTTGGGGGCAATTGGCTCACACATTGTAAACTGTTTAGGGAGTGCTACGTCGCTGATAAGCGGTATAGAAAATATACTTACTATTGCTATTGCTATAAAATACATCACTGTTGCTTTACCATGGAAAACCTCTGGGTGACTTTGGGCAAGTCATATTCTCTTAGGCTCAGAGGATGGTAAAGGCAAACCTCTTCTGAAGAAATCTTTTCAAGAAAATAAGGTCAGTTTATCATACTAGGTTTGCCTTAGAGTTACCGTAGGTCAGAAACAAATTGAAGGCACACAACGACATAATGGACACAAGCAATGGGAAAAGAGCATTACCACGCTCTTCCACAGTTGCCCAGCCCTGATCTAAAGCAAACTGCAGGACCTAACTGCAACAGAACTGTCATTTTTTCCTTTTGAACAGGAGTAATCTTACCGCACATTCATTAAGGAATCAGCAATGTTCCCTGTTTGAAAACATTATCCTCTTATTTATTGGACATCTGATGAAAGGTGCCTCTTGTCACTTATTTCAGGATCTTTGTTGCAAATATACAAAGAGGCCTTTTCCTACTGGTTTTTCCCTCTATAAAAAGAAACCCACTGTAATATGCATACATTACCATTTCAACCCGCTGTAATATGCATACATTACCACACTCTGAAATAACTGCTCTTAGGAATGTAGGTTGATTGCAGACACACAGCACCTCCAACATAAAGGGAAAGCCTCAGGACAGTTAATTTAAAAAACGAAACAAAATCAAAACAATAACAGTCTGCCACTTTGACATTTGTCCTACATAGAAGTTTTATCCCTTCTAGCTTCTTTTCTTTCTTGCCTGCCTGTGTTTTTCTGCCTCTCTCCCCCTTCTTTCTCTCTCATATGCACGAAAACACATACTGTGCTGTGTACACACTTGTCCTTTGTATAGATGTGCCCAGCCCTTCTTATAAGATTCAATACCAGAATCTCAAAAGATTTACAAGTTGAGCCTCCCTTTTCCAAAATTTTGATAGTCAAAATATTTTTAAAAATCCAAAATTGGCTGTATATTGGTAGTGTATTCAAAGTGGAAGCTGGAGGCATCTAAGAATGTGTACTGGTCAGTGGGTTTGTGATATAGTGTTGTGCTTAGACATCCATGTCATCACTGACCTCAGAACAGTGATCCTTGAACAAACAAACAAACAAACCACAAAGGAAGACTGAAAATGGAAACAGCAGAATTGGAATATAATAATAATAATAATAATAATAATAATAATAATAATAATAATAATAATAATAATAATAGATTTATTTCTAGCCCACCTTTTCTCAAGTAATCAAGGCAGGTTACAACATCTTAAAAACCATACAGTGGAATAGAGTAAAATATCAATTATCATTAAAACAAGTCCCCCCCCAACCCAATTAAAAAATTATAATCAGGGAATTAAAGTAAATAAGAACAAATATAATAAAAGACAAAGAGGGGCTTTGTCTAAATTTGCAGGGCAGATAGGTGACTTGCTTGGGGTGGATGGGTGGTGGTGACTAATTAGGAAAGGCCTGCCAGAAGAGATTCGTCTTTGCGGCCTTCTTGGTGGACAGTCTATCAATGTTAGGTTGAAGCGAGACAGTGGTTTCCTAGCACATTACATACATTATAACACTAGCTAAGGGGCAGATGCCCATTTCAGAGCTGGATCAGAGCCACGGCAACTACATGCTGTGGCTCCAATCTAGCCTTTCCGTGGCACAAAAAGGAGCCACAAAAAGCAGCTCCTTTTTCCACATTGGAAAGGGTGCCATAGCCACTGGCACTGCAGTTTTTCAATGCTCCTTTGGTGCTATGTCAACTGGATGCAGCACCAGAGGAGCGCCATGATGCTGCCAACCAAGTGGTGGGGTGCAGAGTATCATCCCAGCATGGGGACAGAAGTGGGGCATGTGTTCTGCAGACACCACAACCCCACTCCGCCCCCATGCTGGATGATGGGGTGAACTCCTGTCAATAGTCCCAGCTTCTGCCAACCTAGCAGTTTGAAAACATGTAAATGCAAGTAGATAAACAGGTACCACTGTTGTGGGAAGGTAACAGTGTCCCACTACAATCCTTTGTGCCCTCCAAATGTCAGCTCCAGAGTGTCCTCCAGTCTTCAAAAGCAGAATTATATAAGCATAAGTGGCTGGAAGTGCAGAAGAGATTTGACAAATCTCTTTCTTCTGCCAGTAGATGCAAAGTCTGACCCTCGTTTACAGTTTTGGTCATTTATGGCCCCATTCATACTATGAAATAACCCAGTTTGAAAACGGGGTTATTTCCCTGTTGTTCAGACTTCAGATTGTACTCAGTGCAGTTCCGATTATACTCGGTGCAGTTTGCAGGTGGGGGCGGGCAGCTGAAAAGCCAATTTAAACTGGTACATTTGACACCGGCTCTCTTAGCAGTTCTGTTTTTTAAGAACCACAATGATCCGCACCTCCAATAGTGTGAGTAAGCTATCGGATCAATTCGGATTGCACAGCCACCATTCAGGAAATGGAGGTACCTCCATTTTGATCCAGAACAGTGGCAAATGGAAATTTCAAACTGGATTTAAATGCCACAGAGAGATTCGCTGCCTTAAAATGTATTGGGAATGGTGAATCGATTTTGAATCGATTCACAGATACAAATGTCTCTATGCAAAAAACGTAAGTGTGACTGGCCCCTATGATTCCCTTTTAAAAAGAAACAAACACTCTTAAACATTAGCACACAAACGCTCTAAAAGATTACATAGTATATATTTATTTGTTTGGTGTCTTTTGCTCAGAGGAGTTCTTAAGTCAAATCAACGCTATCTCACATCTCCTTCTAACCCTCTTTTAAATCAGCTACCCGCTCCTATACCTTTCAGAAAAATAAACCAAACTTCCACTTACCCTTAAACTTTCCTTGTCTCTTGACTCTACATCTACCATTCCAATTTCCTTATCTTCTCCTTCATATTCTCTGTCTTTCTTCATTTTTCTCATTCTTCACTTATCTCTCATCCTCCAGTCATACCTTCTTCACTTTCTTAACTTTCTACCTTCTCTTTCCAATCCCTTCTCTCATCTTACTCTTCTTAACTCATATTCAGTCTATCAGCTTCTCTCCCCAACTCACATACTAAAACTTCCACCACCATTGATTTATAAAGCCTTACTCTCTTTTGCTTAGATTCTCTTTCATTAAACTAAATTATTCTTCTAAGTTTTAAGTCATAGGGATTCTCTTGAGAAGTTCATCATATCTTCTTTTTAGTTCCAACACTACATCCCATTACTCATTCACATGGATATCCACTCACCTTGGCTTTAGGCAACACTTCTCCTCCTGCCTTTCCCCCCAACAACCATACTTTAAACTGAACTTGTCACCCCATCTCCACACCAACAAAATTTTGCATTCCTATGGACATTCCCCCACACTGTATAGTTCTTACTCTGGACTTTCCACTCTACCCCATGCATTTGAGGAAATAGCCTCAAGTCTATGAAACCTCATGCTATCAACTTCTCTCTTTTAGTTAGTCTCAAAAGTGCTACAAGATCCCTTTGCATACTGATTTTTCAGACTAACACAGCTATGCCCTTGAATAAAAAGAGAATTGTATTCTTAAAAGTAGATATTTGAAGGATGCTTTGAACATACATTACCAAATTACAACAACAATATAGCATGCACTCGACTATAAGTCGATGTGAAGAGAACACTCCTTCCCCTTATTACTTCTCCTTAAGATGGCAGTCCTATTTTTTTCCCTATCCCACCGCTGCCACCAAATAACGTGAAGATCTCTCTCTGCCAATCTTTCACTCAGATACTATTCTTAAAGATTCTTAAATTTATGTGATGTGCCACCACAATCCTTTTCTATGATGGCAGGCACCTGGGAATTTTTCTTATCCCAACTCTGCCACCAGTGTTTTGCAATGTGAGCAATGTGGTATTAACTCAAGTCAAGGCATGTTCTTCTTAAATTAAAGAAATAAAACTTTATTTACAAGAAGGTTTAACAATAGTGCTTTTGATAAGATGTTTTATGTATGTGTTGCTTTCTACTTTGTTACAGTTACTAGTCACTTTAATATGTTTCACAAAGAACACTGTCTAACTTTATCTAGGACTCCTACGGTCCCACTAGCAGTTTGTCCTGCTTAACCTTGTGTTTTTCAACCACCACCAAAGATATCCCTCAGGATATATTATACACCAGCCACTCCCTTCTCCAGAGTCCTGGATGTATACAACGGTAGGGAGCCTTCTCTCTAAGACTTTACCCCTGACCGTTTCTGGCTCGTTCTGTCAGATAAGATTATCGCATTGGGCTTGAGGGCCGTTCTCAGCACGGCCCGGCAGGAAATGGAACGAGTGGGGGACGGATTTTACCGCACACACCCGTCCCTCACTCGTTCCATTCCCCCTCTCTTCCCTGCCCATTCCGTTCCAGAGGGAACGCTTTTTGAGAACTGTTCAGAACAGTTCTCAAAAATTGCCCCCTCTGGAACAGATTAAGAATGGAAGAGTGGGGGAACGGAATGAATGAGGGATGGGTGTGTGCGGTAAAATCCGTCCCCCACTCATTCCGCCTTCGTCCTTGTTCCTTCCGTTCCATGCTCAGAACGGAATGGAAGGACGCAGGAAGGACGCAGTGTGATAAAGTTCAGAGTCTAAACCCCAACTGACAAAACCAATTGCCACATGGAATCTTTAAATTCCCCCAGCCAGAAAAAGAAACTCCTGAAAGAGCTGCTATCACATTACCATACTGTCCCGTAAATAAGTCAACCTGGGATTTTGGGGTCAATTTTTGGGCATAAATTTTTAGACTTATAGATGAGCATATATGATAATTAATCACAATTTCTTACCTGCCTCTCCCCAGAGATTAATGTGGGGGACAACAACAACCAACAAATGCACAACATCAGTTAAAACGCATCAGTTAAAAACACACATCAATTTAAAAGGGCAAGTAAGATTTACACATATTAAAACAATACACATTTATAATTCATCATTTAAATTTCACAACTTAAATATCATCTGATAAGCCTAATGGAAGAGACTAGAACTTGGAAAAGAGTATAGTTCCCAGAATCTCTTGGATCACATGCAGCCTAGTCCCAAATCTCTGCAGGTTGCATCTCTCTTACCTGAAATTCTTGAGACCAGAAGTGTTTTGGATTTTGTATATTTTGGGAGGATTTTGGAATACCTATATTTGCATATACATGCATAACAAGACATCTTGGACATGGGACACAAGTCTAAACACAAAATTTATGTTTCATATACACATTATACATATAGCCTGTAGCTAATTTTGTACAATATTTTAAAAACAACTTTGTGCATGAAACTATGGGCCCGTACAGACAGGCCAAAATAAAGCTGCTTCGGGTCACTTTGGAGGTATGCTATTTAAATGATGCATGTGTCCTAAGAGGCCAGAAGGCATGCCGAAGCCACACTCCAGTCCTAAGGACTGGACCACACCCTTGGAACAGCTTCCGGCCTCTTAGGACACATGCATCATTTAAATAGCATACCTCCAAAGTGACCTGAAGCAGCTTTATTTTGGCCTGTCTGTACGGGTCCAATATTTTTGTACATTGAATCAACAGAAAACAAAGATTTCACTATCTCAGCCACCCATGCAAAAAGTTTTGGTTTTTTGAGTATTTTCAATTTTGGAATTCTGGATAAAGGAAACTCAACTTGTATAAACAATTGGTTAGACCTTTAACAAAGAATGAGCTATCTTTTCTTTAGCAACTCTCTAGAAAGTGAAGGGGAGAGAGCAAAGACATGACCTCTTCCATTTTTTATTCTTGCCCTGCTTACTTGTAACTAACAGTCCTGCTCACTGCCAGTATGCAGGTCTATGATGGCTAATCCTCAAGGGAATGCATCCCTCAAAAATGAGCAAAGAAAATTTCCCATAATGGTTAGAAGGAAGTTCTAAATTTGATAACCCATGCACAAGCCACAGAAGGCATTTGCCTTCAAGTAAACATTCACAGGGAAGTCAGTGTAGCATAGTGGTTTGACCAATGGACTATAACTCTGGAGACCAGGGTTCAATTCCAGCTTGGCCATAAATTCCACTGTCTGACCTTGCGCAAGTCACATTATCTCAGCCTCAAGGGAAAACAATGACAAACCACCTCTGAACAACTCTTGCCAAGAAAACTCCATGAAAGGTTTGCCTTAGGGTCACCATAAGTTGGAAATGACTTGAAGGTACAATGCAACAAACATTCACAAGAGTTGGTTTGTAAAAGCTGCACACTTATTTGGGAGGAAGCCTCATTAAATGCAATCTGAGTAGACATTTGAGTAAATATGTATATGGTTGCTCTGCCAAGAAATAAAGAAATAAAAATGCAACATTTGTTTGGCCTATTTCCCAAACAACTAACCCTTAAAAATACCTAATCTCCCCAGAGTTGATTACAGATCAATAACTACAGTACATCAGTATCCACTCTGAGAGTTGTCTGACTCTTTAGAAATCAGGTGATGGCACTGCTTGTGTTGGAGGTAAATTGGCATCTGACTGGCAATTTCCTGAAGTGGACACCAATCACATAAAGAAAAATCTCCCTTTTACTTGACTCATTTGATAGACTTTCATTTTTATGTAAGGACTGAACTATTTCCTATCAACAGGAGCCCATTAAAAGCAAGACTATCAAGCATAAGTACCTAGGAATCATCTTAGGATCCTGCATTTTAGCTGAATAATCCTATTTTTGGGGTTATACATTAATGTGAATTTCTGAAATTATAGTCATAGTATTTTAGATATAGAGCTAACCATGCAGAGGAACCAATAAGGTCACTGTGAATTTCATGTGTGGAGGAGTAATTAAAACACTGGGGGCCTTGAGTCTCACTTTTGTTATTACTATATAATTGGATAATTTAATGATACTGCATGATGTATTTTTAGCCCATTCAACCCTGGCTTCCGCCAAAGCAGAAAAACAACTTACCATTTTCCCTATGACATAAAGGCAAGATGTATATTTAGACAAGATGGATAGACAGATGGATACAATCGTATGGCATATTTATCTCAAATGGTTTCTTAAATCTCAGCTTCTTCATTTTTAGTTAATGATGGATTGGCAGGAAGCTGTGTTTGTGATGGTGCCACCTAGACTTTGACTACATTCAAATTGTTATCTTCTAGTGCTTTTAAAAGCAACAAGGACAATCTCATACATTCACATCCATGCGCATACACGTACACACACACTCTCCATCTGGCCCAAGACATGTTGTTGTGAGAAGTAAAGAAGAAAATGGTGCCCCCCACATTCTATATAAGGAAGCTGATTAGACTGGAAGTTGAATCTGACTTCCATAGTGACAATGTTCCACAGGACTAGACAGCAAGCTAACACAGAGGGCAGAGTATTTTGGTATACATGCCTCTGACTTTCTATTGCATTATTTCATGACTGAAGTTGCTGCCTTAGGGCTTGCCTACACTGGTGGGAAACCCCGTACTCACCTCATAGTCACAGCGCAATTTCCTGGTCTACAGTGACTCTGATAACACCACACTTAATGTGGTGAGAGTGGAATAACCCAGAAGAAAAGGATGATTCTACAATGATCACATGTCCTATACTGTGGAGTATTTCTGGCCACACAGCAATGTCCTTGCCACTGATCTGAATTTTTCAGGCAGTTCTTTCTTCTCTGGATTTTTGGAGAAAAGTGCCATGTTGGCTGCAAAGCCTGAGGAACATCATGTGCCCACTAAAGGGGACATACAGGGTTTCCCACCAGTGTAGGCAAGCCCTTAGTCCAGGGGTAGGCAACCTTTTTGAGCCGGGGGCTGGGTTGCTGGCCCTCAGACAACTGGGGGGGGCCGAAGCCAATAAATAAATAAATAAACAAACAAACCGGGACAAATGTGGGACAAAATTTTCAAATGGAGGACACTTTTTTTAAAAAATGGAGGACATAAAAATTTTTTGCTGATTTTTAAAAAAATGTTAATATAAATGCATATTTCAGAGGCTTCTATAGACAATTGCCCCCCTTGCTTGCCGCTTGCCCCTCCTTGTCCGCCTCCTCCTGATAGGCCAAAGGCCCCACGCCCTCACGCGAGAGGCCAAAGGCTCTGGCGGCAATCGGTGGCAGGACCAGGCTGGGGCTGGTCCCAAGGCCTTGCTGGGCCGCATCCGGCCCGCGGGCCGCAGATTGCCTACCCCTGCCTTAGTCTGCCTAAAGGCAGAGCTGACCAGATCTACACTTTAGATGAGAATGTAGTATTGATTTATTTGTTGTTATTGTTGTTAACTGCCTTTCAGTCATCCCTGACCCATGGCAACCCTGTGGATGAAACACCTCCAAGACTCTCTTTCCTCCACTGCTCTACTTAGATCCTGGAACTTCAGACCGATGTCCTCCCTAATTGAGTATCTCCATCTAGCACATGATCTATATCTCTTTATATCGCCCTCCACCTTTCCTAGCATTATTGTCTTTTCAAATGAGTCATGCTTTCTCATGATGTGGCCCAAGTATGACAGTCTCAGTTCACTCAATTTCAGCTTCCAGGGAGATTTCCGGCTTGATCAGTCGATTTGTCAAGGACCCATTTGTTTGTCTTTTTGGCTGTTCATGGTATCTTCAGCACTCTTCTCCAGCACCACAGCTCAAAAGAGTTGATTTTCTTTTTTTCTGCTTTCTTCACTGCCCAACTCTCACATCCATTAATGATGATGGGGAATACAATTGGACAATTTTAATTTAAGTGCTCAGTTGTGTAGCTTTACTCTTTAGGATATTTATAGCTCTCTGATAAAAGAAAATGTGGGGCAACAAAATGAATGTTCAGTTCTTTGGCTTCTTACACTAGTAAGAATACATGCAGAAACCAAATGCAAGACTGCTGAGTGGGAGGAATGTAACCACCAGAAGCATTTCACCACTGCTTCCACAATGTTCGTCTGAATCTGAATAGTATGTACCTATAGCTCTGAAGCACAGCCCTACTTGTTGGCAAATGGATACATGTGAAAGCCTTATTTTGGCCCGGTACATATGGGCCTTTGTGACACCCTTGTCACGTGCTAGGGTTGCCTGGGGGTCGAGTGCCCACACACACCGCAACCCTTGCATGTGATGAGGGCACCACCATTGTTACGCAAGTGCGCCAGTGGTGCACTTGTTATGCCGCCATGACAGGGTAAAAAGAACCCGCGTTTCACCAGTTCTTTTTCCTCCGCAGGGAAGCTGCGCTGTTTGGCGGCTGCGGCTTCCCTGTGGAGGAAAAACAGGCGCTGGGAGGCCTCCCTTTTTGGGAGGTCTGTACCGTGCCATAGATAGGATGCAAGCAAAAATAAAACACCTTGGGAGGGTAGAAGACCAGGAACAAGCCCCTGAAAGGCTTTTTGTTTTTGTTGTTGCTGCTGCTTTCTACTGAGCTAGCTGTGTTGGTGCAGCTTTATGTGCTCAAATCCTGGTTTACCACCTGTAAAACTAAGTAGTTGTGTTTTAACAAGGAACTCAGTGTAATAGTAGCAGTTGTATGTAAACAACAAACAAACAAACAAACAAAGTACCCGAGACTGGTAATTGCCTTCCGTCCTCAACAAGTGTTTCATTCAGAGAAGGGAACTTGCTGGAGGAAAGGGAGGGGATACAACTTGGACAATCCTTTCCCAAGGGCCACCAGAAGGTTTTTTTTGGTTCCAAGGTAGATAGGATATTGAGGGTCTTCTCACAGACCACTACAAGACTTGTGGCTGTAGGGAATTCTGGTGGGCTCTGAGGCGGGGCCAAGGCAAGGGTGAATAATTACCTATTATTGAGGAAGGGAGGGGATGTTGTAGCGTAGTGGTTAAGACATCAATTCTGACAACTGGAAGATTGGAAGGTTGGCAGTTTGAAGCCTGAATGCTGGATGATGGGGGGTGAGCTCCTGTCAATAGTCCCAGCTTCTGCGAACCTAGCAGTTTGAAAACATGCAAATGCAAGTAGGTAAACAGGTACCACTGTGGTGGGAAGGTAACAGCGTCCCACTACAGTCCTTTGTGCCCTCCAAATGTCGGCTCCAGAGTGTCCTCCAGTTCTCCAAAGCAGAATTATATAAGCATAAGTGGTTGGAAGTGCAGAAGAGATTTGAAAAACCTCTCTCTTCTGCCAGTACATGCAAAGTCTGACATTTGTTTACAGTCATTCATGGCCCCATTCACACTACGAAATAACCCAGTTTGAAAACTGGGTGATTTTGCTGTTGTTCAGACTTCAGATTGTACTCAGTGCAGTTTGGGGGGGGGGCAACTGAAAAGCCAATTTAAACTGTTGCATTTGGCACCGGATCCCTTAGCAGTTCTTTTTTAAAGAACCACAATGATCCCAGTAAGTGCGAGTAACGTATTGAATCGATTCGGATCGCGCAACCACCATTCAGGAAATGGAGGTGCCTCCATTTTGACCCAGAACAGTGGCGAATGGAAGTTTCAAACTGGATTTAAATGCTACAGAGAGATTCACTGCCTTAAAACATAGTGGGAATGGTGAATCTCTGTGCAAAAAACATAAGTGCGTCTGGCCCCTATGATTCCATTGCTCATTTTTACTTATATATCAGTACAAGGTCTAAAATGTATGGAGAGATTTACAAAGAATTTTTGCTTTTGTTGCTTTCCAACATCCTCCCTTGACTGATTTTAGGTATCTCACATTAAAAACAGCATTAGTTAAAAATCAATCAATAAGTTTTGAAGGTAAAAAAAAAGATAAAAACAAAAGAAAAACAAAAGGCTCAACATTATCCAGAAAGGATTTAAGTAATTTTCCACAATAGGCTGCCCTCTTGATATGGTGGATTACAAATTCCATCATCCATATTGTGGGATGATGAGAGATGTGGTTTACCACACTGAAAAAGAAGATAGTCAAATGTGGCAGTGTATTATTTGACTCTTGTGTTCTACAAAGAGGTTTGTTGCCCAATGTTAAATAGGACAAAGGGCTATTAAGATCCAGTTGTGGACAAATATCTAATGCCCTTCACATGAAGGTCCATTCAGAATATGAAAAGGGGAGAGTGTGCACTATGTTACTTTAACATCCTTATATTGTCCAATGCATTTATGCTCTTTCAAATTCATATCGCACATTCATTTGCAATGTCTTTGCCAGATATTACTGTGAGGGTGAGGTTTTCTCTCTGCTGTTTAGTAAAAAGAACAGGTGAAAATCCATTCTAGTAGTTGTATCTATACTGTAAAATACCATCATAATTAGACAATAGGAAATGAAAGGCTGTATATTTCAGAGTGATTATAGTCGACCCCATGTTGCTTTACAAGGCTTGAAATCAAATGAAAGTGACCACCTGAAAATTGTGATAATTGTACTAAAAACACATCTGAGTATGTTAGGATCTGTTGTTATTATGAAATGTGATATGCAAGCAGTCTTCTTAAAAGATCTTGTAGAGGAGCACCAAGTTCACTTGATATTCCAGCATTTGGCTTGATTTTATTATTTATTATTGATTTCATTAATATGTATTATTTTATTATTTGGTCTCTTAAATAAGGGACAGTCCTTTCCACTTATCAGCAAAATCATTTCTTTGTTTAATAATTTTTATTAAACACAAATAACACAACACAAATACAGTTTATATATATATGACTAAAAATTATCATACAAAACCTTCAAACAAAAAATCCTAACACAACACACACAGAGACACACATGTCCTAACCAAAACTACCAAACATGCAGACTCCTCCACAACTGATGGTTACATCCCCTGTTACTGAACTTCCATTAAAGTTTCTACAATATATGCAAACTCATTTCATTTTCAACAGGCATTTGAATTATTTTAAAACATTTCAACAATCTATCAGGAGATAAATACTACCCATACATTTTATAGAAATCCTAACTCAATGTAAATGTCAAACTCTTTGTCCACATTTTCCCCTATTGTTCCATTAGAATTGGGGATCTAATAGTTTGAGCCCATTTCATTATGCAGTCTTTAACGTGTTCTCCTTCAGTTTCAAATCTCAACAACATTTTATACATCTTAGCAATCAAATGTTCCTCATCAGTACATAAAGGAATTCCAAACTCAGATTTAAATATCTTAGAACCTCTTTCATTTAATTGTCTATATGCAAACCAGTTTATTACATGGCCTTCCAACTCTATTTTATCTCTCCTCTGAATGCTTGCCTTGAGTCAGTAATGGGCTAGATGAGTGAAAACAAACTCAGACTGAATCCAGAGAAAACGGAGGTACTAGCGATAGGATTCCTAGGCCCAGGCAGGGAGGTTTGCCAAACTGTCCTGGACGGGGTCACACTTCCCCTAAAGGACGAAGTTCGCAGTTTGGGAGTACTCCTAGATCCGTCTATGCAGTTGTCATCTCAACTAGATGCGACGGCTAGGAGGGCTTGGTACCAACTTTGGTTGATACGCCAACTGTGTCCCTACCTGGACCAAAAGGACCTTGAAGCAGTGGTACTTGCACTGGTAATCTCTTGTTTAGATTTCTGTAAGGAGCTCTACAGGGGGTTACCTTTGTACCAACTTTGGAAGCTTCAATTGGTTCAAAATGCTGCAGCCAGATTGGTCACCAGAACATCTAGGTTTGACCACATACCACCAATATTAAAATCTCTTCACTGGCTGCCGATCAGCTTCCGGGCACAATACAAAGTGTTGGTTATTACCTTTAAAGCCCTATATGGCTTGGGCCCGAGTTACTTGAAGGGAACGCCTCTCCCTACACAATCCACCCTGCACTCTCAGGACATCAGAGACAAAATTATTGGACTGTGCAAAAACTAGGTTAACAACAACTTCCCACAGAGCATTTTCTGCCATAGACTTATTACCACCTTAGATGCCTTCAAGAAGGCACTCAAGATGGAGCTCTTCCACTGAGCCTATCCAACAAATTTGCAGTAAAATATTCCACCTCCATTAGTACTGTATGTTTTATGAAAGTTAATTGTATTTTATTAACCTTATTGTATTGATAATATGCTATTGTTTTTATTGAATGTATTTGATAGGTTTTTATTGCTGGAATAATTTGTTTGTTGTAATCCCACCTCGATCCGCAGGGAGAAGCGGGAAATAGAAATAAATTTATTATTATTATTATATTTTGTTTTCAACCTACATTGATCATTTTCCATTATAAACAGATCCCTATATGTCAACCAACTTTCTTTTAAATATATTTCTCTTTTTAAAAAAATTCAGTAGGAGAGTACCACAAAGGAAATGTTGAATGAATTCTAGTTTTATTCCAAATATGCTATGACAATCTTCTTACATAATGATTATTGATTTTTTTTCTAAAAAAACAAACATTTTCATAACATAAATAACTATGCAAACCTAGATTCATCAGCACTTTCTAACTATAACAACATCTTATTGGAAAGAATAACCTAGTCTTTCAACCACACCAAACAACATGAGGAATAATATAATCTTAAATT
Organism: Sceloporus undulatus; assembly: GCF_019175285.1. NCBI lineage: Eukaryota > Metazoa > Chordata > Lepidosauria > Squamata > Phrynosomatidae > Sceloporus > Sceloporus undulatus. Next base: position 155,948,130 of record NC_056522.1, on the reverse strand, counting down.
GGCCAGACCTAGACCTCCTCTGTTTTTCTCATCAAGCAAAATTTTAAATCTCACCCTATGTCTTTTGCCTTGCCAGATAAAAGATGAAATATCTTTTTGCCACTGTCTGAATGGGGAAATCATTTCAACTATTTGTATATAATGAATACCTGTGGACTGTTAGCAACAGATGAATCCCAAGAATGTAAGAATAGCTTTCCTAGAGCAGACTCTAGGCTTATCTAAGCCTGGCTTCCATCCCCAATAGGCCAGTGGGGATTCAGAGTTAGGGTTTGATGGATGATCTTGACCTGTTCAGATTTGTTGTTTTCCTTTGACATGGAATAATCAACTATCTATGTTTGGCAAGTCCCACTTTACTGGGAGGGGTGATTAGCTAAAAATATGGAAGAACTGTATTGTTTGTTACTAAAGCATGTAATCTGGCACAGAGCTTACTTACTAATATTAAACAGCTCTGAATACTGGAGCAAAGTTTATTTGGCTCCTGATGACGATGGTAGCCATTTTTCAAAACTACAGCCACATACAATACATTGTAAGAAAAAATGAGTTTGAACTTATTTGTTGTGTATTATGTGCTAATTTCAAATGTTTTATTGGGCACTATTACCCAGTACCTTTTGCTCCAAGATGCGTCCCCAGAAAGATATACGACTAACCTACACAATCATGTAGCTGAAAATTCCATTCACATTGTATTGCTTTTACTCAGCAGCCTCTTTATCCGTGATGGTGAACCTATGGCACATGTGCCAGAGATGACACACAAAGCCATTTTTCATCACACACAGAGGGTGGGGAAGAGGAGGAACAGCATGCGCTTGTTCTCCTTCCCGGCCATCCTGGGCCTTCTGCTGCCTCCAGAGAGGCGGCTAAAGGCCTGGGAGGGTGCAGAGGGAAGAGGAGGAACAGGAATGCTCTGTTCCTCTTCTCCCCCCCCCCTTGGCCCCACGGCCTGGGAGGACGAGGGGCGGAGGGCGGGAAGCCTGCTTTGGAAGTCCCGCTCCCTGAGACTGGACGTTCCACCCCCAGAAAGCAGAAGTCCTGCCCTGGAAGTCCTGTTTCCCCCAGAAGTCCCACCCCTGGCATCACGTACCACTTGGTGCCAGAAGGCCTTTTAGTTTGGGCACGCAGTCCCTACATGTTTTGCCATCACTGCTCTATATCTTAGTACTGTTTTGCATTTGTTTACATTAATAAATACTTTTTATGTTTCACATTGTAAGAACTTTCTGAAAAGTACAGAGAACCTATTTGTAGATCATTTTGTTGATCCTTGTATCAAAAAGGGATTCAAAGGCATAAAAGTGAACATGAAGGAACGCAGAAGCTTTCTTGTCATAGTCTGGCTTTACTAAATTTGGAATTCATTTTCTTTAAATATCTGTTGGTTAAGGAAGTTTAAATTAAAAATAAAAGCAACTGATTGTCACAGTAAACTCACCATCTACCATTACAGAAAAAAACCCTGCTTCTCAAAAAACACATGGTAATATAGGGAAATTCATCTTTTTCCCCAGTAGCATAATTTCTTACAGTTGCCAGAGATTAACTATTAGCAGGTCTTTGCTGCTTCAACAAAGTTGTCCAAAGTGGCTCATAAATGCCATCATGAATTTTAGTCCAAATTTATTTAGCTGGTTCCAAACCTTAAGTCTTGCTACCATGAAATCTTTGGTAGACGGTCCTCTTAACATATTCCTGTATTCTTGTACTCATTGGTGGAAAGAACTGCTTGTTGTTTTTCTTTGAAAATAGCTGCTTTCTTTCTTCATCTTTGTAAGTAGCAGTGCATGCTTGGTCATGCAAAAGCATCTTTCAGTACAGGAGAAAACCTTTTCTGGTATGATGCTTGATGCTCAGGTTACCTCCAGGAATGCATTTGTTAATTCTGGGAACGTGGTCCAAATAAACTAGGAAGTTTTCTTGTATGTCTTGCAAAGTTTGACCTAGTGGCACAACATTCTGGAGCATGGAACAAGGGCATTGCCCAAGTCTTCTGTGGTTCTAGTCTAGCTGCCACTTCATGGGCTGCCAAGAATTGAAAATGCCAGACATAGTTCAGTTCCAGATTGCAATCCCTATGGATTACATGTGAATGAGGATGTTGTGATGCTCATGTTTTACAGCAGGGAGCATCTACAGAATAACCTAACTGAATACTTCTCAATGAATGCATAGTACAATAAATTCTCTAAAAACTGACATCAAATGTCACTTTAAAAAAAAAAAGGATGAAGATGCATTTGATGCCTATTTTGGAAAATGGCTAGCATAACTTTCTGTAGGTAAATTAACTGTGCTCCAATAGTCAGCCTTTTTTTTTTTGAATCAAAAAGAAATAATCTCTTTACCAGATTCCATATCATTATTACAAAGCCTACAGTAGACTGGCTAGTCTGCTCTATTATTTGTTTTGTCATGGCTAGTACTAATTGACAGATCTATATCTTGAAATATTCCAAGAAAGCCCCATGATAGGTTCGCCTATCGGTTGTCATAAATTGGAAATGACTTGAAGGCACACAACAACAACAACAACAACAACAACATTTTGAAAATTTGTGCATTCCTTTCTTAACCCTGTAGTCAATGGTGACTATCACAGATTGTGGTAATATAAGACATCTGTTATCACACTGTCCATGTATTATCACATGTATTATTATATTATCACATGTATTATTATAATCCACAGACCTATGGCCATCCATATGTTGCTGGAATACAAACCCCACCACCATAGTACTAAAGAAGAGTTGGAGCCTGACAAGATCTTGAAGATCATGAGTTCTCTAAGAGGATTCCATAGAAGAATTTTGAGCTGTTTGGTCTAACTGGCTTACTCCTGTTTCTCTTCTCTTCTACATGCCGCCTTGCTATTTCATTTTGAGAAATGGCTGAAGTACACACTAGCCCCTGTGTTGACTTAGGTCTACCAGTAGGCAAATAAGGCGTGTTTGTGGTCTTACACAAGCACTGATGTCACTAGAGTTGAGACTCATGGTGTCATCCCCCTATTGATCTCCTCCCATACCACACTATACCGAATCCTTTGTACTGTTTTTTGTACTAATGTTACTCATAAATTATAATTCCCACAAATCACTGTAATGCTAATAGCTGTGACATAAACAAGCAAAAATTAAAATTTTATTTAAACTAAATTAAATTTTATTTAAACTACAATATCATACACACAGCCTAAATGTATTTACATGTACATAGTCTCATGTGGTTAAAATGAAAATGTAGTAACATGTGATGTTTTAAAATAAAATTTTAGAAGAATATTTTTTATTTTTTAAAAAATTAAAATTTCAAAATTTATTTTAAACCTGGAACCTCTCCTTTCTCCTCTCACTGAAATTCACCTCACTCACCCCATTTCTTCCGTGTTTTAAAGGGACACAGATGTACATTACAGCCCATTTTTGCCAAAAGGCAGATGTTTGGGGACCAGTGATGTCACCTCTCCTTTGGGTATCACCTAATGCCCCAGCCCTTTAGCTCACCTTAACTGAAAAATGTTTTGATAGATTTTGGGGCTCTACTGAAATTGGAAATAACCTTTTAATAGAGATCCATAAAGTAAGCCACTGAAACAATACCCTGATTTTATATAACAGCATGCACTAAGTGAATATAATTTATTTCCAAGGGACAGGAATGACCCCTTACTCAAGTTGCATTCCAGTATGTCTTGCCTTGGTGATCAACGGTTCACTCAATTTATTAATAGAAAGGACTTAAATCTTCACAAAAGCTCCAATAAGTGCTTCTCTTTTTATTAATAAATTCATATATCATTGTTTAGTAGCCACTCTCTTCTACTGCCATACTTTCCCCATTCACTTTTATCAGGGTACTTTTATGCAAAGTTAAAATATTATTATTACCATTATCAGCATTCAATCTAAATGGGAAAGTAATTGAATTTAAACAGGAGATGCCCTCAATTTAAAGCCACAGGGGGAAATGATTAAATTTAATAGAAGCCAAGGTTTCTAAACACAGGCATGCAGGAGAGTTGTGCAGAATTCTGAAAATGGAAGCTAATATGGTCCTTATTCATGTTCTGGCTTTTGCAAATGGTGCATGGAAAAAATGTATATGACACAGGTTAAAATTCAAAACCAAAACACAAATCTGCTGATAAAAGAGGACACATACACTCTCTCTGTATCTCTCTTTGAAACTATTTATATTCTCTTTTGATTTTTATTCATGTGATCTTTCTCTCTCTTTTGGTTTTGTTTTATGTTCTGTACTGGGCTTAAGCATTGTTCTTTCTTTCTTTTTTGGTAAACAATTACACATATTTGCATTTCAGAATGTAAAAGTCAGATGAATCAAGATGCTTTCACTCGCTGCTCCTCAGATCCTGCCTTTCGCGTTTGTTTTTGTCAAATGCTGTATTTATTAACTTCCCTTGATTCTTCTTATTCTTTGATGCTACAATTGCAATTCTTATCTTTCAGCTTTGGATCCTTAGATAGCAATCTTATGGAGAAGGTTCCCTGACAACAGATTGATTCTGGTCTTAGCAGCCTCTCAGTGTGGAAGGAGCTATGTCTTGGCTCCCTCGCTACTAATGTTCATTGGTAGACTACAGATCCCAGAATTCCCCAGCAAACATGGCCATTGAGTATATTTGCTGGGGGAGATTCTCAAAATTACAAAGAAGTAGCATTTCTAATTCCCCACCCCACCCCCGGCTGTGGGTCTTTGCTTTAAAAAATATATATTTGAACCAAAAGTTATGTTTGATAATGCCACCTGCCTACATTCTACCTTTTCATCCTGGCTGCATTGCAGGCAAAGAATTTCCAAAGTGCCGCAGATTGGGGAGTTTGAAAATGACATCTGCAGTGCTCTCCCAGACATGGGACGCATCAAGAAGAGGCAGCTGGAGAGAGAATCCACAGGTTTCTGCAATAGCTGCTTCTATCAAAGCATGCAAGAGAGTGCTGCAGTTGTTATTTTTCAGTGGCTCAATTGGCAAATGCCTTGGAAACCCAGCTCTTTGGCTGGGCCACTGCCAATATTACAAGATAGTATTTGGCTTCATATTTGGTCATCAGAAATTTTCATTGTGAACCCACAGCGGCTATCAGATCATATGTCCAGCATATGTTCTGATAACTACTGGACAGGATGTCAGACACTATTTTCAGCACATCCACACTCACACCAAAGGATTCTTCTTTTGCCTGCTTTAGGCCAATATTCTATTAGTCCTGACCCATACCAATGCCCTAAACTAAGACTTCCTTCTGCTGTGCATATGTTTACCTGCTGATCTGAGTTTATATCCAAAACCTGCCTCCTACCTTTGTCCTTTTAATGACTTTGTAAAGCTGATGGGTTGTAGTTGTTCAAGCTATGTCAAAATACTTTGCTCACAATAGGGAAAGCTCACAATAGTATGTTGTGACTTGGAGAACTTACCCCAGTCCCCCAGCTACTTTGAAGATTGTATTTAAACTCAGAAGGGAAAGGGAAACCTGAGTAGGGATGTATGGCAGATGATGTCCCTTATAATAGAAAAGAATTGGTATTTTAACCCTGCAAGCCCTTATTCTCCTACACAGTTGATGATAATGTTTGTGCATTATTATTCTTTTTGTGTTATTGAACTGGTTGTCTAACATAAGTGCCTAGATGTTGCACTTTAGATACACTTCATCAAAGGTTAACTCAGTCATGCTCTTCTAGAAGGCAAGTAGATGCCAATAGCTGAAGGTCATTGTTCATCATTCTCTGGTCTCCATGTAAAATTCTATTTTTCTTTATCAGCAGTTGATAAATTTGTTATTAGGAAATCAGAAGTGTTACCCAGCTGTTGTCAGCCGACTTGTAGAAGACTGAATCATGGCTCGAGCTATTTCTAGTAGAAGAAATCCACAATGGAAAAATAAAACAATAAAAAGTGTTTCATGAAAGAAAATAACTTTTCCTGAAAGATAAGACAGACTTTACCAGATGTCTCAACTAATTGCCAGAAATAATGAGATGTTGTCTAGGAACAGTAAGTTATAGTAGAATGGCTCCAATTAATTGATTAAGGCTAAGGTCATGCTAATATGAGAAAGAGAATACCAGAGTCTTTAAGAAATGCCTGATTTTCAGATCTTTCTTTTTTAAAGAAGAGGGATTATGAGATCTTTATTCCAACTATGATGGGTTAATTGTCATTGCTACAGCTAAAAGATGTGGGGACCATTCTCACCTAAGTGCATATCTATATGCTAAAGAAAAAAATTGCTAAAAAAAGATTGCTAAAACACTGCAGTATGGATGAATGGCTCTTTTTGTCCATTCCATTTTCTTATGTGTTCACTTCCATGTTTGTTCTGTCTTGGTTCTATGACAAATGCATCTGAGGCAGATCATAATCTAGAACAGATTATCATCATGATCACTTTGAGAGCCCACCTGGAAGCATCAGCAGCTATGCTCAAAGTGATTGGGTGGAGGTAAGCCTAGCCGTGTTTTCTTCCCTTTTGGTGAATAAAAGGCATGTCTTTCAAACCGAAGATGCGATAGATAGGAGCTCGACAGATGGGTAGAAAGAGGCAGTGACACGCCCCCCTTTCTGCCCGAGAAGCAGGCCATGGCAATCACATGGCATGGCCTGCGCACGGCAGAAAAAGAAACTCCCCAAATCCTTGTGTACCATGATGATACCCCTCATGTGCTGTGCTATTTGGATGCGGCGCACGAGGCATGTCATCAGCATGTGCATCATCTGAATAAGCCCACACCAAGATGGCACCCAGACTGTGCAGTAGGGCTCAGGAGCATGCGGATGCTCCGCTCTCCTGAGTCCTAATTTTGCTCCCCCCAGGCCAGCACTTAGCACCAGTCTGTAGCAAGCTGTAGTGTGTGTGTGTGGAGGGGGAGTGAGTAGTAGCAGCAATGTGAGATTGAAATTGGCAGGACTGGACCCAGATGAGAGTTAAATTTGGGTGAAAGTTGATTGGGAGAAAGGGGTGTAGATCATAGATTATTCATGGGCAGTCCTGATAAATCTTCAACATGCTTTGTGAATGAAGTTCTTCAAAATTTCCCCTGTGTTCAATGGTCAGAGAGAACAACTTTAAGAACTGAAAACTTGATTGCTTCTATAATATCTGGGAATAGATTTAGCTTTATGATTCAACCACTTCTCTGTTCCTGTAAGTTAATTTCTATGCCCTTACTCCCACTAGCAACACAAGTGATTCTCTGCAACAAATTTTGTATGTGTGAGTGAATGGGGGAATGATGACTTAAGAAAAAGAGATTTCCTTTCCTATACACATACCTTCACACATCAGTCTTGAATGATTTGACCCTGCTCATCCAGACATGGATTTCCCTTTTCCTCCTTCTTCCTGCTCACGTCTCATTCATCTTTTACTCCTCCTTCCTTTCCACTTTACTTACCATGCCTTCTTTCTCTCTTCTCCTGATTTAGCCTCTGCTTCCTCTTCTGATGTCCCCAAAATTTTGTTACTTCCCCGCCTACATTAGCACCACAGGAGAGATGTGGGAAGTTGAGACCAATAGCATGCAAGTGGTTTAGCTGTTGTCACCTGCTCTTGGGAGTGGAAATTCTCTTCTTCTAAGCATTTGTTGGGTTGAAGTGGCTGATAGCCACTACTGGACATCCTCCTGCCACCACAGGACTACCATCTAAATGCAACAGAGGTACACCATATAGGTGAAGCCACTTGTGACACCTTCACTAGACATGTTTGGCTAGTCACAGGAATATTCACTCTTGGTGGCAGAAAGAGTTTTCCATCCTGAGGCAGGCAACAAGAACTCTGTTACACACTTGCAAATTTCCACAAGGTCCACACTGCTATGATGTGGCCAACAGTGCTCTGAAAGAAAATGGTGCATCTATCCCTTTGCCCAATTGTGACTGCTGCTGGAAGTTTTAAAAAGCCAGTGGCATAATTTTTGAAATGAACTTTTTCGCAAATAAGAATCATGACTGTAAGTGATGTAAGGTTCCATTGGCCCTGTAGTCATATTGGTACCGAACATTTCTGTGTCTCTTGATATGAATTACAGTTGAAGAAAGCAGGAGGAATGTATGTCAACAGCATATACACTAGGTCTGAATTCTTAGGATTTCATCACACCATACAATTCTCCTACTAAAATCACGTTCTTTTCAAAAGTGCTATGCAAATGCAATTGGGACTACTCTGTTCTTTGTTGCACCTTTGTAATTTTTGTAATCTTCCTGGCATTAAAGCCTTTGTTTGTGCTAATATCTTACCACATGCAGAACTTGGCACTGCCCACCTAGTACCACCTAGTACCACCTAGTACCACCCAGTACACACACACAGACACCCCCCCAAATAAATATAAATTAAAAGGAGTTATATTTTTAAAATCCCATTTTCCTGTGGGGGTGAAGACTTCCTGATTCAGAAGAGACTAATCACTGGCAGATGAAAGTGATTAATCTGTTCAACTCAGGAGCTCCTTCATCCCCGGTCATTGGCAGGCAAATCCAAAATTGGGATTAAGGCAGAATTGATTTATCCCACTGCAAATGCTAGCACCATAGAAGTGGGAAAGGAGGTCATTCAGTGAGCTTTTGCATGCACGAAAAGAAATGCCTGCCAAATAATCTCCCACTGAGATAACAACAGAAAGGAGGCAATGTCATGCGATAAGTTCCCATTAACCAGCTGTTATTACAATTTATTGTGATAAAGTCCTTAGAGTCAGCATCACATCCTGGAAAATCTCATGGTCTGAACCCTAAATTACCTTTCCACAAATGGAAAGGCTCCTTCCATTCTTGGAAGGCTTTCAGATTAGTGAAGAATCTTCCTAGACTGATATTTTAACAGGTTCCTTTCTTTTCTGCAGTCCCCAACTTTGTTCCAGATAATGTCACAAGAGGAAAGGTGAATTAGTAGAAGTTGCCTCTTTTCTTCCAGCAATGTGAACATTTTCTGTATGGATGCCCATCCAAATAGGAGCAAACTCAGGATCCAAGAATTCATTGATTTAAATATCATATGGAGTTACTTATTCAAAGTAGTCAGGACTATAAGACTATGTAATTTACCATGGTGTTTTGTAACAAAAAGCTAAGACCAGGTTGGTGTGTCAGGACATTAATGGATATCAGGGTACGTGGCACTTCAAAACGCTAATAGAGGACAACATATTGCAGTGTTCTTCCATCTCAAAACCCCCATATCTGTAGAAAGCTAACATTCTGTGCTGACAAACTGTAGCCTAGTTCTTTTCTGGGCTTGCTAGTTTTGTGCAGGAACGTTATGTTCAAGGATGGTGACAACATTCAAACATGTGTTTTCCTCACTCTCTAATCTGAAGTGTTATAGAGCAGTTATACCTGTGTTACATGATATTTCTGAACGTGTTGTTCAGGTCCAATTTGAGATGCTTCTGCCAATACAGGACAAATTTGCAAAACTATTTTCTTACTAAGATTAGCTTTGGGGCCTTTGGCTATCCTGTTGTGGAGCAGAGGGCAAAGCAAGCATTCTTTATTGATCTTTTGTGGTAGCCATATACCATTAGAAGAAGAGCCTTACCATTTCCTCAAGCTTCTGGAAGAAACAAAACAAATGTCAGTTGAAGAAAAGAATGACAATATAAAGACTGGCAAGAAAAAAAATGTAGGCTAAGGTATAAGGGGGAGGGGGTATTATAACCCAGGATTTTAAAGATCTTTTTCACAGTGAGCTCCCTTAATTCCAAATGAAAACTCTTCAAGCCTCCCCAAGCGTATCTAGGGGCTGCAATCCAAAGAACACTTACATGGCATCAACTTCTATTAATTCAGTGGGACTTACTTCCAAGAAGTGTGTCTGTGATCAGGCTGAAAGGTAAAAATCCTCAAGTTGTATTCAAGGGTTGGTCTGCTTCTGTGAAGTCCTGGCAAAATACACTGTTATTTAAAATTGTTAATGCAGCTGATTACCATGGTTACCACACAGATGCATTATTCACCTTGTTTGTCATTTCAGCTGCACACTTAGCAAGGGAAAAGGGGAAAGTCAGAAAGCATATTTGTGAACTGTGGATTATACTTACTTACTGACCCTGTAGGAGACTGCTGGGGTTAAATCAGCTAATGTTTTTGCAGGGCTTTGACGACGTAAAGCGCCACTTAAGTGCCATGTGTTAGTATTATTACGGCTATTATGAGGAGGACATGTACTATTTTGAAACTGTCAAATTTCTGAAAGATATTACATTTGTTGACCTTTACCAGAAATATTGTGTGCCTTCCTAGTCACAGAGAAAAGGGCAAGAGATTAAGGTTGCAATCCCATACACACTTACCTGGAAGCAAACCTTGTTGTACACAATGGGACTCACGTCTGTGTAAATATATATAGAGCTGCACTGTAAAAATGTCCTTGTGATGACTCTAATAGAAACAGTCCCAGCTACGGTGGTCCAATTTAATATTTCAGGCTATTTGCAAGTTACTCGGCATTCCTGAATGTCACTGCCTGATCCCATGTTAACTGTCACAATAGGCACTAGCAATCTCTCTCCAATGTTCTCTCCACATAAACAGTCTTCTATGACAAGGCTGAGGAATACTTTTCCTGGGCCCTAGGTCTCTGGGAAGGTGATTCCAATCAGCCTAGATACTATTGAATTAGGTTTATGTGATTTTACTTTCACCTTTCACTCTAGTGTTTGTATCTGATGATCACACTCCTGCTGATCTGTTGAACAAGACTGGGTTTTTCTAAGTCGTCACTTTAAAAAAACCCTAGCTTTTATTTGCTGGCTTTTTCTCAAATTTCCCACACCGCTCTCCTCCTCCCAGATCCAATCTGCAGCATCTATAGGTAGACCTGAAAAAACACCTGCCTGAAACCCTAGAGAGCCATTGATAATTATATTGTCAGTCCCTAGTAGTAAATGGACCAATGACCTGACTTGATATATATCATAGGAGAATCTATACTGTAGAAATAATGCAGTTTGACACCACTTTAACTGCCATGGCACCATCCTACAGAATCCTAGGATTTGTAACTTTGCGAGGCAGTAGTACTCTTGGGCAGAGAAGGCTAAAGACTGTGTAAACTACAAATCCCAGGATTCCAGAGGATCGAGCTACAACACTTAAAGTCGTATTAAATGACATTATTTCTACAGTGTAGAAGCACCTTATGTCCTTACATACTGTAAATAAGCTTTGCAGGCAAACCATATGCATAGTGAGGAACAGGGGGCATGAAACAGTCTTCATGGATACAGCCACGTGCATGAAGTCTTGATGTTGCTCATTCTGATGTGGAGGGAAACATGCTGGGCTGGGACTCAGGAATCCAATCACTTCATGAGTCAGATACAGGAAGATCAACAACTGAGACATGCTGTGGAATATTGAATTTGTGGCTGTTTTCCCCATGTTCCACCAGATTGCTGTCAGCCCCCAATCACCACCAGCTGCATAGTGCAGTACTTGTTGTCAAAGTCTGTCAAATGTTGTGTGCTTTAATTTCTTAAGAAGTTTCAAATGGGAAATTGTATATCTATGGACCAGAACAGACAGGCCAAAATAAAGCTGCTTCGGATCACTTTGGAGGTATGCTGTTTAAATGACACACCCATTTTAAGAGGCCACAAGCTGCGCCAAAGCTACGCTGCAGTCCTGAGAACTGGAAAATAGCTTTTGCACAACTTCCAGCCTCTTCGGGTGCATGCATAATTTAAACAGCATACCTCATAAGTGACCTGAAGCAGCTTTATTTTGGCCTGTCTGTTTGGGCCCTTAATCTATGTCTCAATCTATCTATATATCTGGATCTATATCTGTATCCTGGCCTTTTTTGAGTTTAGGACTCAAGGCAGATTATGGCAGAAAACTTTATCAAACTTATGTATGTTTCACCTATGTGTTTGCAATGAGATTCTCAGCTGCCAGGAATGAATTTCACTTACAATACAGGCCTTTTCACACTATACAATTATAATATTATGGGTGCATCTGCACTGTAGAAATAATGCAGTCTGACATGACTTCAAGTGACATGGCTCCATCCTACAGAATCCTGGGATTTGTAGTTTTGTGAGGCGCTAGTACTCTTTGGCAGAGAAGGATAAAGACCACGTAAAACTACAAATCCCAGGATTCCATAAGATGGTGCTACACCATTTTAAGTGATATCAAACTGCATTCTATCTATAATATAGACGCACTCTATGATTCCCTTTTAACAAGAGCTCTCCAGCTGAGAATTCTAAATGCTGCTCCATAGATTGCAGATCCCAGGATTCAATAGGAAGTTCGCTTAAAAGCTAAACTGGAATCAAAATAGTATAATTGTGTGGTGTGAAAGAGTCTTGCTCACTGCCCTTCAATAGGTTCCCTAACAAAGCCCACTTTCCTATAATAGTCACAATTGTGTTACTTTTGACTTGATCTTTAAATCTGAGAAGATGTGAGCACAACGCTGAATTTCTGTTTCAGGGACTATGCTCAGCATGGTACTAGTTGAAATGTTCACAAGATCCTTGATTCTTACTATTTTCAGGGTTTTTTTTTTTTTAAAAATGGCGATATCAGTGGGAAATTTTTAACAAAAAGAAGGCCTTGGGGTTAGCAGCCTCTTTAGTTTCTTTGAAGCACGCATCTCTGTCATTACCCAGGGACACAAATACAGACTCTGGAGTCCTTAAAATGAAGTCGTTTTCTTTGCCTATACCTCTGGAACATACCTGATGCCCATGGAGAATTATCAGTAGGGAAATGAGTTCACCTATGGCCTCTACACTTTGATCCTGAACACACTGACTTGGAAGTCACTCCAGATGAAAACCCTTGAGCTCAAACTACTCCCCCTGACAAAGAGAGGCTAGAGACAGATCAAACTGTTTTTGTGAGAGAGTGGGATGAGGAAAGAGAGAGGGGGGTTATTTAAGGTAGGATGGCTGCTTATGGTGTATGCCTTCATCACATCACACATTCAGTGATCATCAACATGTTTGTCAGCCTTTGGTATTGCTTCAAAACTGTTTAAAGAGAGGTGGCAATAGCATGAGAAGAAACCATGTGCAAGTCACATGAAACAATCCCTTTTTCACTTTCAGCTCTCACAGAAATGATGTTACTTTTGTCTTCTCCGTGTGGGAGGGAGGGCACAGATATCCCCAACCAAGTATATTGCTCCCTAGGGGTGCATCTACATTGTAGAGATAATGCAGTTTGGTACCACTTTAATTGCTGTGGCTCCAGAGCATGGAATCCTGCGATTTATCATTTTACAAGTTCTTTAACCTTCTCTATCAAAGAGTCTTGGTGCCTCATAAAGCTACAAATCCCAGGATTCTGTAGGATGGGGCCATGGCAGTTAAAGTGGTATCAAACTGCATTATTTCTACAGTGTAGATGCACCGTATGCCAGTTAACTGTGTAAACCTACCTCTGGGTTGAAAGGCTTTCGTTTTTTTCAGAGGACGGGTGGAAAGAGTGTTCTCTTTTTGCTGAATGCCAGTTTTACATGTATACATCCAGAAATCCATTTCATTCTGTTTCTGGCTTCCTTTGCATTTTTTAAAAGGCACAACAATTATGTTAAAATATGTATTTTTGAATGCACTTCCTTAGCAAATGTGCGAGAAATACAGCTCCTCACAACATATTATAAACACAGTTAACTTAAAGTATGGATTTCTAAATTGTTTTATTTATTTTTTTAAGAAAAGCATTTCCAAACAATAAATAGGCATAGGTCTTTCCAATTTTTTTTATCCATTGCAAAATTTGGGAAAGTGACAAAACAAGTGACAAAAAAAAAGATGATGTTGTTCTGATCAGCTTGTTAGTTCAGGAGGTCAGTTCACATCTGAATTAGAAAGTTTAAACTTCATGGGTACTCAAATTCAATGCTAGCGACACTTTAAATCTTCATGATTCCCATCCCTTGTTTATTGCACCACAAATAGCCCAAGCCTACTGCTTCCCCAACAGATCTCCACAGAAACAGCTGGTGCAGCATCAAAATGCTACAGAGCTTAGTGAACTCAATGCTCTTTTCTCCTTTCCACTGGAAAGGATTCCGTTGCTTCCTTCAGCATAGGAAACTGAGTCACACATTGGGCCATTAAGCTCAGTACTGTCAACCTTGGCTGGCAAGGACTCTCGGGGGGTGATAGGCAGGATTCATTTCTACCCATAGACAGGTCATAGAACAGAGGATCTTTTGCATGTATAGCATGTGCTCTATGACAGAAATACCAGTATTACATCATTCTAAACAAGAGTGTGTGGATCTGATTTTGCTCCATGTAGAAGACGTAAGGAATTTCACCAGGCATTTGTTCCAAGGAGATGTGAATGTCCTCTATTAATACTTCTTTTTTAAATCCAGACTGGGTCACTATTCCAAAAAATCTGATAGGAAACCTAAGGCAGCAAGGATCTACCATGTATAATATTGTCCACCACCCAGCCTACTTAGGTCACGTTGTTACCCAATCCACCCCCTGAAAATCAACATATTAGCTTAATGGATATGGGGAGTATATAATGGTGTATTGATATGTGTTGCGTGTTGTTTTTCACCATTGCTACAAGCTCCAGGGAATTCAACTTTTTCATAGGCCCTTGTATCTTCTCTCCATGACATGGACGAGCAGGAACACGCCCTAACGCCCCCCCCCCCCAACAATTCTGGTTGCTGTATACATTTATGGTAAATAGATACAGAAATCATATTGGAAAGGAGGAGGGGAAATGCCCCAGAGAAAAGCATGAATGGTTGGAAAGGACAAATAAAACAGTTGAACATTTATATTGGTCTCCCCTACTGCTCCGAACAAAAATTATGAGATAAGAGAGGCGACGGATGAGAGGAAATTCTTTCATTTTTCACATTGGAGCTAGTAAGATCCAACAGACTGTTTATGAGAAACAATAAAGAAGATTACATGAACTGTGGTAAATGGTTTTGTACAAATATATGGAGCCATTTTGAAAGGCTGGGAATGGGGGTTGGGGGTGGGGAGTGTTGGCATTTTTTTATTTGGTTAGAATGTTGCCAGTTGCATATTTAAGGAAATCCCCCCTTGCCCCGTCCCTGTTCAAGTATATCTGGCAGAAAGACTTACTGCTTTTATTTAGGTTTTCAAAACACATCAGAAAGAGGCAGATGGGAGTCTGATTAAATGAAGCTTAAATAAGGTAGAAGAATATCAGCTAACTTTTAAACAAAATCAGCTCCACCAAGCAAACAATCAGGACACTCCTCCTCCTGGTTAATTTGAAGTTTATAAAAGGAAAAGGAAAATACAGCACCGTTACCAATCAGAGGCTGCAGTCTGGTTATACAGTTTATGCTCATTTAAGTCCCCTCTAATTTCAGTTTGTGATTTGACACTTAACTGCTAGCTGGAGTATGGACAAAAATAATAGAATTAGACATGGAATATCGTGTGGTATTGCAACCACATGCAAACAGATTTCACAATGTTGGATGACTGCGTTTGCACAGTACAAATGGCATTTTATAATCCAAGTAGACACCGGACATCTACAGAATGGGAGGCGTTTCTATCTAACATTGTATGATCCATGACTTGATGGATTACTACTAGAAATCAGGAGGAAAGGTTATTAAATGGCCAAAGGTTAAAGTTAAGCACTTGCTGAGAAGGCATCACTCACTGGAAAACAATAATGCTAAGAAAAGGTGGAGGGTGTAGAAAGAGAGGGAAGATTGCACGTGATGACTACTACTAAACTCAATCAGGGAGAGGTCATGCGCATGAATCTGCAAGACTTAAGCAGAGCAGTGGAGGACAAGGGGGTCTGTGGAGGATGTCTCCTCCACAGGGTCACCATGAATTGCGGTTTGACATGAGGGGCTGTTAACAGATAGAATCATGAGATGTGGAAGAGACCAAAAGGGCCATTCCAGTCCCACTAGAAGGTCCCTTCCCACCATGGAGTTAAACTGATGAGGGAAGATGTGCACAGAAACAGATGCAATAAACTTTTAATTCCGTTAGTTCCTGTGTTTCTTGATATTTTCATAGCAACGTTGTATTCTATGAAGCTAAATATGAGCCAGGGAAAAAAGACTTTTTAAAAAAAATGAGGCAAATTACCAAAAGCACAAGGTCCAGTTTGTACACATTGACCCAGTTCTTGGGCATATGGCTGGAGATTAATTCGTCTTTGTGGAATTGGAAGGTTTGTTTGCTTTTATGAGGGAGTGTAACCTAGTGGACTGTTACCCTTGTAGAAATCAGTTATTTTCACCTCTTCTTTCAACCTCCCACACCACTTCCCACTCAGGGTAGACTTTCAAGAGGATGGAGGGGAAAAGGGACTCAAAATTGCTTTCCTGTAGTTAGAATTTCATTATTTCTGCTTATCGGAACTCTAGATTATCTAAGTTTGCTGTCTTTTTAAAAAATGATTTCTGATGAGCACATTACCATATGTCTCAAGGTGTTATTATGGGAATATCTTGCCTGTCTTGAAAATCTATTGCTGCCGTCATTTCCCCCTTATTTTGGTGACACCTTCATCTTTAGAGACATGCTCTGCTGTACATACTATGGGTTGTAATTATCTGTCAAAGCTGGAATGGCCACAAGCACCAGTCTGGTATCTATTTTTGATTGGCTATTTGCCACAAGAGTTTCAGTTTTGTAGCAAAATTCATAGAGTTATGACAAATATCCGTATGCAAGCCCAACCTAAACTTTCTCTCATTGCTCCAAAGTCCACTGTATAAAATGCACACATTTTTATACATCTCTTGCACATTTGCTTGTGTGAGCCAGATATAAGAAAAAATGGAGGAAACGAAAGAATAGAAAGGGACTTTTTTTAAAAAGTCAACTAGATGGAACAAAGACATCTGGGATATATTTTCCTTGAAAGAGGGTTCATTTTGTCTGGCTCTCTCTATTATTGAACAAGTCCTTAAGGAAAGAAGGCCATTTTCACTTTTCTTCTCCTGCTTTTAGAGATGGTCTATTTGTTGGAGTAGTGAACCAATTAACCCAGATAATGCTAAAGGCAAGAACAAAGAATTAAGGAAAGGCATTTTTATTTAATTTACGCAGGCCTTCATGCTGTTAATTTCTTGAAACAGGTGGAGGAACATCAGAGAGATATACAGAGAAATGTAGGCTAGGAACATGGTCAAGTTCCTCATTAGAAATTCAGGAAAGGAGAAGGAAGGAACAGAGCTCGGGAAGTAAACCCATTAGAAGTACATTGTTACTCATTGCTTTTTTTAAATAATGACGGACAAAACGAGGCAAATGTTAGGCTTTTTTTTTCCCTACTGGTAAATATTAACTATTATGCATAATCACTATCTTGAGGCAGTTTTGGTGTTGCTTTTTTGGCTAATATAAGTTGACAGTAATCATTTATTTATGAGTAACATAACTTGCTCATAAAAATGATCAGGCCACAAGTAACATGTTGTTATTTACAATAAGAATTTGAAATCATGGAGGAAGGAGGAAGGAAGGACGGAAGGAAGGAAGGAAGGACGGAAGAAGGAGATCTCACATCCTCCATAGCCTTCAAATAAATAAAATAAAAAATAAAATAAAATAAAATAAAATAAAAACATAGGGGATGGATCAGCCAGCATTTCTAGAGTAATTCTAAAAAGCATGGTTGAATGAAGCCATGATTTATTATTCTACGATTTCTTGGGGCCAGAGAGCAAAATGGGAAGGACCAGAAGGCATTTCTAGCACCAGACTGCTCAGTGCACACATTCTCAGCTTTTGGTGGATTGTTGTGCTCATATCTTGCATCTATCTACCTATTGCACAAAGGTTAAATTCAAAAGTGTAAGTGCAAGATTTTAAAAGTGCAGTTCTGCATAAAGAAGCCTCCGTTGGCATCAAGTGGACCGTAGTGAATTAATGTTCCTCTTCGGGCTTTTTTTCCCTCTAGCAATGATTGACAAATAATTTTCTTCTTGTACTTTAATAAAAGTGTAACATTATATTACAGAGCCAATTATGATCACATGATTACTTTGTCCAGCCCCTGTATCTAACAATACATCTAAAAAGCCATCTCTCTGTTCTGATTTGCATATCGTGTGTTTTTCCGTTTCTTAACTAGATTTCTTCAGTATAGGAGACATTTTTAATTATGTGAAGTTGTAACAGCTCTCTGCTGACATACTTCTGTATCTTTAGCAGAGGGAAAGTTTGTGATTTGGAAAGAGGCCTTGTTGCCTTTGTATCAATGTGAATCTGCATCCAACGTGAAACCTTTGACAGGATCTTCACCATGCGTGATCTGTGCACTTAATAATACAAGTAAATACACATTTGCAGAGGGCCTTCCAGAGAGGGATTGATGCTCTAATAAGTACGGAATTTAAATTACCTTCTGTTGCACTGCAGTGGACAGGTCATGTAAATGTGCCTAAAGATGTAGGGATTGTGCCTTGCCCAAGCATATAAACCTTCTGCTGTACATGTGAAAAAACAGGGAAAAAAAAATCAACTCATTTCGATAGGTGGAAAAGAAGCATTTGTTTTTGTTAAATACCTTTGAGCTGTACTCCGACCCATGGCAACTCTGAAGATGCGCGCATCTCCAAGACCCTATCCTCCACTGTTCTTGAAGTCAGGCCTATGACTTCCCTGACTGGTCTAGCCATCTGGTGTGTGGTCTAATCTCCTTACTGTTCTCCACCTTTCCAAGCATTATTGTCTTTTTGAGTGAGTCATGCCTTCTCATGATGGTCAGAAAGTAGACAGTTCTCAGCTTAGTCCTCTTGCTTTCTGTTGGAAAATTTATGCATTACATTCTCCTTTCCCTTATTATATAAAAAATGGACTCCTCTCTCCGCTCTCTTCTATCTTCATGTCATTCCTATCAATCTTGGAATAGCCATTTAGCATCTCTCTCTGAAGATTCTAAAGAAAGCTTCACAGCAGTCAGGTTTTGGTTTTCTTCTGCTCGTATTAAAGATGGTGAGATTTCATCTCTGTTTCCCAAACCATCACCAGTTAGGAAGGGGTTGTTTGTTATGTATAATTTATTAAAGCATTACTGTTTTTTTTAAAACTACATGAGTAAGTCTTATTCTTAGGCAGTGTAGATTTAAATAATAGGTTGACACACACTGTGGTTGCTGTTCTGCTGATGAAAACTGAACTCTAACAGGTTTAACTTTCATTACTCAATTTTGTGTTCCCTTTAGAAGGGTTAACCCACCTGGGAACACTAAAAATTGGACCTCCACAGGTTCTATGGAAGGTTGGGCCTGATCTGATCAAGGACACATTTGTTTGTGTTTTTGGTGCCACGCATCCTTAGCACTCTTCTCTAACACCGCATCTCAAATGTGTTGGCTCTTTTCTATTTGTCTTTCTACCTGTTCAATTATATCAGAAAGTATCATATGAAGTTTCGACTTAGAAGAAGGAGGATGAAGCTAGAGGAATGAAATCAACAACCCCAGATATGTGGTTGACACCATTTATTAGTGGCAAAAACTCACAGACTTGGTCGATTACAAGGAAGAGGCAAAGGGAAAAGTGCAGAGGCAGGCTTGCGCATAACACAGGGAAAACCAAACACCTACAGGAAGATCTACAGAAAATCCAATCCCAATCAATGGGAAAATCAATAGTTAAAAGATTTCTAGACCTTAGATCCAATATACAGTCAGAACAGATACTTCAGCCATGAAATAAGAAAGAAGCTAGGAGGAGGCAGCTAAGAAGGAACTAAAACCAAACAAAACAAACCCTAAAGAGTAAGGTATCAACTGAGCCCGAAGTTAGAAATCATCCAATCCTTGTATTCCCTTTGCCATGTATAGATGTGAGAGCTGGCTGGATGAAAGAGGCCTACCGTCCTTGAAATCCCAGTACCTGATGATCAATATCAACAGTGGGCTGATGGATCCGTAGTCTCACAAAACATAAGGCAGATTTCTGTGAGTGATGGGTATATGTGGCTTATGTTGCCTTTCATGCATTCATGTTGCAGTATGGAGACTTCATGCTTTTTTAGGATTTCTTAGGTAGGAATACTCAAGGTGGTTTCCACTTCCTTCCTCTGAAATATAGTGTTACAGCAGCTGGTATTCTCCTTAAAAACCCGGAAATTATAACTTACCCAGACACTTGGAGTGTAAGTTGACAAACAAATATATCAGAATGCTTTTTCAGTAATGCATCTGGCCACTTTATATAACATTTATTTTAAAAATGAAAAACTTCAGTTAAGGTTTAGGTGAATCATTATTTCAGTTGAACAACTTTCATGTTATACACCTTTCCTACGTCTATTCCTTTTCTTATGGTTAGTTTGCAATTTAAAAAAAAACTGCCAGAAAATTGCATTGTCAAAATGAATTTTAAAACATATTTATACTTGTATTGTTTTTTAAATGCATATTTCTCAGATCCATTCTATCCATTTGCCCTTTAAAACCTGTGCAAAAATGTGCATTTCAAACTGTGTTTTAATGCTTAATTAAAATATTTTCTCTTGATTTAACATTTCAAAATATTTTTCTTTCACAAACATGCATTTAAATGTTTTCCTGCCCATATTTTCTACAATTCTGAGTTCAGCAGCACCTGACATGTTTGAGAATGTGAAATTCACTGGATCAGTTTGTGTATAGTTTGGGAAGTTGTGGACTATGATAGTTTCCTAACTGAATTCTGACGACCCAATCCTGCAAGTGCCTGGCTTTAGAGCACATCTCAATTTATACTATGTTTGCTTTACTTGAAGAAAATGCTAACCCAAATAAACAAAAAAAAGAATGCAGAGAAGTAGCTTCCCAAAAACATACCTCATTGAAAGCGATGAATGAAAGCTTACATTGCTGCATGTTTTTCTCTTCTCCCCTTCCTTCAGGATTAGCCAAAATGGCTTAGCACCTGGTTTTATTTTACTTCTGTTCAGTCCTCAAGGATTCAATTTTACCACAATTAAAGAAATGGTGTTCAGGTTTTCACAGATACTTTCCACTAGGCCTTTACCCGAAAGCATGTGAAACCAAACAGCAAGGCGGGTCAGAGAGTCAGCAATGGGTTTCATCCTAAAGCTTACATTTTTTTTAGTAGTTTACCTATTAAACTGCTATCATAGTTAGATTGTGTTTCCCCCATTGTATGGGGTCACATATGTAATATTTTGTTCTAAGACTTCTTTGATACTTAATCTTTCACCAGCAGAACAAAATATTTTTGCATTGCTTTGAGACAACTGTACAACTCTGTAATGTTCAGCTCCATTGCTTTCTCTGCAGTGCCCACACACAGATGGACTATATTGAAGTTGGTTGTTTTCACACTTAGGGCTTGTCTACATGTGGCAAATTAATGCTCACCTATTTTCACTGCAACCAGTCCAGAAGACGTATGGGAGGATTGGATGAATCCGGGGCTTTTCAATGTTCAGGTTTAATGTAGAGGAGAATAAAGTGGCGGATTTACTCTGGAACGTGTGGTGAAATCTGGATATTTGCATATCTATGTGGACCAGTGCTCTATAGTCAAAGTTGCTGTAGGGCTGGCAGCAGGAAGAGTTTTTGGTGGGTAGATCTGGTGTGTGCGTCGTGTTTTTCTACTTCGCTGTATGTTCAGCCATGAGATCAGCAGTGAGGGTTGAGATGGGCTACACCCTCTCGCTTCCTCCCTATACCTGACGGTCAGGTTTGGTTTTACTTTTTGTACTCTATCCCCTGCATCCTCTATCTACTTGATCAGCATTGTTTTGATGGAGTGCTTGCATTCTTTGTTTTCTCCTGATATTCACTCGCTTCACTTGTGCAGGGATTGAAAATCCACATCCGCATCTCCC
>NC_056522.1:155858451-155926267 GCF_019175285.1 Sceloporus undulatus | reverse complement strand
TTTCCAATTTTTTTTATCCATTGCAAAATTTGGGAAAGTGACAAAACCAAAAGATGATGTTGTTCTGATCAGCTTGTTAGTTCAGGAGGTCAGTTCACATCTGAATTCAGAAAGTTTAAACTTCATGGGTACTCAAATTCAATGCTAGCGGACACTTTAAATCTTCATGATTCCCATCCCTTGTTTATATGCACCAACAAATAGCCCAAGCCTACTGCTTCCACAACAGATCTCCACAGAAACAGCTGGTGCCAGCATCAAATGCTACAGAGCTTAGTGAACTCAATGCTCTTTTTCTCCTTCCACTGGAAAGGCATTCCGTTGCTTCCTTCAGCATAGGAAACTGAGTCACATCATTGGGCCATTGAGCTCAGTACTGTCAACCTTGGCTGGCAAGGACTCTCGGAGGGTCATAGGCAGGATTCATTTCTACCCATAGACAGGTCATAGAACAGAGGATCTTTTGCATGCATAGCATGTGCTCTATGACAGAAATACCAGTATTACATCATTCTAAACAAGATGTGTGTGGATCTGATTTTGCTCCATGTAGAAGACGTAAGGAATTTCACCAGGCAATTTGTTCCAAGGAGATGTGAATGTCCCTCTATTAATACTTCTTTTTTTAAATCCAAGACTGGGTCACTATTCCAAAAAATCTGATAGGAAACCTAAGGCAGCAAAGGATCTACCATGTATAATATTGTCCACCACACAGCCTACTTTAGGTCACGTTGGGGCTTTCTACACTGCCCTTTGGGACGTCCTCCGGACGTCCCATTTTAAAAAAGGGGCGTCTCTTTTAGACGCCCCTGGGCCTAGTACGGACTCCGTCCGTACAAGATGGCGGCGCCCCTTCTACATGGGCGCCGCCATCTTTACGTACTGGACGCACAGCGTCCAGACGTGTCGTGCTGCTTGTGACGTAGCGAGCGCGCCCCTGGCGCCTCGCTATGTCGCAAACGCGACGCTAAAAGAAGCTCCATTTTGGAGCTTCTTTTTTCGGTCCACGCGGGAGTCGGGCCGTCTGAAGGCTCCGGCTCCCCCGTGGACCTACTGGCGGCGGCGGTAGACCGCCGCAAAGTGGCGGTCTGTACCCCGCCCCAGTTACCCAATCCACCCCCTGAAAATCAACATATTAGCTTAATGGATATGGGGAGTATAATAATGGTGTATTGAATATGTGTTGCGTGTTTGTTTTTCACCATTGCTACAAGCTCCAGGGAATTCAACTTTTCATAGGCCCTTGTATCTTCATCTCCATGACATAGGACTGAGCAGGAACACAGCCCTAATGCCCCCCCCCCCAACAATTCTGGTTGCTGTATACATATTAATGGTAAATAGATACAGAAATCATATGGAAAGGGAGGAGGAAATGCCCCAGAGAAAAGCATGAATGAGCTTGGAAAGGACAAATAAAACAGTTGAGACATTTATATTGGTCTCCCCTACTGCTCCGAACAAAACAATTATGAGATAAGAGAGGCATGGATGAGAGGAAATTCTTTCATTTTTCACATTGGAAGCTAGTAAGATCCAACAGCCTGTTTATGAAGAACAATAAAGAAGATACATGAACTTGGTAAATGGTTTGTTACAAATATATGGAGCCATTTTGAAAGGCTGGGAATGGGGGTTGGGGTGGGGAGTGTTGGCATTTTTTATTTGGTAGAATGTTGCCAGTTGCATATTTAAGGAAATCCCCCCTTGCCACGCTCCCTGTTCAAAGTACTATTGGCAGAAAGACTTACTGCTTTTATTTAGGTTTTCAAAACACAATCAGAAAGAGGCAGATGGGAGTCTGAATTAAATGAAGCTTAAATAAGGTAGAAGAATATCAGCTACCTTTTAAACAAAATCAACTCCACCAAGCAAACAATCAGAACCTCCTCCTCCTGGTTAATTTGAAGTTATAAAAGGAAAAGGAAAATACAGCACAGTTACAATCAGAGGCTGCAGTCTGGTATACAGTTATGCTCATTTAAGTCCCCATTAATTTTCAGTGTGATTTGAACACTTAACTGCTAGCTGGAGTATGGACAAAAATATAGAATTAGACATGGAATATCTGGTTATTGCAACACATGCAAAACAGATTTCACAATGTTGGATGACTGCGTTTGCACAGTACAATGGCATTTTATAATCCAAGTAGACACAGGAACATCTACAGAATGGGAGGCGTTTTATCATACATTGTATGATCCATGACTTGATGGATACTACTTAGAAATCAGGAAAGGTTATAATGGCCAAAGGTTAAAGTTAAGCACTTGCTGAGAAGGCATAACTCACTGGAAAACAATAATGCTAAGAAAGGTGGAGGGTAGTAGAAAGAGAGGAAGATTGCACGCCAGATGACTAAACTCAATCAGGGAGGTCATGCGCATGAATCTGCAAGACTTAAGCAGAGCAGTGGAGGACAAGGGGTCTTGGAGATGTCTCCTCCACAGGGTCACCATGAATTGCGGTTGACATGAGGGCTGTTAACAAGATAGAATCATAGAGTTGGAAGAGACCACAAGGGCCATCCAGTCCCACCTAGAAGGTCCCTTCCCACCATGGAGTAAACTGATGAGGAAGATGGCACAGAACAGATGCAATAACTTTTACATTCCGTTAGTTCCTGTGTTTCTTGATCTTTTCATAGCAACGTATTCTATGAAGCTAAATATGAGCCAGAAAAAAGACTTTAAAAAAAAAGAGGCAAGTTACCCAAAAGCACAAGGTCCATTTGATACACATTGACCCAGTTCTTGGGCATAATGGCTGGAGATTAATTCGTCTTTGTGGAATTGGAAGGTTTGTTTTGCTTTTATGAAAGGGAGTGTAACCTAGTGGACTGTTACCCTCTGTAGAAATCAGTTATTTTCACCTCTTCTTTTCAACCTCCCACAACACTTCCCACTCCAGGGTAGACTTTCAAGAGGATGGAGGGGGAAAGAGGACTCAAAATTGCTTTCCTGTAGTTAGAATATTTCATTATTTCTGCTTATCGGAACTCTAGATCTAAGTTGCTGTCTTTTAAAAATGATTTCTGATGAGGACATTACCATATGTCTCAAGGTGTTATTATGGGAATATCTTGCCTGTCTTGAAATCTATTGCTGCAGTCATTTCCCCCTTATTTTGGTGACACCTTCATCTTTAGAGACATGCTCTGATGTACATACTATGGGTGTAATTATCTGTAAAAGCTGGAATGCCAACAAGCACAGTCCTGGTATCTATTTTTGATTGGCTATTTTGCCACAAGAAGTTTCAGTTTTGTAGCAAATTCCTAGAGATTATGACAAATATCCAGTATGCAAGCCACCTAAACTTCTCTCTATTGCTCCAAAGTCACTGTATAAAATGCACACATTTTTATACATCTCTTGCACATTGCTGTTGTGAGCAGATATAAGAAAAATGGAGGAAACGAAAGAATAGAAAGGGACTTCTTTTTAAAAAAGTCAACTAGATGGAACAAAGACATCTGGGATATATTTTCCTTGAAAGAGGGTTCATTTTGTCTGGCTCTTCTCTATTATTGAACAAGTCCTTAAGGAAAGAAGGCCTTTTCACTTTTTTTCTCCTGCTTTTAGAGATGGTCTATTTGTTGGAGGTATGTGAACCCAATTAACCCAGATAATGCTAAAGCAAGAACAAAGATAAGGAAATGCATTTTTATTTAATTTACGCAGCCTTTTCATGCCTGCTTAATTCTGAACAGGTGGAGGAACATCAGAGAGATATACAGAGAAATGTAGGCTAGGAACATGGTCATAGTTCCCTCATTAGAAATTCAGGAAAGAAGGAAGGAACAGAGCTCGGAAGTAACACATTAGAAGTAACATTGTTACTCATTGCTTTTTTTTTAATAATGACGGACAAAACGAGGCAAATGTTAGGCTTTTTTTTTTTTTTGCCTAATGAGTAATATTAACTATTATTGCATAATCACTATCTTGAGGCAGATTTTTGGTGTGCTTTTTTGGCTAAATATAATGTTGACAGTAATCATTATTTATGAGTAACAACTTGCTCATAAAAATGATCAGGCAACAAGTAACATGTTGCTATTTAAAATAAGAATTTGAAAATCATGGAAGGAAAGAAGGAAGGAAGGAAGGAAGGAAGGGAAGAAGGAAGATCTCACATCATCCATAGCCTTCAAATAAATAAAATAAAATAAAATAAAATAAAATAAAAAATAGGGGATGGATCAGCCAGAATTTCTAGAGTAATTCTAAAAAGCATGGTTGAATGAAGCCATGATGTTATATTCTACAGATTTCTTGGGGCCAGAGAGCAAAATGGGAAGGACCAGAAGGCATTTCTAGCACCAGACTGCTCAATGCACACAATTCTCAGCTTTTGGTGGATTGTGCTCATATCTTGCATCTATCTACCTATGCACACAAAGGTTAAATTCAAAGTGTAAGTAGCAAGATTTTAAAAGTGCAGTTCTGCATAAAGAAGCCTCCGTTGGCATCAAGTGACAGTAGATGAATTAATGTTCCCTCTAGGGCTTTTTTTCCCTCTAGCAATGATTGACAAAATAATTTTCTTCTTGTACTTTAATAAAAGTGTATACATTATATTACAGAGCCAATTATGCATCACATGACTTATCTTGTCACAGCCCCTGCTATCTAAACAATACATTAAAAGCCATCCTCTCTGTTCTGATTTGCATATCGTGTGTTTTTCCGTTTCTTAACTAGATTTCTTCAGTATAGGAGAAATTTTAAAATATATGTGAAGATTGTAACAGCTCTCTGCTGACATACTTCTGTACTCTTTAGCAGAGGGAAAGTTTGTGATTTGGCAAGAGGCCTTGTTGCCTTTGTATCAATGTGAATATGCATACAAACGTGAAACCTTTGCACAGGATCTTCACCATGCGTGATCTGTGCACTATAATATATACAAGTAAATACACATTTGCAGAGGGCCTTCAAGATGAGGGATGAATGCTCTGTAAGATACGGATAAATTAACATTCTGTTGCACTGCAGTGGACAGGTCATGTAAATGATGCCTAAAGATGTAGGGATTGTGCCCTTGCCCAAGCATATAAACATTCTGCTGTACATGTGACAAACAGGAAAAAAATCAACTCATTTTGATAGGCTGGAAAAGAAGCATTTGTTTTTGTTAAATACCTTTGAGCTGACTCCGACCCATGGCAACTCTGAAGATGCGACATCTCCAAGACCCCTATCCTCCACTGTTCTTGAAGTCAGGCCTATGACTTCCCTGACTGAGTCTAGCCATCTGGTGTTGGTCTAACTCTCTACTGTCCTCCACCTTTCCAAGCATTATTGTCTTTTTGAGTGAGTCATGCCTTCTCATGATGTGGCCAAAGTAAGACAGTCTCAGTTTAGTCATCTTTGCTTCTGTTGGAAAATTTATGCATTACATTCTCCTTTCCCTTATTATATAAAAAAGGACTCCTCTCTCCGCCTCTCATTCTATCTATCATGTCATTCCTATCACTCTTGGAAAGCAATTTAGCATCTCTCTCTGAAGATTCTAAACTGCTTCAAGCAGTCAGTTTTGGTTTTCTTCCTGCTATATTAAAGATGGTGAGATTTCATCTCTTTTCCCAAACCATCACCAGTTAGGATAGGGTTTAGTTTGTTATGTATTAATTTATTAAAGCCATTACTGTTTCTTTTTAAAACTACAAATGAGTAAGTCTTTATTCTTTAGGCAGGTAGATTTAAAATAATAGTTGACACACACTTTTGCTGTTCTGCTGATGAAAACTGAACTCTAACAGGTTTAACTTTCATACTCCATATTTTTGTTTCCCTTTAGAAGGGTTAACACCCTGGGAAACTAAAATTGCACCCCACAGATTCTATGGAAGGTTTGGGCCTGATCTGATCAAGGACACATTTGTTTGTGTTTTTGGCTGTCCACAGCATCCTTAGCACTCTTCTCTAACACCGCATCTCAAATGTGTTGATCTTTTTCCTATTTGTCTTTCTACATGTTCAACTTATATACAGAAAGTATCATATGAAGTTTAGACTTAGAAGAAGGAGGAATGAAGATAGGAGGAATGAAAATCAACAACCCAAGATATGTGGTTGACACCATATTATTAGTGGAAAACATCACAGACTTGGATCGATTACTAAGGAAGAGCAAAGAGGAAAGTGCAGAGGCAGGCTTGCTGCATAACACAGGGAAAACCAAAACACTGACTACAGGAAGATCTACAGAAATCCAACCCAATACAATGGGAAAATCAAAATAGTTAAAAGATTTCATAGACCTTAGATCAAATATCAGTCAGAACAGATACTTCAGCCATGAAATAAGAAGAAGACTAGGAATGGGAAGGGCAGCTAAGAAGGAACTAAAAAACAAACAAACAAACCCTAAAGAGTAAAGGTATACAACTGAGCACGAAAGTTAGAATCATCCAATCCATTGTATTCCCTATTGCCATGTATAGATGTGAGAGCTGGATAGTGAAAGAAGCATACAGTCCTTGAAATCCAAGTACCTGATGATCAATATCAACAAGAGTGGGCTAGATGGATCAGTAGTCTCACTAAACATAAGGCAGATTTCTGTGATGTATGGGTATATGTGCATTCATGTTGCCTTTCATGCATTCATGTTGCCTATGGAGACTTCATGAATTTTATAGGATTTTCTTAGGTAAGGAATACTCAGAGGTGGTTTACCACTTCCTTCCTCTGAAATATAGTTTACAGCAGCTGGTATTCTTCCTAATAAACCAGCAAATTATAACTACCCAGACACTTGGAGTGTAAGTTGACAACAAAATATATCAGAATGCTTTTTCAGTAATGCATCTGGCCACTTTCATATAACATTTATTTTAAAAATGAAAAACTTCAGTTAAGGTTTAGGTGAATCCATTATTTCCAGTTAACATAACTTTCATGGTTATACACCTTTCCTTAAGTCTATTCCTTTCTCTTATGTTAGTTTGCAATTTAAAAAAACAACTGCAGAAAAATTGCATTTCAAAATGAATTTTAAAACCTATTTAATACTTGTGTTGTTTTTCTAAATGCATATTCTCTCAAAGATCCATTCTATCCATTTGCAATTTTAAAAACCTGTGCAAAAATGTGCATTTTAAAATGTGTTTAATGCCTATTTAAAAATATTTTCTCTTGAATTACACATTTCAAAATGTATTTTCTTTCAAAACATGCATTTAAATGTTTTCCTCCCATATTTTTCTACATTTCTTGAGTTCAAGAACAGCACCTGAAATGTTTGAGAATGTGAAATTCAATGGATAGCTTTGTGTATAAGTTTGGGAGGTGTGGACTATGATAGTTCCTAACTGAATTCCTGAAGACCCAAATCCTCAAGTGCCTGCACTTTAGAGCACATTCTCAATTTATACTATGTTTGCTTTACTTTGAAAGAAAATGCTAACACAAACAAACAAAAAAAAAGAATGAATGAGAAGTAGCTTCACAAAACATTATCTCATGAAAGCGATAATGAAAGATACATCTGCTGCAGTGTTTTCTCATTTCTCCCCTTCCTTCAAGAGATTAGCAAAATAGGCTTAGCACCTGGCTTATTTTACTTCTGTTCAGTCATCAAGGATCAATTTTACCACAATTAAAGAAATGGATGTTCAGGTTTTCACAGATACTTCACACATAGGCCTTTATCCGAAAGCATGTGAACACAAACAGCAAGGCGGGTCATAGAGTCAGCAATAGGGTTTCATCCTAAAGCTTACATTTTATTTTAGTAGTATTACCTATTAAACTGCTCATCATTAGTTAGAATTGTGTTTCCCCCATTGTAATGGGTTCATATATGTAATATTTTGTTCTTAAAACTTCTTTGATAATTCAGATTTCCACAGCAGAACAAAAATATTTTTGCATTGCTTGAGACAACTGTTACAACCTCTGTAATGTTCAGCTCCATTGCTTTCCTCTGCAGTTCCCACACAAGATGGACTATATTTGAAGTTGGTTAGTTTTTACACTTAGGGCTTGTCTACATGTGCCAAATTAAATGCTCACCTATTTTCACTGCAACCAGTCCAGAAGACATATGGGAGGATTTGGGTTGAATCCGGGGCTTTTCAATGTCTCAGGCTTTAATGTAGATGAGAATAAAGTGGCGATTTACTCTGGAACTGTGTTGAAAATCTGGATATTTGTATATCTGTGTGGACAGTGCTCTATAGCAAAGTTGCTGTAGGGCTGGCAGCAGGAAGAGTTTTTGGTAGGTAGATCTGGTGTGTGCCATCATGTTTTTCTACTTCGGTGCATGTTCAGCCATGAGATCAGCAGTGAGGGGTTAGATTGGGCTACACCCTCTCGCTTCCTCCCTATACCTGACGGTCAGGTTTGTTTTACTTTTTGTACTCTTCATCCTGCATCCTCTATCTACTCTATCAGCATTGTTTTGACTGGAGTGCTTGCATTCGTTCTTCCCCTTGATTATTCACTCACTCACTTGTGCAGAGAGTGAACACATCCCATCTCCCATCTCCCCATCATTTGCTCACTCACTTGTGTGGAGATTGCATGCATGCACT
Organism: Sceloporus undulatus; assembly: GCF_019175285.1. Taxonomy (NCBI): domain Eukaryota; kingdom Metazoa; phylum Chordata; class Lepidosauria; order Squamata; family Phrynosomatidae; genus Sceloporus; species Sceloporus undulatus. The sequence continues at coordinate 155,917,716 of NC_056522.1, read as the reverse complement.
CCTTCTCCTGTCTCCCCATCATTTGCTAGCTCACTCACTCATCTGGAGATCTGCAGTGTATGTATGGGAGAGATGGGAGGAGGGAGTGCATGCAATCTTCATACTATTAAGTAAGCTAATGATCGGAGTGGGGTGAGAAGAGGGAATCCATGCATTTCAATCAATAAAATCAAAACAAAGATGACACAATGCTAATCAAGGTGGGTGGGTGGATGGGAGAAAGAAGAGTACAAATGGTACGAAAATGTGACACTAGGGTGGGGTGGGCAGGAAGAGGGAGAGGGTTGCCCAATCTGACCCCTCACCTCTGTTCTTATGAAAGTTAAATAAAATACACTTTGTTTTTTTTTCTTTTGCTGTTATGTATATGTATGTGTGTATGTGTTTGTACAGTGGGCCCTTGATATCCAGTGAGATTTGATTCCAGTACCTCCGCCGTGGATACCAAAATCTGTGGACTTTCAAGTCCTATTATTTACAATAGCATAGTAAAATGGTGTTCCTTATATAAAATAGCAAAAATCAAGGTTTGCATTTTGGAATGTGTGTGTGTGTGTGTGTGTGTATGAATATTTTCAACCCTTGAATAGCTGAACCCATGGATAATGAATCCACGGATACAGAAGGCTGACTGTACATTTACAATCTGCTCCCTCCTTCACAGAGGTGGCAAAGGGGGAAAGGGATTGGATGGAGAGACAGGCACTTAGAGTTTATGGTGGTCATTAGACTGACAGGCAAAAACCATAAGGGTTACTTGCTGATAGGTTGATACACACTGGGAAGAGGCAAAACTGTAAATGTGCGGCTGATTGTACTAGTGTTGTTTCAAAGTATATGTGAACTTAACAGTGTTGCTGCAGGCTCCCTGCAGACCAGAAAAATTCACGGGAAGGCCAATTCTTTTTTTGTTAGTTTAGATGCACTATATCACATTAAAATGTTTAGGAAATAATTTCTAAAAGGGAATTCAGGAAATCTACCATTTTTGCTTGACAAATAACAATTAAGAGTGGAGATGACGGAAGTGAAGATTGCAAAGTGTAGGTTTTAATTCAGTCTCCCTTCCTAGACTGCCCTCTAGAAAAGCAAGATGTCTTCTCTATTGAAAAAAAGGCGTCATTCGTCAATATTCTCACTGTTTTGTCTATAGCCCTGGAAATAGCTAGAGTTGGTGAACTGCTCCCCACTGAAAGAAAAATGTCTTGGAAATCTGAAAATAAGTGCAACCACTAGAGTTGAACATTTTACCTCGTATCACTGAAGCAGACTGGGCCTGTTCTCTGCATGGGTCTTGCCTCTTAACAGTTGTAGTGCAACAGCTTCTACCTGGGAGTGGCTTCATTTTGCTTCTTTTAACCTCAGCGCTGCTGTTTGGCTTTTACCTCCTTCTCATTTTGTACTCCATGAAGGGAAGTGACTCCTGAGTTCCTTGTAAAGGGCAAAAGACTCTAGACTCTTAGCTGCTGAATAAAACGAAGAAATGAAAATAGATGTAGCTTTATCTAGAATGTAAGGAATGAAGCCATACCTGCCTACAACTGTGGTATCATGACAGCCAGAACTTCAACAGAAGAAGCAGTGGCATCACTAGAGTTGGTGTCACCCAGTGTGGTAACTCATGGTGTTGCCCCCCCCGACATCAAACTCCTCTTGTACCACCCTATACAGAATCTTTAGTAAAGTTTTTTTTGTGCTAATGTTACTTATAAATTATAATTCCCATAAAAACTTGGGGCCTCTCCTTTCTATTCTCACTCAGCCTTGCCCCACGCTTACCATCTCTTTCATATTTTAAGGGGACTCAGGTCAATGCCACAGCTCAGTTCTGCCAAAAGGCAGATGTTTTGGGGAGAAGTCATGTCACCCTCCCTAAGGGTGTCACCTGGCCTGGTCTAGACCCTTCACCCCCATAGTGATGCCCCTGACATGAAATTCCCTCTTTTTCTATGCTGGGGCAAAAGTATCTGCCTATTGAGTTTCTGCCTGGTACTCAGTTATCAGACAGAGTTCTAGGCATAGTTGATGGTTTCATTGGTTTCATGAAATATGGTTTCATTTCTAGAAATTACCTCCCAGAACAGAATGTTGGTAAAATTTATGGACAAATTAAACAGAGGCACTCAATTTTTTTAAATAAAAAAAGTATAACATAAAAGTATATGATAACTGCCCTTCACAGGACTAGTGATGATGGTCAAAAAAGGAAAAGGGTGAAGGCAAGTTGAAAGCAGATTGGAATATTTCAAAAGGCTTATAAAGATTACAGCATTTAAAAAGGTTTATGAAGACATGGAAAAAGGACACGTGTATAAACTGCTAAGCAACATTGGTTACTGCATGTTTTGGAGACGGGGTGACCAGAGATCCTCTTTTTCCTGGACATGTCCTATATTTCAGCTTTCTGTCCAGGAATTCCAAGATGTCCTCCATTTGGGGCATGACTACGTTGCATGAATTTATAGTTATGAGTGGTTTTAGCTTTTATTTGGTCATGTCCTCCATTTTTCTTTAATATCCTACATTTTGCAGTGCTTTGTTCTCCTTTGCTATTAGGACAACTGGTCACGCTGTTTGGAAACAACTTTTGAAACTCCATGTTTACTTCCTTGATTGGACAGAAGAAGGGTGGAGTGTAAAATGTATACTATAAATGTAATGATTTGTTTTAAAATATTGTTTTAGCTGATTTTAGGCTATCCTGAGATGGTATGATATAGGGTAGGATACAAATATTTTAATGAAGCAAAGAAGGAATGAATGAATAAAATAAGAATAGGTAGTTCTGTAAAAAAGAAGAAAGCACTATAAAGGACAATTGCTTTGCTCAAATAAAATGGCATTTCTTTTCAGCTTGCAGTGGATGAAGGATGAAAGTAATTATATTCTAAATTTTCTGATATATTGGATTTTGTTTTGTTTTGACATTGTTTCAAGATTGCATTTTTCTAGCTGATGTCTTGGGTTGCATCTACACTCTGCACTATAGAATTAATGCAGTTCGGCACCGCTGTAACTGCCATGGCTCAGTGCTATGGAATCATGGGGTGTGTATTTTGTTGTGGAACCAGAGCTTGCAGACAAGGAGGCTGACTCTCACACAAAACTGCAAATCCCAGAATTCTGTAGCGTTGGACCATGGCAGTTAAAGCTGTGTCAAACGGCATTAATTCTGCAGTGCAGAGCTTTTCAAACTCCTTTGAGAGTTTGCAAAAAGACAGACTAGGAAGTGATAGAGATAGATATCTCAGTCTAGTATGGGAGCAACCAAACTTTGGAACATTTGTTAAAATGTTAAAAGTGGATCTCGACTTGCTTCACAAACTTATGGCAAGCAGCCACAGGGCTGTTTTTGTGGTCACAAGGGGCCGCATTTCCCCCTCAACATGCCTTCAAATGCCCTCTGGGACTGTGAGGGATATTTTCTCTACATTTTTGGGCTCCTTTTCCTTTTCTGAAACTGTTTTTTTTGAAAGGCCTCTCCTAGTCCTAAAATGACTTTGGCGCATTACAGACCGCCGGATTGCGGCGGTCTGCTGCCGCCGCCGCTTGCACCATCCAGGAGCCGCAGCCTTTAAATGGCGCGGCTCCCGGACACTGCTGAGAAAGAGCATGGAAATTGTGCTCCTTCTGAGGCCCCGGAAGAGGCGTTGCAAAGTGCAAGGGGTGCATTTGCGGCGTCATTTCTGGGGCAACACGTGCAGACGCAACGCATTCAGCATGTAAAGATGGTGGTGCCCGTGTGTATAGGGCACCACCATCTTTACGCCCTCGTCATGTGCTAGGGATGAGGCTGGTGTGGACGCTAGGTCCTTGTCCAACCCCTAGCACGTGACGGGGGCATATTGAAGGCCCGTCTATAACATGCCTTAGGTAGCCTTTAAAATGTGGCATGAATGTTCCCATGCCCATAGAGGGTGTTTGGAAGCATTTAGGATCCAAGACCTCTAGGAAGCCCTGGTGCTGCAGTGGTTAAACATTGGTACTGCAGCCATAAGGTTGTGAGTTCGATCCCAGGGGCTCCAAGGTTGACTCAGCCTTCCATCCTTTTGTAGGCTGGTAAAATGAGTACCCAGCTTGTTGGGGTCAATTGGCTCACACATTGTAAACTGCACAGAGAGTGCTGAGTTCACTGATAAGTGCTATAGAAATGTACTTGTTATTGCTATTGCTAAGGTCTCTAGGAAAGTTACTGTGGCTCCCTGGTCTTCCATAACTGCTCATCTTTGTTTTAAAGGCTATCAGAGCCGGCTGTGTAGGTGCAGTTGGCAGAAATTTCTCAGAAAACTGAGGTGTGAAAAACTGGAAAATCTACTCTGGAAGATTGGGGTACAGGCATATAACAGGATTGCTTACAACCATGGAAGCTCGGAAGGCTTGGCAGCTCACCAGCTGTTAACAAACAGTTTAGGGAAATTTACAAACACACTTACATGGTTTTGCCTTGTATACAAATAGTAAAAACAGGATTACACAGCAAAGAAACAGGACATACCAATGATTTCCAAACTACCTAATGCAGTATATGGCTTGAGGGAAAAAAACACCCTTAAATGTACAAACTGGACAATAAAGAGGAATCAGTACCAAAATCGAGGCTTTGGAAAGTTAATTTTAACAATCCATCTATAAATCCAACAGGGGGTATGCTAGGTCCCATTTGATCATCCTGCCACTGCTTCTAGTTATGGATGGTTTATACATGCCATTATTCTATCCATTTTCTTAAAACTAGCTTTTGAATCTCTTCCAAGTTCAGAGGAAAGAACAATTAGTTAGATTAGGGACACATGCGTGGTGCTAACTTCATAGAAGTTTTCTGGGGAAAATGTCATTCCAACAGTCTTTTCTGTGTGCAGCTGGCATGAGACAAAGAATGAGATGATGCTTATTACAGACAGCATAAAGAAACATAATTTTGATGGTGTTATCGTGATTTATTCTATAATTCTTAAAATGCAAACAAACAGAGGGCAAGATTCTGAATGTGGACATTTAAGAAAGATAGTAAGATTGGTGGTGTGAGGCATGTACAATCCATTATGTGTGGCAAAAATAATGTACCTGTGTACATTATATAAGCACTGTAAGGTTTATGATGTTTTCAGACATTTGGTTTTCTTGCTTTTAAAAACTTGACTTTGTGAATTGACACATAATGGACATGTACATTGCTATCACTTAACAACATCAGTGTAATTTTTTAAAAACAATAAGAATATCTTAGGTAGTTTTGTTGCAGTTACATTTTAGCTTATGTTATGAAGTTATATACCGTGGTGTTGAGTACCAACAGAAATCAAATTCATATTTCCCTAGGAGCTTTGCAACCAGTAATGGAAATGCTGTTTAAGTGAATACAGTGGCAACAAGTGATGTATCACCTCAATGTATTCAGAATGGCTGTGATCAATGAGAAAATAATTGGGTAAGGGAAAACACATTGCTCAACAACTTCATTTGGGGCTGCTTCACATCATACACAATTCCTGTACAATACTCACTTCTGAATAGAAATCAACGCAAAATCTATATGTCGATTGTAACATTCTGGCAGTGATATGTTAGAGCCAGTGTTGCGTAGTGGTTTGAATGTTAGATTATGACTCTGGAGACCAGGGTTTGATTCTCTGCTTGGCCATGAAACCCACCGAGTGACCTTGGACTGGACACATGTTCTCAGCCTCAGGTGAAGGCAATGGCAAACCTCCCCTGATCAAATCTTTCCAAGAAAAACCCATGATAGGATTGCCTTAGGATCGCCATAAGTTAGAAATGGCTTGAAGGCTCACAACAATAACACTACCATCACCAACAGTGATATCTTACCATTGGTGTGGGCACTGTGAAAGTCATCAGCTATTCACATGTTTCCAGCACACACTGAAATCTTCCATGTAAGAAACATGTTATAGTTCATGTGTGGTATCTCACTGTGTCTACCTGTGAGCACTGTGTCTGGCAGCAAGACATATCCTCCCCCTTTCCTCTGTAGTCCTCTGCACACCTATAAATATGCTTCAGAGAGTTGGGATTCATTTAAACAGATCTAAGAGCACAATAGGAAGGAGAAAGAGAAAAGTCTTTGTGTGGGAGGGATAAGTCCACTCATAAGATGATGGGTGTTCTCCCATAGTAAAGATGGTCAAAGTTCAGTCCTCCAGATGCTGTTGTTGTGTGCCTTCAAGTTGTTTCCAACTTATGGCAGGGTTTTCTTGGCAAGATTTGTTCAGAGGAGGTTTGCCATTGCCTTCCCCTGAGGCTCAGAGTATATGTTTTGCCCAAGGTCATCCAGCTGTTTTCATGGCTGAGCTGGGAATTGAACCCAGATCTCCAGAGTCGTAGTCCAACATTCAAACCACTGCATTATGCTGGCTCCAACTGGACTCAGTCAGCATAGCCACTGGTGAAGAATGCTGGGAGTTGCAGTCTAGCACAATTATTCATACTTGGGTGTGCATACCACACAGAAGTTTTGTCATGTCTGAAATGGTACTAACTTTACAGTTCAGCTAACTTTAATGTAGAATTTGAGCAACTGTAGGGATTTTTATGTCTTAATTTTCAACAACAAAATTAGGGTTTTGAAATAAAGGGGATGGCAAGGAAAGGCTGGGTTGTGTGGAAAGGGCATCATGAAGTTCTGGATCTCAACATGTATTAAAGTATATTCTTACTGTGATACTGAAGCTTTAGTTGCCTAAGTGGTAGAATTCAAAGATATAGTCATGTTAGTCTGTAGAATCAGTATGTAGAGAGATCTTGTAGCACCTTTGAGACTAACTGAAAGAAAGAAATTGACAGCATGAGCTTTTGTAGACTTCAGTTTACTTCCTCAGATACAAATGCATGCCAATTTTTTTCTTTCAGTTAGTCTCAAAGGTGCTACAAGATCTCTTTAGTTGCTTAGGTTCAGTGAAATTGTAGTTGCCAAGCCCACCCAGAAGTGTTCATGGAGCTTTGATGCAAGTAGCTTTGCTCTTTGATATCAGTGAATGCACAAATGTCTCGTTCTCATGTCTTTGTGCATGTGGAGATACCTCCTACATAGAGATGAAAGAGGAAGCTGTTGTAGATGGTAAAACTCTGTATGTACACTGGAGTCTCATCTATGCAAAAATGAAGGTCATCCAGACAATTATGGTTGAGAGGAATGCATTAATGTTGCAGCTGGTGTGCCTGTCTTTACCACTTCTATTGTGGCACGCAAAGCCTGATAAAATTGCTCTAATTTGCCACACTGGATAGGGAATTTGTTTTATAAAAAATGCACCTTACTGTTAAAGCATGCTATTTGAATAAAATAACGTATATATTTTCATATGCTGTCCTTGAAGTCTTAGTGCATACATCCCTAACACATACATCTTTAATTTCTTCAATTAAGGAAAATAAAAGGGCAAGCAGAGTTATATTTTAATTATTCATAGTTCATTTGAGAAAAATGTTCTTAAATGAGAGAAAGTAGAGCTGGCTATCTGTCAAAAGACAGAAAAAATAGATAAAAAAATCCACTTTATGAACTATTCAATAATATGTACGTTTCTGCTCTCATTAGATACTGTGCTGTGAGACGAAAGATGTGTGCAGGAAGAACTTCCCATTGGGCTTCTGGGAGTAAAATTCCTTGAACTGTTCTCCAGCTCTTCAACTTGTCACAGCCATCTACAAAGCCACAGGTAGGCTAGAGGACACATTGGAGGGTGGTGTGCACATAAACATTTATTAAATGGCAGATCCACTGCTCTGATGACATTATCAACACAAATAAGCCAGTAGTCTGAATCCAAACTTGGGCTGCATCTATGCTGCAGAATTAATGCAGTTTGGAACTGCTTTAACTGCCATGACTCAATGCTAGTGGATTCTGGGATTTTTAATTTTGAAAGCTATTTAGCCTTCTCTGTCAGAGAGCTCTCGTGCCACAACAGACTACCAATTCCAGGATTCCATATGTTGGAGTCATGACAATTAAAGTGATGTAAAACTGCATTAATTTTATAGTGTGGCAGTAGCCGCCTTAGTCAGGCTTAGAGTACACATATTGAAAGCTGTAGAACTTGTCAGCAAGGAGAACTAAATTAAGTCCTCTGAATTTCACTTGTCTACTACAGACATGACTAGGCCTGGGTCCAACCCAATACTTTCAGTCTTTTGGTGTGTTATCTGGCTTAATGAGGAAAGTTTCAAAAGGAACTTTCCCAATTCTCAGTCAGTAAATTCAGCTTTTGACAAACCTTGTTAGCATAACACAGCTGGCCAGTGTTGGTTATGCCGTGTCTTTGGGCTGCTTTTGAGATATATGTTGAAGCGTTTCCCTGGTGGTTTTGGCTAGAAAAGTTAAGTTAAAATTCTAAGCTGACTGAATGCTTGTATTATATATGCCAACCTTTTTATCACTTTTAAATCTTAATTATGAGGATATATTTCACAGTCCTCTCAGGTTCATCTTAGATGCAGTTAGCTGGGCACCAGTAGAAACAGTTGGTGCTTAGTGACAGCTTAGTGACAGTCAAACTTGAGTGTTTGCACAAAACTTATCCTTTCAAATATAAGGTTAAAAGAATAACTAGAGTTTTAATTACAAGAATGTGTACACCTGCACATAAGGTACATGTACATGTAGAGCTTTTCATTATTAAGCTTTTGATTAGGAAGAAGGAAGAAAGGAGAGGGTGAGTGAACAGAATTTGGTTACACCTTTCCCCTCTTCTTAACCTTGTAGCAACTTCTTGGACCTGTTTTCTTCTGCCAGTGAGAAACACAGAAGCTGAGCTCATTGTCTGCTGAGAACTAGGATAGCAACCAAACTGTGGAAGTAACACCTGATGAGTAATGATGTTTTTGTACTTTTATGGGTAATGAGAGCACAGTGGGATACAAGAGCATAACAATGTTTCTCTTGTAAATAGCACAACAATGGATAATAATGTTATTTTATCTCTTTTTCCTTGTTTTCCCTCCCAAAGGGCTAAACACTGGTTTGAAGGTCATTTTTAGTTCTGAGGTGCAGTCAGCCCTCTGTATCCATGGATTCTTTATCCATGGATTTAACTATCCATGGCTTGAAAATGTTAAAGCAAATATAAATTCAAAATGCAAACCTTGATTTTACCATTTTATATAAAGAACATGTTTTTACTTTATTTTTACAATGCAGCAGCAGCCTTAGAGTTGTAGTAGAAAGAGTTACTTTCCCAAGCTCTCTATATGACATCAAAATATGCAGCTGTATGACTCACGCCTGACAGCAGCAGCCTTGCCTATGTCATCTTCACAATCCTAGATCTCTTAGGTTTCATACAAATCAAAACATACTGTTTTTGGATTATTGTTAATTCTCAGTTTGTACAAAATTGTCCAGATTTACAATTGCTCCATGGGTAAATTAAGATGGTTATTTTAGGCAATTAAAAGGCAAAGGTATCCCCTTTGACAAGGTTGTCTAGTCGTGTCCAGCTGTAGGGGGCAGTGCTCATCTCCATTACTAAGCTGAAGAGCCAGTGTTGACAAAGTGATCTTGTGGCCAGCATGAGTGCACAGAATGCTGTTACCGTCCCACCAAAGTGGTCCCTATTTATCTCCTTGCACTTTTATATGCTTTTGAACTGCTAGGTTGGCAGAAGCTGGGACTAGTGATGGGAGCTCACTCTGTCATGTAGTGCTTGGGTCTTGACCTACCCATCGACCGATCTTGCAATTGTCAGAGTCAGCGTCTTAGCCACTGAGCTACCGTGTCCCATTATTTTTGGGCAATTAGCATGTCTTAATTCCACAAAAGGTGCATTTAGAATGAATGGGGAGCTGTGGTTCTCAAATGTCACATGAGATTTGTAGCACTTAACTTCCCATTGAGTCAGACACTAAGATCAAAATTATATGTTATGAGTAAATGCATGGGTGCTGTCCACCTAGAACTCGTCTTGTGTCTCCCTTGGGCTGTACATAAAAATAGTCACTGTTGGTTATGGAATTGGACAAAGTTACTTGTTATGTTATGAACTTGAATTGGAACAAGGAGAAATTAATTTGGCATCCTTTGATCACGTTTATAAAATCAGAGAATTTGGTCCGTAGTTTTATTGGATAATTTCATATTGTGTTATAAAGATGGTTAGAAGAAATATAGCAAAATGCGGGGAGATATAAAAGCAAGACAAATTCATAAGGGGTAAAGTTTTTTTTTAAATTAAATTGAGGATTGAAGGATTATAGATGTCTTTAAAATATGTGTAAAAGTTTTAATTTAAGTATAATCATGGATTACGTAAGTGCGGTGAATTTGATCTTTTTCTTTTTGTATTAAGGAAAATTGCTGGGCTAAATCATGTCTCAACCCCTCCGTATGAGGAAGTCATTATGTTCTTGTAGTAATGTTGTTATGGTATTTGTAGCGGTGGGTTTGTTTAGAGGGTGGTCAATGTTGAATGTATGTATTGTATTATATTGGTATTGTTATGAATGTTTTATGTAGTCATATATGTTTTTTATATATATGTATGATAAACTTTAATAACGATTAAATAAAAAAAATAGTCACTGTTGGGGAGCCATATCTTTCATTACAGAAACTAGAATAGTATCTTTATGACAGTAGAAATAGGTGCTGGACTTTGCATGGGGTATTTGCATATAATATGGTACAAACAATACATGGAAGAACTATAGGTTTACATTGTAAGACACCATACACTGAATAGTATGCTTTTTCAAAGACTGTATATGCTCACATATATTTTGAGTTGCTGTGATGACAATATATTGAGGACAGTTATGTTTCTAATGTAACCAAAAGAGCCTATTGGATTTTAAACCAGGTTATTTCAGACAATATGAATAGTGCATCCAACAGCAATGACAGTACAGTGGTACCTCGGGATACGAAATACCCAGGTTACGAAATTTTCGGGATACGAAAAAATCCCATAGGGAATTATTGTTTCGGGTTACGAATGTGTATTCCTTTTTGGATTAAAAAAAACACACCATATTCTTCAGTTAGCAGGGCTTCTGAGATCTGTAGTCCAAAACATAATTTTTATTTTGTTTAAAATGTGTTTTTAACTTACGTTTTAAAACAGAATTTCCCTTTATTTCTTAACTTTTGTATTAATAGTTTTTAACTGCACTTTGTTTTAACATTGTAAGCCGCTTTGAATCTTGTTCTGGAATAAAGAAAGTCAAGGAAGAAGCTAGTTTATAGTTGAACATTAAGGAAACAAAAATAATGCCCACAGATTATTTACATAATTTTAAAGCAAATAATGAAGATATCAAAACAGTTCAAGATTTTTCATACCTTGACTAAGTCATTGGAGACTGCAGTTAAGAAACCAGAAGACTATATTGAAGGGAATTTCAAGTCTATGAAGGAAGTGGACAAGATTCTGGAGTGTAAAGATATATAATTGAATAATAATAATAATAATAATAATAAGAAGAATAAGATTTATTTTGTATACCAGCCCTCTGGCAACCAATCCGGGCAGTTACAACAGTAAATAATAAAAATACTAACAATTAAAAACACTTTATCCCTCCCCTATCCCCTCCCTTAATACAAGATTACAGTAATAACATATTAAAAACACAATATCAAAGCATAAAAACAACAATTAAAAACTAAAAACCCTGATATCCCTCTGTTGATCCTCAACCATCACTAAGATGGGGCCACGGGAGGAATGAGGGAATCAGGGAACCTGGGCCGGGATGGTTAATCTGGAAAGGCCAGCCAGAAGAGATCCGTCTTGACCGCTTTTTTAAAGCTATCTAATGATGTTATCTGACGGATCTCATTTGGCAGGTTGTTCCAGAGTTTGGGGGCGACAGCACAGAACACCCTCTGGGAGGTCGCCGCAAGCCTAGATTTTAGAGGCTGCAGTAAGTTCTTCCCAGAGGACCAGAGAGCGTGGGGAGGATTGTACGGGAGGAGGTGGTCCCTGAGAGAGCTTGGACCCAAGCCATTTAGGGCTTTAAAGGTGATAACCAACACCTTGTACTGGGCCTGGAAGCTGATAGGCAGCCAGTGGGGGGACCTCAAAACCGGAGTAATGTGGTCCCTCCTAGAAGTTCCTGAGACAAGCCTGTCTGCCATGTTTTGAACCAGCTGTAATTTCCGAGTCAAGCACAGGGGTAGCCCCATGTAGAGTGCATTACAGAAGTCAAGGCGTGAGGTTACCAGGGCGTGCACAACCGTCTCGAGATCCCTTACTTCCAGAAAAGGGCACAGCTGGCATATCAGCCGAAGCTGATAACAGGCACTCCTGACAGTCACATTTACCTAATTTGTCATCAGGAGCTACGAGTCAAGGAGCACCCCCAGACTGCGAACACAGTCACTGGAGGAGAGTGTGACCCCATCCAGGACAGGAGGTTGCAACCCAATTCTTGGTTTTGGGGCCGTTACCATGAGCACCTCCGTCTTGTCTGGATTCAGTTTCAATCTGTTTTTCCTATTAAAGTTACAGTAGATTGTTCATGCCATTTTATTTCCCATTTCTATGTATGGTTGTGAAAGCTGGACAGTGAAGAAAGCTGATAAAAAGAGAACCAACTCATTTGAAATATGGTGCCGGAAAAGAGTTCTGCAAGTACCATGGACTGCTAAAAAGACACATCAAGCCAAAACACTCCCCAGAAGCCAGGATTATTAAACTGAGGCTATCATATTTGGCCACATAATGAGAAGACATGACTCATTAGAAAAGACACCAATGCTTGGTAAAGTAGAAGATAGTAGGAAAAGAGGAAGCCCACCTTCCAGGTAGATAGATTCAATTAAGGAAGCCATAAGTTCTAAATCTGCAAGACCTGACCAGGGAGATTTGGAGGTCCCATTCATACGTTGAAATTGATTTCATGGCAGTTAGCAACAGCACCAAATGGTACAAAGTACAGCTTTACAAGACAATTTTGTGCTTAGGATGGATCTAACAAAAGGATAAACCCCTAGATTTATTTATTACATTTTAATTCAAACATTCATCCAAATATCTCCTGGCTATGTACTTGGTGCTCCCTCCTTTTTCTTTACAAACCTGTGAGGCTGAGGCTAGGCTACGTCAGAATGACTAGCCCAAGTCAGTCTGTGGGCTTCTCATCCAAGTGCAGTAATCTTGTTATGGCAGTTTAGCCACCGTACCATAATGGCACTTTCTTAAATGTGAAATGACCAAGTCTCTGAAGTTGTTATTGACAGTTGCCTCATGGCATTGATTGTGCTTTAACTGCTGGTGGTGAGATTGCTGTGCTCCCTTGCACACCTTAAAGACTAACACATTTTATTATTTATGGCTCAAGTCTATGAAAGCTCATGCTACCAATTTCTTTCTTTCAGTTAGTTTGAAAGGTGCAACAAGATCCCTTTGCACACTGATTTTCCAGGCTAACATGTCTACATCTTTGAATTTTACATTTTATTATGGCATACCCTTTTGTAAACATTGTCCACTTCATCAGATACGTAAAATGTGTCTGCAGTTGGTAGATTATAATATCTTTAATTAGTTTTTAAGGTGCCGAAAGACTCCTTTAACTACATAACAGATGTTTTTAACTAATTAAAGGCTGTAATATATTTGAACTGGACATATTTTAGTAGAGATAATGAAGCTAAGAATTTATCTTCATTAGTTCAGTTGGCTAAATTTTTGATGCTGGAACTGATTGATGTACATAAGATGCTTATAACATGCAATCAAAATTAAATACCCTTAGAAGGTGCTAAATTAGGGCTGGGCAACTGTAGCCACTCCGGGGGCCAATTTCCTGCCCCAGAACCATCTGGGGGCTACATGGACTGCCAACAATGCAAAATTAATTAATTTCTGGTTTTCAGTCAAATATTTTCCACTATCCTTTTGGTTTTGGAAAAATTGATATTTTAATAAAGTTAAACAGTACGCTGGAACAGATGAGAAGCTGCAACCTATTTCAAAAATGAGTTGTTGCTCCCATTAGCCGCAACAACCATGGCAAATGGATGATAGGAGTTGTAGTACAATAAGATCTGGAGAATGACAGGATCGCCATCCTTGGCTTGTAAGACTGCAAGGTTAATTTAGTCCAGCATGCTTTTTCCAGAATGAATAGCTAGATGGCCTTGTTCCCAGCATTCAGTATCCAGGGATATGTTTTCTATGGATTTTAATGTATGATTTCCCTTAAAATGAATGAGAACATGATGTACAGCCCTATTCTATGTTTGCCTGGAAACAAACCAGTTCAGTTGTTATAATGCTGGTTGCATGCATGGGAACTGTTGTTGTGTTGCTGTGCGGGTAGCTGTGCTGGTATCTGTGTGGGACTGAAAGCTAAGTTGTGTCCATGCTGTGTTACTTTTTTTTGGGAACTGGATACCTTAGAGAGCCATTCTTCTACTTTCTTGCCATGTTGCAAGTGAAGTTGTGGAAGATGCTACAGGCAGAGCCTTCAGCAGCTTTGAAAATTACCATTTAGTCCCAAAAGGAGAGGAAGAGTATTTCAGAAGTAGGTTAGGTCGCAGGCAGTGAGATTGCTTTTGGCAATGCAAAGGTTCAGGGAATAAATTCTCGCTCTGGCTCTCTCTCTGTCTCTCACATGGAGAGCAAGTAACAGATATAAGAAGAATCCCACTGCTAGCTAGTGAAAAATGTCAGATTTCATGCCTTTCACATAATAGCCATCTGTTCTGAAAAATGAAAAACAGTGTCCAAATGTCAACTTACTGCAGGTATCTTCAGATTTCAAATCTCTTCCCTGCCTCTCCCCCTCCCCCAGTATGTGGTCGCAGACTTTCTGTTCACCCCACCCTCATCTCCACTCACTGTGATATTGTGCCATTTGAGTTTTGTTATTGCCAAGATGGGTAGGTGCTCAGTTCAGCGCTAGTTACTTTGCAGGACCATGGATTTCCTGTTAAGACACTGCTGATGATTAATGTAGTCAAGGTTCCTACCTTGTATAGAATAAAAAGAAGACATCCATTAGAAATTCATTCTCAGGCTGGGTTGAGGCCAGGAGCACAAATCTGTTCTCACGCTGATGTCTTGTGCTTGTTTGACCCTTAGGCGTTAGTAGATTATTTTCCTAGCTTCATTTTCCTCTCTTGTTTAAGCACATTTATGTGTCCTTCCCTTCTGCTGATTTTCATATATTTTTCTCATGATCCCAATAAATTGAATCTGTATTCATTTGCGCAGTGCTGGAGTGCAGCCTTTGCTGGTGTATAGGGCTTGTCTGGCTACCACCCTGGTACAGCTCACATTTATATATCAACTATCTTGTCTTCCTGCCTCCTTTTCTAATGGAAAAGTAAATGCTTATTCTCCCTTTTACCTGATGTATGACTTCAATACATTGTAAAGATGTGAACCTGATGGAGTCCCTAAATTATAAAGCAGGAGTTCTTTTTCTATTACTGTGAATAACAATTGGAGAGCTGGTTCTTTACAATAAGTTATTTATTCTCCATTTTGAGGTTTTATCCTCACCCCAGGTGGCAGCCATGTATATTTCAACAGGTAGTACCACAGAAGCAGCTGGGCTGCTCTCGCACTGTATTAGATTGTATCCAGTGGAAAGAAATGAATTTGAGAGCAAGACATATGGGCTGATGAAAAGTCTTCTCTTGTTGAATGTGAGATTTTCTATTTGCTTCATATCTGTTATCAGCATTGCCGTCATGTAAATGCATATTTATGATGTAGCTCACAGCACACGCAATATGTCAGAGAGTGTGAGCAAGCAGGTATCTATACAGGGTTTGGAAAATTCATAAAAGAGTTCCAAAAGTCTTTTGAAAATAAAAATGAAGGTGAGTAGAAGTAGCCTCACTGCTTGTGGCAAGGGTTGCTCTTACTCATTATAATTATGGCTGCCAAATGAACAATTTTAGTTGATTTATGTCTTTCAAATCTATGTTAGCCTTTCCAGTGCCTTTGAGGTTTGTTAGACTACAACTCATACTTTTCAGTTGCATGGGGATGATGGGAGCAGTATTCAAGCTCTAAATCCAGGTGTAAGGCACCTCGAGTATCCTACATTGGGGAAAGCTGATTGAGACCAATGTAGCTTTTCTGCCTCACTCATCTTCTTCAGGTACCAGGTGAAGGTTTTTATGTTTAAATTTCTCCAATAATGTTAAAAACACTTAGAAATTGTGGATTTTCTGTATTTTCAGGTGCTTTGAAGCAAATGGGGACACATCAATGGTTTTACAAGTGTAAGAGGTAAATATTGCAACTGCTAGTGCTGTGATTTAGCTTTGATAGTGGGATCTTGCTGCTGCTTTATGTTTTTATGCCTATGTTTAATGTTTTTATGTTAGTTGCCCAAATAAAATTAGTTGCCCAAATAATGTTTGCATGTTGAGGTGGGATAAAGGTGAAGTAAATTATGATTTTAAAAAGGCCACCTAGAGGTGAATCCAGATCTCTCCCCGTATCAATGGAAAGGCTCCTTCCTTCATAGGGGATGGGCACCCAACAGACTCTGGACTGTGCTGGATAAAGGAGAGGCAGTGATTTTCACCAGTTCTCCCTCCTGTCTGCATCACCCAGACCCACATCCCATGCTATTTTCAGAGTTTCACCCCATCCTCTGGAACAGCTTTTCAGGGAGCGTACTGAATAGAGGAATCAGTAAAAAAATCACTGTCACTTTCTCTAGTGTGATCAGAAGCTAGATCCAGCCCATAATAATCAACCAAGTGATCAACCAGGTATGTGTATGTGTGTGTATATATATATATATATATATATATATATATATATATATATATATATATATTATAATATAATTTGCAAATTGGCAAATACTGATGCTTTTTGATAAAGCTGAGGAGGAATACCATTGTCTCTCTGTTGGGTAAAGCTACACTTCATGAGTTTCCCCCTTCCTTCTGTGTTCTTCTTGGGAGGCAACCATCTGGAAGAGCTTATGATCATGGGAAACTACTAGATTTCATAAGATACTACTTTTAAGAGTGGTGGCTTCATGGAAGTTTGGACTGTCCTCTATCTTTCAAGGGTCCCTACTGCTTCTGTGCTTCTGTAAGGGCCTTATACAAGTGTTATACCTCAGAGGTTAGATTTCAACCAAAGGATTCAGTTGCTTCCTCCAGCTTAGAACCTATGCTTGGAGAGATGAGAAAAAGTGGCAGCGAAGGAGGCTTGTGAGAACAAAAGGCACATAGTCTCCATGCAGTAATTAAACTCTCCTGTTGGAAAAAATGTCTCAAAATATGCATTTCTGCTTACAAAAATAATGGACATTTTTACATAATTAGATTTTCCCAAATAAAGTCCCAAAGTACAGGTAGTGTTTGATATTGTGCAGAAACCCAGGTATTCTGATAGAATGGGGAGAAAATAACTGAAATTATTTATTCTTGTATATTGGAATGAAATAAATAAAGATTTACATTTCTGCACAAATTGCCAGCTGGGGAGCGGAGTCAGGGCATCACATCCATATGATGCACATCCCAACTCTGGCCCCAGGGCACCATGATGCCATGCGCTGCATCCACACAACGCAGCACCTAAAGAGAGCCATATAGCCACAGCGCCATGGGTACTGCACCCTTTCCAGGGCACAAAAAGGAGCTGCTTTTTGCAGCTCCTTTTCATGCCCTGGAAAGGCCAGTTTGGGGCACTCTGGCTGAAGAAGGGGCAGCTGGAGGCCACCCCTTCAGCGCTGTTTCCACAACCTCACAGTAATACATTTCTTCCATCAGCAGGAGAATGAGCTAGATTACTGT
This sequence comes from Sceloporus undulatus, assembly GCF_019175285.1. Classification (NCBI taxonomy): domain Eukaryota; kingdom Metazoa; phylum Chordata; class Lepidosauria; order Squamata; family Phrynosomatidae; genus Sceloporus; species Sceloporus undulatus. The sequence goes on along the minus strand of NC_056522.1, from coordinate 155,899,973 downwards.
TTACATCGCTTGCAATTCTGTGATTCCATAGCATGCTAAGGATGTTGTAATATCCTACCACATATACTCAACTATAAGTCGACCTCATGTATAAGTCGAGGGCAGGTTTTGGGGCCAAAATTATGGATTTTGATATTACCCGTGAATAATTTTTATGGGTAAAATTTAAGGGCATGTTTCGACAAGATGAAGCAAAGGAAAACAATGCCAAACGACTTACAAAATTACAGCAAACATAACCGTTTGTGCTCAACCTAAAGACTGGATGGATGAGAGAGGTGGGGTGGTGGTGGTTTGGTGCTTCCAGGACAGATTACACTCATGCTTTTCACCAGGGGATGGTTCTCCTTTAAAATAAGAGTTACATTGACCCGTGGATAAGTTGACTCAGTTTTTTGGAGTTAATTTTTAACCTAAATTTCTAGATATATATACATGAATATATACAGTATTTATTCAGAATAGAATTTCCTTGGATTCATCTATGTCACCTTCCACCACATCCTTACTTCTGTCCCAGTGCTGAAGAGCCTAAACTCTCTGGAAGATTTTGCTAATGCAGATGAGATGCTTTTTGGGTTGTGGAATTTGGATCCAAAACACATTGCAGAAATAATCCAATTTGAGTCCACTTTAATTGCCCTGACTCAATGCTAGGAATCCTGGGAATTGTAGTTTATTGTGGCCCTAGAGCTCTCTAACAGAGGTGGGATACAGACGGGCAGGGGAAGACGTCTTGGAGGTGTATTCTGCTGAATACGGAGCCTCCAGACCGCCCGCCCCGGGGGCGTGGCTAAGGCGTATGGGGCTTCCACATGGGGGGCAGTGAAGACGCCTCACCTGGGGCTGTTTCTGACCCACAGTTTCCATACCGCCGCCTCGCAGGACGCTGCAAAGAGAGAGGCAGCTTCCTCACGGGCGGCCAAAAACGGGGCTTTTTTTTTCTTTTGCCGGCTGCAGAAAGCATATGTGCACATTTAAAGCACCCAAGCCCCTTTAAACTTTTTCCCCCGCCCTGGCCAAGAACAAAGGTGGTCTCCTGCCAGCTGGTGATCAGCTGGTGTTGGCATCCTTGTCTGCTTGCACGTTGCCAGTGTCACCAACATCATGGATGCCTCCTCTCCTTTGGTCCCTGCGCTCTTGCTGAATCTGCAATGCACAGCCACAGCTGTCGCCGCTGCCACCGCTGTCCCCCTGCCATCCCCCATCACCTCCCTTGTACATATGTAAATATTTATAGTTTTAGCGTTTTTTTATTGTTAGGTGAAAATGGCGCCGGAATGTGTGTAGGGGTGCACTTTAAATTCCAAACTTTCCACGATTCTAGCAGCGCATGCGTACATGCAGCTCTAGGGTTAGGGTTAGGGCTAGGGTTACGAGTCTTAAAATGCGCTGCAGCTGTGCTGCAGCTTCCACACCTGCATGGCAGCTGACGCTGCAATTAAAGCCTGACTGCAAACTGCGCATGTTCCAGGACCCCAACTCATTATGCGACGCAGCAGACACGGAGCTTTTAAATGGGCAACTTAAATTAGCGGTGTAGCAATTCTGACGTACCGGTGCAGCAGCTTACAGACAGAGATGCGCAGCTGCGCACTATATAGAAAAGAAGCGGGGAAAAGCAGCACCTTTTTAATGCCACTTCTTCCTGCTTGGGGCGTGTGGGCGGCGTGTTCATGGCGGCATTCAGGTAAGGGCCGTCTGAAGGCTATACCTTCATGACGTCATGAACACACTCCTTTTTGCCCGTCTGTATCCCGCCAGAGAAAGCTAAATGTCTCACAAAACTACAGTTCCCACAAATCCCTAGCACTGAGCTAGGGCAGTTAAGTATAAGTCTAGAACTGGATTATTTCTGCAGTGTTTGTTGGATCTTGGACTTAGTTGAGATCTTACATTCTTTAAAAAAAGGACACACATTTGCTTAATCATCAAGCAGTGGGGCTTACACCAAATAAGTGTGGATTGCAGGCTAATACAGTGAACAGTAATAATAATAATAATAATAATAATAATAATAATAATAATGATGATGATGATATTTGGAAATGTTTCTTCATTAAGTCTGTTTCATTGACAATTTGTGAAAAATTTATATGATGGTAGTGTGAGGTCCACGGTAGATGAGTTTGATCCCATCTGAAATAACCTCATCCCAAACAGAGGTGAATTCAGAGAATCTGGATAATATATCTCCTCTCCTTTTTGCTGCCTCTTCCCTTTTTTCTTTCTTTCAAATATTTATGTTGGTTTTTTAAGAGACAGCTCTGTATACAGGTTGGTGAGACAGAATATTTTTTGTTTTTTTATTGTACGGAGAGCATTTACACAAAGGGGAAACTCCTTTATTCAGGCTTGTTGTCACTGTCTACATAAAAAGAGCAAGAGAACTGGCAGAAGGATGCAGGAACTGCATAGAAATGCTCTTACATAAAAATAAACAAAACGTGAGCAGTAGAGCACTAAAGTAAAGAGACAAAGTCAAGTAATATTGAATGTAAAAGAGATTTTACATTGAGCATTATTGTCATTAATAAGTAACTGTGAAAATGTGCATCTAGAAATGCCACCATGCCATCCAAAGCAGAACACTGTCTCTGACTGCAGTAGAAAAATCAAGCCCTGCAGTCTGCTGCCCTAGGCCAAAAACCTGTTTTGCCTATGGCTAAAGCTGGTTGTAATTGTTTTCAGCATGGAAGTGTTCAGCATACACATGCCTAATGGAGCAACCAATGATAATTGAGAACATTGACACAGCTGAGAGGGAGGACTAGGTGTTAAATATATGGCAAGTATATAAACTTTCATCAAGGTGACTTACAGACTGCCAAAATAAAGCTGCTTCGGGTCTCATTGGAGGTATGCTATTTAAATGATGCATGGGTCCTAAGAGTCCAGAGGTTGTGCCAAAGCCACACTCCATTCCTAAGCACTGGAGTGCAGCTTTGGTGCAGCTTCCGGATTCTTACGGTGCATGCATCATTTAAACAGCATACCTCCAAAGAGACCTGAAGCAGCTTTATTTTGGCAGTCTGTAACAGGCGACTGCAACCCCATGTGCACTTTTCTAGGAGTAAGCTCTTTTCAAATACTGTGGAATTTATACCTGTGCAAACTTCCAAATGATTATTATCAGACGCCTTTTATATCTTGATGATCACAGTTTTGGAAGGGGAATTATAAACCTTTAAAACAAACAAAAAAGAAAAGCCTGCCTTTTTTCATTATAATATGGATATTATTCAAAGATATGTATAGTCCTCCCTCCATTCTTGTGGACTTCGGACTCACATCCCTTGCTTATGTATAAGGGACGAAAGGAGGTGAAATTAATGGGGCGCACACCCCTATGCACTCTGTGCGCTCGTGCCTATATTCAAGTCAATAGGGCTTGAATATAAGCGAAACTCCATTTGACATGTCACTCTTAAAGACATGGGAGTGGCAACACATCTAATAGTCCTGATGAGGAATCTGTACTCAGGACAAGAGGCAACGGTTAGAACAGAACACAGAAAAACCAAAAGTTTCTATTTGGTAAAGGGGTCAGACAAGGATGCATCCTTTCACCCTATCTTTTCAACTTGTATGCATTACATATATGAAGAGCAGACATGGACACAGAAGAAGGAGGAGTGAAAATAGGAGGAAGGAACATCAATAATCTACGATATGCAGATGGCACCATACTATTAGCAGAAATCATAGCAGACCTAGAGCAATTGCCAAGAAAGGTCAAGGAAGGAAGTGCAAAGGCAAGCTTACTGTTGAACATAAAGAAAACAAAAATAATGACCACAGAGGATCTTCATAAGCTTCCACACCAATTCCCTAGCTTCCCCTGGGCAAAAACACCTGAGCCCCAAGGGAAATCCAGAAGTGGGTTGCTCCCTGGCTGGCCCGCATCCGGAAAGTCAACCCGAGACTCTCCCACTTAACTCGCAAGACTTAAAAGTGAGGGTTTAAATCTCAAGCTAGCCCCAAATCAAGTCTCTTTCCCTTCCTGTTTAGTCACGAAACCTAAAAGTTAGTTCCAGAGACTTACCTTCACCCTTTAGGAGGGTGCCGAGGTGTTCACCAGGGGGGAATGGGTAGGCAAGCCTCAATTAGGCTGAGCGCCATTCCCACCTCTTTTAATGGTTCGCTAAGTGCACCGTTTATCTTTAAATTGCTGATCTCTCCACTGAGAGGCCAGCAAAGGCTCCTCCCCTGATCACAGAATTGGAGAGAAGCATCCCTGGATAAAAAGATGACTAAACTGAGGCTGTCGTATTTTGGTCACATCATGAGAAGACACGCCTCATTAGAAAAGACAATAATGTTGGGAAAAGAGGAAGGAATTAGGAAGAGGAAGACCACATGTTAGATGGACTCAATTAAGGAGGTCACGGGTATGAATCTGTAGAAACTGGGAACAGTATTGGAGGATAGGGGGTCCTGGAGATGTCTCATCCACAGGGTTGCCATGATTCGAGATCGACTCAAGAGTGGTTAACAACAACAACAAAATAAAGAAAAAAAGAAAAGCATGCCCTTTCCTATTATAATATGAATATTAATATCACATTTCTGTTTTATGTTGCCCTGTTACATGATATTAAATGTAAAAATCAAAATCCAATTGTTGTTTGCTACTAGTGTAAATCCATTGAATCAAGAGAAATGTGGAAAATCAATGTGTATGCAAATCCAATTGATTCAATGACAGTACTTTTGTTGTTGTTGTGGTGGTGGTGGTGGTGGTGGTGGTGGTGTCTTCAAGTTATTTCTGACATAAGGAAAACCTATCATGGGATTTCTTGGCATAATTTATTCAAAGGAGGTATGCCCTGGCCTTCCCGTGGGTCTGAGAAAGTGTGGCTTGCCTAAATGAGTTTCTGTGACTGAGCGGGAAGTCAAATTCTGATTTCCCAGGATCAGTGTTCTAGATCAACACTCAAACGAGGACTAAAAATTGGATTTCTCCTACAGATTGATTGCTTTATTGATTTGAGAATAAATAGCCAAGCTTCTGCAAACAGGGAAATGAAATGGGCAAGGCAAAGGTCCTGTGATGCCCAAATATCTATGGGATATCTGTACTCCAGCTGATTTCAGTGGAGGATAGAGTAGCACTCTTTGCAGGGTCAGTTTTCTAGAGGCATCTATGAAGAACACTAAGAAGGGTAATAGTGGTAGAGCACAAGGTCTGTATGCCAGATTAAATCCAGTTAAATGAATGATGTAAGGAAAAACATTTTGCCCAACAGAGTTATTATGAGCCAGTGCTGACAATACTGGCCTAAATAGGCAAACAGGCTGACCAGGTGATGAGGTTTAATTTCAATCCCAAACTGACATTCAGTGGAAAAAATACAGAAGGACAGAAGAAAACTTAAAAAGAAAGATTCTTCAAAAAGGGGGGGGGGCATTAAAATGGCTGGTGCAGTTAATTGTAACTGTAACTGTAACTAAAATATACTGCTATCACATATACATTGATGTCTGAGCAGGTGATGATAAATCAAGAAGGTTCTTGGTTGTTGAGTATAATAGTTCATTGAAAAAGTTGACCCACTGTAAGTTTGTTTTGAAAATGTAAACTGGTATAAGGGAATGAACTGAAACTAACTTGTTACTGTCATTATGCCATTGTACAGAAAGTATGACCAAACTTGGAAATACTGGTCACAATACCTCAGAAACAAAGAGGAAAAAATAATTGCAGTGCTGGAAAAGGTGTAGGGAACAAGACTCAGAACCACAATTTCTAAAATTCCTGTTTCTGTTAATACCTTTATTAGAAGAACTAAAATAAAATAAAATTGTGTAAACTTTTGAAATCTTCATAATACTTGAACTTGCAAGTTGTTACAATGAGCAGAGGGTGGAATAGTAGATTGGTGGAATGTAGCAGACCTGATGTTATGGTCATGATATCTTTATGTTAATCATGGTGTTATCAAGTTTAAGATGAAATATAGGAGGAGGAGGGATCTACCAACATTCAAAGGAAGCTCTTGCAGGTGATGTGATGGGTTGAAGTTGGCCTGGCTGCAAGAAAAGAAGAAATGCTTGATTCCACTATGTTTTTCTGTTTTGTCCTTGATTATATATGTCTCATGTCCTGCCCTTTGATAAAAAGGGAATCACATGTTGTTGTTGTTAGAAAATAGAAAAGCCAGAAATAAATCAGAATCATTTATTGACAGAAAACAGAGAAACAGACATCTTACTGAAGCTGAAGATTCACAAGTATACCAAAAAGATAATTGTAGCAGCTCTTGTTGTTGCATGCCTTCAAGTAATTTCTGACTTAGGGCAACTTGAAGGGGATCCTATCATAGGGTTTTTGTGTCAAGATTTATTCAAAGGAGGTGTTATATTGCCTCCCTCTAAGGCTGAGAGAATGTGATATGCCCAAAATCACCCAGTAGCTTTCTGTGACCAAGCAGGGATCCCACTTTCCCTAGTCCTCTAGAGTTCAATACCAACACCCAAACCACTACCTCATGTTGACTTATAGCAACTCTGCCAGGTGAAAACTAACAAAAAATGCTCAACAGAAACCCACCTGGCTAGCATGGTTGGCCCTCTGTATCCATGGATTCTACCATAAACTGCTTGAAAATATTGATTTTTTTCCTAGATTCCAGAAAGCAAACCTTGATTTTATCATTTCATATTAGGGATACCATTTTACTACACAATTGTATTTAATGAAACTTGAACATCCATTAATTTTGGTATCCATGGGGGATCCTGAAACCAAACCTCAGTGGATACCAAGGGCCCACTCTAGTTTGAGGGAATGAATCTTCAGAGAATATATTCTCAGCTGCAAAGAATAAATTCTCAGGTGGTATAAAATCCTCTTCCCCAGTGTGGCTGTTCTTCCCATAAGGACAATTCAGAAATCTACATCAGTGGAATACATATTTTAAGCCAACTAAGGTTTGCAAATTTTGGGGGGTTTTCTTTGTTGGCATTACAGTAAGCGCATTATAGTAAGCGATTTTAGAATTGTTCTTTCGGTCAAGATGGTTACCTTGATCAAAATGATGAAGGAGTTGGAGCAGCTCCCATATGAGGAAAGGTCACAATGCTTGGAGATTTTTAGTTTATAAAAGTGTTAGTAAAAGAAGGGGAACATGACAAAAGAGTATAAAATGATGCATGGGGTTGAGAAGATAGAAAGGGAGAAAAAATTCTCCTTCAGTTATAATGTTGGTACCTAAGGTCATTCACCGAAGCATGACAGTGGGAGATGTGTAATGGATAAAATGAAGCACTTCACATGAGTCTTCCTATGCTCTCTGAAATTATCAAAGTACAGGTGAACTAAAATTGGTCCTCTAATAAAACCATTAGCACGACATTTAAATCTAAACAGCTACATTTCCATCAGCTTTTTGAAATAAGTAGGGAACAAGCCTGGTGAGGCTTATTAAGCTGTTAATTCTGCATCAAGGAGGCTGCCATTCCCTTGGTTATTTGAGGAGCCAGATTGATCAAAAGTATCAGATTCAGTTACTTCAGTGTTGATGTACAATATGATTCACATTTGGGATATTGATGCACGAGAATAATAAGAATAAAAACCATCCACAATACCAGCATAAATCCCTCGGATTCTTTTTTCAGCAATTCTGGTTTCTTTCCAAAGTGTTTTTCTCTATCAGAGTGAGATTCTCAAGTATCTTATGGTTGCATGAGAATTTGTGCTGAAAGCCAGATTCTTCCACTTGCTGTGTGATTGCAGGTTAATCACTTGTCAGGGAAGAACCCAGCTGTGGCATCCAGAGGTTGTAGGTTCTCAGAGCAAGGGCTAATAGATTACAACACTGTAATATTGAAACACATTAGGATGGAGAAGAGCACACAGGAGTGAAAGCTGAGGAAGGCTGAATGGGTATGCAGAAGTCTACCTGTACTCTTTATTAGTACTAGCACAAGGTATGTGTGAAACTGATTGAAAGCAAGGACAGAACTGATTTAGGGAGAAGGACAGTCTCTGTAAGGGTCAAGTGAATGTGTGGGGAGAGGGCAGAAGAAATTGGTTGCACCTGGGATGATGAAAAAACTGGTCTAATAGAAGCTCTTTCTCACTTTCTCTCTCTGCTTCTCTCTCTGTGTACCTTCGAGTTGCCTGTGGCTGTATGGTGACCCTATGAATTTCATAGGGTTTTCTTAGACAAGGAATCCTCACAGATGATTTTGCCAATTCCTTCCTCTGAAATACAGTATACATCACCTGGTATTCATTGGCAGCCTCCCAGCCAAGGACTAACCAGGGCTTTGCCAATTTGTCAATTTCTCCTATATTACCAAGTTCACCAAAATGGGCATAAGGGAGGAAACTTTGTCCTGCTGTACCTCTTTAAAAGAAAGCTTCTTTTAAAAAACCGATTGTAAGTTAACTAGCCGCTAATGCTAAACCACCCTTCTTCAATTTGATCTTCAGACAACATGGGTATTGACCATGCCAGCCAATTGCCAGCATCCATTCTTGATTTCTTACACGTTTGCCCCACTTTTCCTTTATAGGATATTCAAACTAGCTTACAGGTTAATGTGTCTGTGTATAGATCTCACAGCTGCTTAGCTTCAAGAGTGCAGTACCAGTCAGTCTGAGAACAGTGATACGTCCAAGGACAAAACATCTGGGGGGTTTGACCCATCACTCTCCTGTTGGCAAGATATGCTTGCATAAATTGACGGTTTCTCGGCAGTCGTTGTTTCCCTGGCCCTATTTTTTTCCAGCATGCTTGATTTATTCTGCCTCTGAAATTTCAGCTACAGCTCCAACTGCACTCTCTTTCTCTGGTGTCCCAATCAAAGGCTAACATCTTCTTCCCTTCAGCTATATGAGGTCCTCACTAATCCCCTATAGATCACTAGGATAAAGAAAGCTGGAGTATTTTGCCATTCTCTACATGTCACCGAGTGCTGTCTGTCTCCTGTTATTTCAATCGTTTAAATTGTTCTGGCCTCTCAAGATCATGGTGCAACTTGAGGTGCTTACCGAGCTTTCAGTTGCTGCCATTAAGTACTTTAAACCGTTTCTCCCTGCTTGGGTGAAGTTTATCTCATTAGGCAATTCTCTTTTTGAGCTTTCTGAGGGAAACTATAGTGAACTCACAGAGCTTCATAATGGTTCTCATATTTGGCATTTATGTGTTGTGATGCTGCGTCCCTATACTCTCAGAAATGAATATAACTGGAGTGTCCTTTCCTGTGTATAGGACAACCAGACAATATATATTATGATGCAGGCTAGAGGGAACTTCATGGGTGCTTGGATATCTCATGTTCATTACACTTTAGGCTATCTATTTTGCACTCAATATGGCTCTGAGCATAGAAAAGATGCAAATTCTTCTAAGTGACAAAGAGAAAAATGTCCAGCCTGCAAGTGGCTCCAGCAGATTTAATAGTACCTTGGTCAGCCACTTTAATCATAACACAGCACTTGTATTGCTCTCCCCAATGCTACTTTGCTTTAAAAAAAGGAATCAAAGCACTTCATAAGCTCACAGTGTACTAGTCTGCATTGTAATCTGCTTTAACTCTTGCCACCCAATGGAAACATCCTAAGGTGCTGACTGGCAAGTGATGGCTTAACATCTTCAGCTTGGCCTGCTCAGACAATTTCAGACAGAGAGCTGGGGGTGAAAATAAGAAAGCACTATTTGCATCCATGTAAACTGAGTTGCAAGGCAGAAATATGCCCAGATTCAGGCGCTGCCCCAGACAACCAGCCACAAACAGTTCTGCAGTTTTCCTTCTTAAACACAAAGAGTAGGCTATTGTATATCCAAATTTTATTCATAGAATTCTTCTGATTGTCTGTAATTCTAGCCACTATAGACCCTCAAACAGCTGCTTAGAGCCATAGGTTAAAGATTACGAAACAAGTTGTTTACATGAATCTTACAAAGTTCAGGAAACAACATGAAACTGGAATAATTTTGCACCATGCTTATAGCATACCTACCTGCCTGCCTGCCACCTCTCTAATGTCCACCCTGATTTGGGTGGGAGTTTGCAGTTGGTTTTGGATCATCCATAGTAGTGTCTTGTCTGAGTTGCAGCCTGGGCCTTCTATTTCTGGGTTTGTTTTTTAAAAAATGATTTGGAAGCTTCCACCTGAGCACTAGTTTTATTAGATTAACTTGTTGGTCTCTCACATTTGAGTTGCTCGTTGCTGAAATGATGTTGCCAGTTCTGGTAGGCTAAGAACTTGTCCAGTATAGAGGCTGTCAGCCCAGAAACCTTTGTTTAATGCACTCTTATTCTAGCATCTTGTTCCATCCTGAACTTTGTCAGATTTCTGCACTCTAAATGGTCTTTTTCTTCGTCTTCAAATCATGACTAAGCGAGATCCTGAGGGGAAACAGGATTTAGATGAGAGTTTAATTGGAGAAAACCTGGAAATGCCTGAAGTTTATCACACAAGATCACTGTTAATGTGAAATAACGCAAAGTTAAACCGAAGTTAAACCAGAGGAAAACGGCAGCTTTTTACTTTCAGGAAATTCCTAAAGTAAAAAGGTGGCCTTTTTCTCCAGTTTAACTTTGCTTTATTTCACATTTGCAGCAATTCAGTGTGATAAACTCCCCAAATTTGTGGGTTCTGTTTAAATTAGAATTTAATTTAAATCCAGTTTAAATCCCATTTTTTCACAGGATCTCGAGAGTGTGATAAACTCCTTAGAACATATTGTTGTCTGTTTCTCAAAGAGTAAATGCAGAGAAAATATGAGTTAGATTTACTCATTTTTAAGCTTTATTCAGTCTTATGACCTTTTTTTGTCTATGCCCTTTTTGACCTGTTCTTAGTAAGGGTTTTTATTTTAATGTCAATACAGTACAGTCTTTAAAAATCAGTGAGAATGAAGGTTCATCTTTGCAACTTCACCATCTCCCCATCTATCAGAAAAAAGGATAACAGCTTTGATAAGGTTTCAAAGAAAGTGGCCATGGCCTTTGTTATCAGAGGATGTTGTCATGGGTACATATATGGTGCTCAGAATGCTATGGCGTTGGCCAAAAGAGGTCTGAAAGTGTTATTTTATACAGAGCATAGGCAACACTATAAAGAAGCTGCACTGAACCTGGGTTTGATAGAAAACCCCATTTTTTAAAAGCCAAAAATCCAGGGTGTTTGTTTGTTTGCTTGTTTTAAACTATTGTGTGTTGTTTTGGTTTAAACCTCTCTCTCTCTCTCTCTCTCTCTCTTTTGCATTAATGTTTTAACTGGAAAAAAATCAATCCTGAAAAAATGAATATTATTATATTAATATTGTGAAACGTGATTTCATGTATCAGAAAACTTGATCAGCCATGTTTTAATGCTTTCTAACATTAGCAATCCAAAGTTATCAGGCTTTGATATATTTTACAGCTTTCAATCAAACTTCGGGATTTATATTGGCAAGCTGGTAGCCTATATATAGGAATATAGGACTACAATACCAATATAGGACTAAATAAAAAAATTAAGTAGAAAAATGCAGTTCAGATGTTATGGCCACTAGCTTAAACAATAATTGTTCTTTAAAAAGTGATCTTTTTAAGCAAGATGTTTTGGTTGCACTTACGTTAATAGAAGGATGTGTTTCTGAATGAGATTTCTTGCACTATAAAATAAGGTGATTTTAAAAAAGCAACTGACACTGGATTGTGGTCTAACAGTCAACGACTGCCATTAAACTATTAAAATTATATTATATTAATTTATTTATCTATCTGATATATGGGATTTATATCCGCCTTTCTTTCAAAATGGAAAAATCCTTTATGGTGTCCAAGTCTGTTAATCCTCACTCCCATTTGGACTGGGGCTACAGGGTGTTACTTTCCCCAAGTAAGGGGAGGGAAGTGCTTTAGATCAAACTGGTTTGCTTCAGTTTACTCATTATTTCATTTCTCCAGAGAAAAGGGAAAGGTGGCAAGGTGGTTCTCCAAAGTGGAAGGAACGTACGACTGAAGAACATGTGTGTAGAGACAGAGGTTCCTCTACATGCTTCTCCTTTTCGCAAATGCTCAAGTGGGAGGAAACCTATTACAAGATGGAATGTACTGTATGCAGAACTACATATACATCAGAGTATTTAATAATATAGCTAACCCAAAGACTTTGGGGATTGAAGGATAAAAATCTGAACATGACCTAAGTTCAAAACGCTTGATTGTGGAAACAAAGGGCTTATCCAGACAGTAAAACAGTCCCTGGAAGTACTGTGATTTTCCAGTACTTTTTGTGTGGATTTTACCTGCATATTCCTGCTTTTGCATCCAAACGCTTCCCAGAAATATCCTGCATTTCCTTCACTCTCCCTCCCTACTCCACTGATCACATGTTACAGAAAACATTTCAGGCAACATTTCAGAAATTGTCTTCCACCAATTTTCACTGAGATCTTTTTAATGATAATTTGGGAGTTATAGTCCAAGTGTTAAAATGCTTTAGTAATATTGTACTAGTGAAGCTTTGGGATCACTTTTAATGCTAGCATTCTTCTTTCCCTCTCTTCATTCTGTTGAAGCTGCTGTCCTGGGAACAGTTGCTATGTTTCTTGGCCACAGCCATCTTAGTTAAGTCCGGGATGACAGAAACACACTACCAGGGGAAATACTGGTTTAATTTAAACTGACCTGGAGTAGTGACAATAGAGGTTTCTAGTAGGTAGTGGGAGTTCCCTGGGAATACATCAAAATGGGGAAAATGTCAAGCTCTAAAAAACAAAAGAAAACAAAAACAACAAAAACACAAAAATCCCAAATCAGCAGAAAGGACAGAATGGGTCTTTATTATGCTAACATATTGATAAAGAAAGAATAATAGTAAACTTAAATAGCCCATTGTTAAAACATGATGTCCAAAGACCATTTCAAGTTAGTTATCATGTTCAAACTCATGAAGGTCGGCAGCAAGAAATTTCAGGATGAGAACATCAGTCTTTCCGTTGATTTCTGTCTTCTTTAAGGGTGGGTGAGATTTTTTTTAAGCACTTAAAACCATGATCTTTAGGAATTCTTCAAAGATCTTTGAATTCTTTCCTTTTTTTTTTTTGCATAATACTATAAGGGGTGAGCAAACTTGTGCAATTTCTTTCAGAATCTCATTTCCCCATTGATATGTTTGCTACGTCCGTATTGAATTGTTTTTGAGTGGCATTTCATTAAAGCTAGTATGCCGTTATGATGTGTACATTTTAACTTACTTACGTTTTTGGTGTCTGACTGCATCCCAATTTGTTTCCAGGTTCAGTAAACTGTATGTTCATACTAAAATAAGAATGGAATGATTTTCTCATATCCTTAGTCATGAGCAAGCTTTCCAGAATCATATATGGAATTTGTGTGCTTTTATATATTTTATTCTGTACCTTAGATGTTCTATGTGTTCATAAATCATAGGGCCAAAACAGATGGCCCTTTAAAGCCTCTGTCTGGGCAGCTTGGAAGCCTGGCATTTATCCACCACATGCTCCCACGCCACCTTGAAGCTGCCCAGAAGTTGGGTGGCCACCCAGATGTCAGTGGCTTCAAGGCGCTCTGGCTGCACAGCATTTATACACTGCACATTGCTGGAGTGGTTTGAAGCCACTGTGGCGCACGGAAGGGTGGGAAAAGCCATCTTTTTCCTTGCTGAAAAAGGAGCAGATCTTTGCCACTCCTTTTCCAACCAGCTTCAAGGCAGATTGGGACAGCGGCATGTGTTTGCTGTGGCCCCAGTCCATCTTAGGAAGGGCTGACTTTAAGCCACTCCTTGAGCCCATTGGTTTCTCTCCTAAGTCCACAAGTCCTAAATATTCTGTTTGTGGCTTTGTAAAAAAATGAATATATATTTTTATAAAGGCCTTCTTAGCTTTTGTCTCTCCCACCCCCCATTTAAACCATTTCTTGTCAGTGCTGAACCCACAAAAAATATGTTTATTTCATTCATCTAATATTTCATATTGTGTACTTTATCTGGGCAATTTAGTGTTGAATAAACACTAAATTTAAAAAGGGTTGTGCACATTTCTGACAAGCAGCAAAAGTATGACTGAGGTACACATATTTTCCTGCTCTCATACAGGTGGAATCTCCATTATCCGAAATGATTGGGACCAGAAATATTTGGGATTTTTCTGGATTTTGGAATATTTGCATATACATAATGAAATGTTTTGCATCCCATCTGTAAGTCTAAACATGGAATTCATTTATGTTTTCCATACACCTTATAAACATAACTTGTAGGTAATTTTATACATAGTATTTTGGATAATGTTGTGCATAAAACAAAGTTTACATACACTGAAAGCAAAGATGCCACTATCTCAGACACCCATATGGACAGTTTTGGATTTTGGAGTATTTTGGAATTCTGGACAAGATATGCTCAACTTGTTACAGTTTGCCAGCCACCTTCATAATCTTTTGTCTTTAAAGAAATAAAAGAAAACAAGAAAAGTGCCTTCTAAGTAGGAAACATGTAATCTTTTCTGCAAACAGTCTTCAAACCTTTTAGCATTCTAATCCTAGAAAAATACAGTAATCCCATTAGGTTGGGAGGAAGCGACCATGGTGAATTGTGAAGTTGTTAAGGTTGCACAGTTGTCAGCCTTGTCAAAGGGGACAGTCTAAGAGGATTCTCAAGTTGCATGTCCTCTCTAGGTTGGGAGGGCCCACTCAAGATATTGGGCCCAAGAGCAAAGAAAATTTTGGAGCCAGCACTGAGGGCAAAAGGCATAATCTGGTTATTATTATTATTATTATTAACCTTTATTTATGAAGCGCTGTAAATTTACACAGCGCTGTACATGCAATCTTTTTAGTTAGACGGTTCCCTGCCCTCAGGCTTACAATCTAAAAAGACATGACACAGAAGGAGAAGGGAGTGGTGGAGGGAAAGGGTAAGAGGTCCAGCAGTTCCTCTCAACCTCCGAGGTCTGGACCAAGGCAGATGGACTGGAGGGAGGGCAAGGCTTCATAATGGATGGTTAATCATTATCCAGAGAAAATACATAATCACAAGTAGGATAATACATATACAGTACATAGGAATACAGGAAATGGATCGATAAACAGCCAACAACAGAACATCAGATAGTAAGCGACAATTATGCGATGCCTGGGAAAGCTTCTCTGAATAGGATGGTTTTCAGCTCCGTTTTGAAGCTGGTTAAAGAAGTGATGGCTCTTGCTTGTGGAGGAAGAAGGTTCCAGGAGTGAGGGGCAGCAAGTGAAAAGGGGCGAATCCGGGATGGGGCAGAGGAAATCCTGGGCTGAGACAGGTTCTGACAAAAGGTGTTTTTGGCTGCGTCCACACTGGAGAAATAATCAAGTGTGGATAATGTAGAATTCTGGAAACTATAGTTTATTGTGGCACTAGAGCTTGCTGAGAGAGAAGACTAAATGTCTCAGATAACTACAATTCCCAGAATTCCATAACACTGAGCTATGGTAGTTAAAGTGGTGTCAAACTGGATTATTACTGCAGTGCAGATGCAGCCTCCGTGATGCTGATAAATTCTTTAAGAAAGTTTCAGCTTTGGTGACAAAGTGGTATTGTATGTGGGTGAGTTTCTTGTTTGTGTTGCCGCTAATTTTATTTTATACTAATTTTATTTTATAGGATGGCCTCATTGTACTTGGTGTTGTATGAAATAAAACTGTTCCTTTTTTACAGAACTTTTTAAAAAAATATCCTGCCTCAAGACACAGTTTAAATTAGAGGTGGTGATCATGTGGGCTTCCAGATGTTGTTAGACTGCAGCTTTCAGCATTCCTCACCACTGGCTATGTTATTTTAGGCTGCTGGCACTCCAGCAACATCTGGAGTTCTGCGTGATTCCCACTGCTGATCTAAATGTTGACAGTGAGACAAAACATCCAATCTGAGAAGGGAGAAACAAGGGTAACAAGGGCTTATGTGTGATTATGCATCAGCAGGGCTTATGCATCCGTAACCTGTGATATAAGCATATATTTAGCTTGTCACTAAATAGAGCTAAAATTAGTTTATCCAAAAATTGTTAACAATATGTCAGGTAATTGCTATGAGTTTTAATTTCTGCAATAATGAACTTAATGCAAAAAGACTAATTTGACTGCCTTATAATGAACCAACCCCATTACTGACAATGATATACATCTTTAAAGTGTTAAATAATTCAGTGAAGTAATTCAATTTTTGCCCATTGCTAATGAGGTAAGTCACCAATCTGCATTTTCAGTTGTTCTACCTTTCCTAAACTCTCCCCCTCCGCCAAGAGTTAGTGTGAATTCCTGCTTTTTTGATCCTATGCTTATTGTCTCTTATTTATGCCTTCAAGCCTCTTCTGATTTATGGTGTCCCTAAGGTGACCCTATCAAGGGGTTTTCTGGAGCTGAGAGGGTGTGACACCTAAAATCAACCAGCAGGTTCCCATGGCTGAGCGGGGAATTGAACCCAGATCTCCAAAGTCCTAGTCCTATGCTCAGACCACAACACTATTATGGCTCTCATTATTGTCTCTGATAATATGGATTTAGTCACAGATTAATCTGTGGGTGTGGTAACAATTTGATATCTATGGAATTATTTCCATTTCAATTACAGGTGTAGATATAGGGGAAAAAACTTACTGCGATTAACGTGTGTGTGTATATATATATATATATATATATGTCAATCGCAATAAGTATGCGTGTGTGTGTGTGTGTGTGTGTGTGTGTATAATGAAGACATATTTTCCAACATACAATGGGCCATATTAAAAGATCTGACTCTAAGATATCAGAAAATTGTATCTTTTCAGGGCTTTTTTCTTCAGATGCCTAAGAAAGGTTGAAATTGAACATTATCTTTGACTTGATCAAGGACAGAAATGTAAATCTTTGCTGAAGGTGAGAATTCAGATCAACAAACACTCACAGCGAGAAAAGCATTCAAGAGATAAATAGAATTTATCTGACAGTGCAAGTTCCAACTAAAATCTAAAGTGAGGCAGCGAACAATGTTTAACAAGATTTCCGTGACTCCTGTTGCCTTTATAATCTGCCTAGTCTTTTGAAAATGTCTTCTATATAAATGTTTAGCCCAGCTGTCTAGCAAGATTAAGAGCTTTACTTCTGCCATACTCCCCTGACAGACCCAGGGAGGCTCTTCACGGAGAACCTTTATAGGTTTCCATGAACCAGCAACAGCAACTGAACCACTTAGTTTGGAATTGCCCCCAGTGCTGAAGCAATTACTTTGCGGGCAACAACTTAAAGGCACAACTTTTAGCCAATCTGTAGTGACACGAATGAAGGTTACATCAGAAGAGCACCTGAGAGATTATGCTCTGTTGCAACACTATGGGATAATTTTGAAAGGTTACTCTCACAAAAACTGCTGTCTTGACAAGGGTGAATCACACAAGTTGTCTTTTATATTTTCTGAGGTTTGCAGTTTAGCAGTTTGAGTGTTAAATTCTGGAGACCAGGGTTTAAATCCGTGTTTGGCCATGGAAACACACTGGGTGACTTTGAGCAAGTCACACTCTCTCAGCCTCAGAGAAAGGGAATGGCAACCCCCTCTGAACAAACCTTGCCAAAAAAAAAAAAATCCTGGTATAGGTTCTTCTTATGGTTACCATAAATCAGAAATGACTTCCAAGCACACAACAACAAGTTTAGTATTTAGGAAGATGAGATCTTGGAACATTGGTTCTGGTTATGTTTACAACCAGTTTGTAGATACACATGTGCAACCACTTGTTGGTTAACCTTTAAATATTTATTTGCTGGATTTATTATCCAAAAGTGGGATTCAAGGTGGCTAGTAGCAAAGCAGTTTATATAAATATTCCCTGATGCAGCGTCCTACTTTTTAAAAAAATAATCTTTAATCATCATTTCAATAATACACAAACATACATATAATTAAAAACACTATATAAACATCTGCATCATATCATTTACAGTAACATTAATAGCATCATCTTACCACCGTATCATCACCAACATCAATTATACTTTATTCCATCTTCGTTAATAGTTGTCACTTTTTACATACACATACACACACACACACACACACACATATATATAATCTCCTATATTATGTACTCTTTTCTATCTCTTCTCCCTTCCCCACCATATCATATCCATTCCACATACTTTCCTCATAGCACCTCTTCCTTTCACTTTCATCGTTTCTTATATTTTAACCATTCCAAAGAGATCAGCATGTATTGTGATCAGAATATTGGACTAAAGCTAGGGAGCCTTGAATTAGAATTTTCACTCAGTCATGAAGCTGATTGAGTAATCTTGGTCCAATCACTACTTTTCAACCCATTTCACATACTTGTTGTGAAGATAAAATTGTGGAGATAAAACAGTCACAAATCAGAGAAAAAGTATCAAGACAACTCTTTTTACTGAGATGTTTGCTCTAACATGGTTAAAATTTACACGGGGCATAGAATCCAATTGCCCATGTATTATTTGTTGGGGTTCTTCATGCACATTAGAACTTTGCAAATGCACGGCTTTACGTCATACAAGTTGTCTCTATGAGCAGAGGATGGGCATCTCTTCTGAACTCATGCAGGGCTGTACACACTGGGAAACTAATGCATCAGTGGAAATGGTGCTCATTCTCTGGTCTAATTAGCTTTGCAGAAATAATGCAGTTTGAAACCACTTTGGAGCCATTCACATTATCTTTTACACCAGTTTTGAAATCGATTCTTCCACGTGAAATTCATATTGGGCCCAATTCTTTCACAATCCATGTCGAGGCTTGGACAAGGAAATACCCCTTACCCTGGGGTATCCAGAATAGGGATAAAATCCATCTTTTCTCAAAAGACCCGGGTTCCGTGAAATCTGAACTTGCCCTTGATCATGATCGGGGCAAATTCTGGGAGGGATTAAGGTCAGTCAGCGGGCAGAAGGCAGAGCATTCCCTCCCTTCATCGGAGGGGAGGGGGAGAAGGAAAGAGCCGAAGGGAAAAGGGGAATCTGGAGGCAAAGGGTAAAGAGGATAAAAGGGGAAATCAGGGTGACTTTTGGGCTGCAAAGGGCTGTCAGAGGGAGGTGGGGGGAGTGGAGAAAATGATGGAGGAGGAGGAAGGAGCCGTGGGAAGAAGGGAGCCATGGAGGGCATCCTATAATGGAGCAGGTGGAGGAGGATGAAGGAGCCAGGGCAGCTCAGAGGGAGGTGAGGGTCGGAAGGAAGGAAGGAAGGAAGGAAGGAAGGAAGGAAGGAGGAGGAGGATTGCCCAGGGAAATAGGGCTGTGGAGCCAAGCTGGGGGATGTAGGGAAATGGATGCAGCAGAAGCAGCCTCTTTTGACAATTTATGCGCATGATTTTTTTGGGTGCTTGCTTGTTCTACTTTCATTTCCTCTTGCTCCTGGAACTTAAGAGCCATTATTATTATTATTATTAGTAGTAGTGTTATATGCGGATACTACAGTCAGAATGATTGCGCTGCATTTCCCTTTTATTCCCAATTGATGCCATGGGTCAGTTGGAATTGACAGGTCACTCTCTCTCAGCCTCAGTGGAAGGCAATGGCAACGCTCCTAAGAGAATGTAAGCAGGAGGAAAAGGGTCAGTTCAGGTCTGGTCAAAGGCAGGACACGAACGGAGCTCCCATCAGGCACTTTCCTCCCTTTTTTTATTTTTTTAAAATTAATTTTGACAAAATGTGCGCATGTTTTTTTTTTCTTGAAACATTGCTAGCAGCTTGTTCACTTTCCCTTCTATTTGCTGACTTCCAGCAAAGGGGAAATGTTGCAAATGGGCTAGACTTTTTTTCCTTTGCGAATCAATCCTACAATTCGAATGTTAGATTTGTTGCTCTTGTCAATTAGGCAATTGGCAAAACGATACATGCTTTTGCAAGGAATTCAGGGGTAACCCAGAATTGCTTTTAAAAAGCAAAAAAGAATGCATGGCAAATGCATCCTTTTCTGGCATTTCCGAGGTGAGGAATTTATTATTATTATTATTATTATTATTATTATTATTATTATTACATGTGTACGAGGCATTGTGGGGTGGCAAGGAGTGAGGGATACAGGATGCATTAACTTGCATTTTGGGGTTGAAAATGGGGCCAAGGGCAGATCATAACCTGCACTGACCCAAATGCCCCCCCCCACACACACACAAAAGAGGTTTTAAATTTGACAAAATGTGCGCACTTTGGTGCATTTTGTGCCTGGCTCTTTAAAAAAAAGGAGGTGGGGAAGCACACTTCCGATGCCCCTGCAAACGTCACTAATGACGATCGCTTGATTAACAGCAGGCGCCTTCAAGTTAAAGCCGATAAGGCATTCGGGTTAAAATGCCCCTCAAATTGTAGTGGGCACTTGCTAACGGAGAGATTCGGGGGAGGGGCATCCGGATCTACCCAGTTCCACCCACGTTAAATGGGCCAGTGGGAATGGGGCCTTTGATTACCATGGCTCAATGCTATGGAATTCTGGGATTTGTACTTTATTGTGGCACCAGAGCTCTCTGACAGAGATGGCTAAATATTTCACAAAACTAGAGTTCCCAGAATTCCATAGCATGGAGCCACAACAGTTAAAGCGGTATCACATTGCATTATTTCTGCAGTGCAGATTAGACCTTTTCCTCTCAGGCTTTTGTGAAGAAAGCAAACACACAAGGAGGGTGACAGCCCTCAAACAGAGAAAGCAGACAGTATGCCTGGCAATGTGACTGTTTCAGTTCATTATGAGACTTTCCTGATATGAAATCTACATCTGCTTTGCTGCAACTGGAGCTCATTACTTCCTGACCTGGTCATAACAGCTTGAGGTAAGTAGTAATTCCCATTTCTTTGTCTATATCCTTATCTGAAAGGCCATCATGCCTGCTTTGTTAATCCCCCTCTCACATGCAATGTCCTCCTAAACTAATTTGATATAATGTCATTTTTTATTGGGGATATCTTATTTGACCCTGATTTTCTTTTTTGAAAAATAATGCTTCCCATTCATTCAGTCTAATTCTGAATGATCCAATGTTTATTGCCATATTCCTATTCTTCTTGGTGCTAGTTTACAGTCTAGCCTATTAATGAAACACTCCTTTGTTTGGAAGGCTAGAAGTAAGCACTCCAGATACAAGCATCTTAGTGACTCTCAAAACTGGTAACTACAAGGGGCATTTGGATACCTCTATGCAAGTTATACCTCCATATGATGCTAAGATATGAACAGCAACTAATGGCAGATAAGTCTGGTTTTTCAAAGCTTTTGTAATGCTACTCTATATGTTGTTATACTGTTTTTATTAATAAAAGTTTGCTGCTTGTGGAATTCACCTTTTACAATAAAAAGTCACTATTAAATAGCTAACCTAATGAAATGCCACTTTTCTAATTTCTTAGATGGTTTTATTATTGCTACTTTTCAAGAGGTATTTTGAAACCCTCCATTGCTGGCGTTTTTACTCTGTGGTGCAGTATCCCCCCTAAAGCTGCTGCTGTTGGCCTAAATTCAGTTGCTAGTCTCAATTAGAGTAGACCTATTGAATCCATTGCTGAGTTGTAAGCCAACATTCCAGCGATGCAGTGGGTGTATGTTGTGTTTCTGACTTATGGCAATCCTAAGGTGAACCTGTTATGGGGTTTTCTTGGCATGATTTGTTCAGAGGAGGTTTGCCAGTGCCTTCCCCTGGGTCTGCCTAAATGGGCCTAAACATTGTAAAAGCACCAAATCCCATCAGATTGTGGAAGTTAAGCAGGGCCAGCCCTGGTTAGTACTTGGATGGGAGACAGTGAACAAATACCAGGTGCTGTAGGCTACATTTTAGAAGAAGTAACTGGTAAAACCAGGATGTGGTGTCTTAGTGGTTAAGACACTGTCTGTGGCGATTGCAAGATTGACAGATTGGCAGTTCGAGTCCCAGGTGCTGCATGATGGAGTGAATACCCATCACTAGTCCCGCTTCTGCCAACCTAGCAGTTCAAAAGCATGCAAGTGCAAGTAGATAACTAGGTACAACTTCAGTGTGAAGTAACACTGTTCTATGCAGTCATGCTCACCACAAGATCACTGACAATGACACTCCATTACTCTTCGGCTTAGTAGTGGAGATGAGCACCGTCCCCTACAGGTGGGCATGACTTGACAACCTTGTCAAAGGGGAAACCTTTGCCTTTTTAATGGGCAAAACCACCTCTGAGTATTCTTTACCTAAGAAAACCCTATGAAATTCATGGGGTCGCTATGAGTCAACAGGAGACTTGAAGGCACACACACACACACACACAAAATTGGGACTAGCAACTGGAATTAGATGTATGGTTTGCTTTGTTTTTGATGAACTTGTAAACTACCCAAGGTTTATTTATTACTGGGTGTTCTAAAAGTATCTTAAATACAGAAATAAAACCTCTTGTAGAAAGTGACAAGTGGGGTCTAATCATTCCCCAGTTGTTATGAGTGTCAAAAAAAAAAAAAAAAAGCTACAAGTATTTTGTATACTCCCTCCTCCTTGTCTTCCACAAATATGTCCTCCAAAGAAATTGTATTTTGCTGTCTCAATCTGGGCTCTTGAAAAGGTGTCAGTAGCATGCAAGCTTTACCAAGCTTTTAAGATTTTGACTATACCCCTAGCATCAGTTTGGAGTTTATCACACAGGAGGAATTTCTCTTAATTTCGAATGAAAAGAAAGTGGGGCCAGAACACATTCACATTAATTCACTAGTTCAGCGAATTTATGTGAATTCGAATTGCATTTGAACTGACTTCCCATTGCCCGAATATAGCTTGCCATTGCCCAAAATTGCGTGTGATCACCTCTCACACAATAACGTGAAACCCCATGATTGCGTTTGGACTGACTTCCCATTGCCCGAAATTACGTGTGGTATTCTATCACGCAATAACGTTAAACCCCATGATTGCGTTCGGATTGCCATTGGATTATACTTTCAATTTCCCTTGTTTGATAAACTCCTTTGTCTGTTGTTTGTCATCTGTGGACCAGCCTAGCTCAGTTCAGAGAGTCTCCTCACTAGAAGACTGATCATCAGATGATTAATTGGCCACAGCAACACTGAACATCACAGTGGTGTGGAATACCAGAAATCTCCATCTGTGGAGAGTCTACTTGCCCCAGTGAAATGACAGATCCTCCAAGTATTCCAGGTAGACTGTCTTATGATAAACCCTTTAGTTTCCTATTGAGAACCAGCAGGGGAAACAGCACAGTGTGCCAAACCCCACAAGAACATCCTTAAATAGTGGTTGGTGTTGCAGGTTACAAGCTGAAGAAGAGAACATTATTGAATAACAGCTTGTTCAAAGCCAAACGATTCTTCAGTTGTCTTCTAATTCCTTGCCCTTTTGCAGTGCTATGTATCTGTGACAACCAACTGTTCTTGGTTAAATGCTAGGGAAAAAAATAGCAAAAATTCAGTTGTGTACGTGAAATCTCTGGAGCTGAGTAATTCTATCACTGCAGGACTTCCGTGCTATTGGCACATTTGGGGTTAATGTCTCCCAAATAGTCCTTCCAGTAACTTACTGCTCCTATCTACCATTCAAACTCAATTTCATTCTTTCAAGGTTTCAGTAATAGAATTGCCCAGCAATTGCTGTGCTGAAGTTTCCTTTGAATCTGAAATTGTATAATTGAACTATTGAACTGATGTCCACCTCTCAAATTCTTCCTGGTCAGAGTCCAGAAGAGTTGCTTTGATGATGTCTGTTTTCCAAAGCTTTCTCTCCCACCTTTTTAATTATATGTGTTCATCTGTATTTATTTTCGCTTCCTCCCCCACTTTGGAACCACAAAGGAGCTGATTTTCTTTGAGGATGGCACTTCTCATTTATAAAGCTGCCTTCACTGTGACTTTTCCAAAGACTTCATATAACCAGAAAACCTCACATCGTCTCCTCTTTGATATCTGCAGTTTATTTTGAGGTGGCTGGCAAAGAAGGAGCTTTAATTTTGCTCTGTGTCTTTACTGTATTGAGCAAAGATGAGGGCCAGGAACGGACTGCTAAAATGAATTATGGCACTGGTGACCTTGTAGATTTAGCTGTGCCTATGGCTTGTTCAGACCATCCATTTCTATCACATCCCACTTGCCACCTTGGAGGATAACCTCAACAGATGTTTAAAAATAATAGGAGGCTAAGTTGGTTCATTAGAGCAAACTTCAGAAAGAGTGTACAATTGAGACATCTTGCTTTATTTCTTTACATGCACTGATGGCTCTTATGTTAGCCAGCAGAGTGTTCTGCTGCTTTGGTATATGACACTTGAAGACAAATGGGGGAATAGAGAAAATGGAAGTTATTCGAAACATCTGCTTTGGGAGGGATGGGTTTGGTATTGCTGATATAATTCTATTTTTTGATTCATGCACGTATTACAAAAACATTGTAGACTTTATCACAAGATTATTATGGACTTTATCACTCCCGATATTACTGCAATTGCATGAGCCCCAATATCTCTGGACTTTATCACATGAGCCTCCATATCACTAAATCTCACTGCAATTGTACTAGAAAGAGGAAACAGATACATACTGGTTTGGGAGCTTTTCTTATCACATGTCCCCCCATGAACATGACTGGAGATGCTCCCTGGCATGGAATCCCTTTGCCAGCTTCTTCTTAACCCCGTCTCATTTCCTTCTCATTGCCTTACTCAGCATGTCTTTCATTTTTTTCTTCTTCTGCTGTTTATTTCTAATTTCCCCCTCAATTCAGCAATTATGGCGATGTGATTTTTGTGGTGGTTTAGAAAAAAAAAGAAAGTGAAAAAAAAAAGAAAAGAGGCTTCTTGGGAAAAGAGGTAGAAGGAAGGAAGAGGGCGTGAGGAGGGGACTGGCATCACATGGTTGCCCAATCCTGGCACTGCAGAGGGAGACATTTTCATGTCCAGAGGTGAGTTACCAAAATGGTGAAAAGTCTGGAAATCATGCCCTATGATGAGTGATTTAGGGAACAGGGTATGTTTAGCCTGGAGAAGAGAAGGTTAATAAGTCACATTATAGCCATGTTTAAACATTTGAAGGGGTGTCATATTGAGGATGGAGCAAGCTTGTTTTCTGCTGCTCCAGAGACTAGGAAGTTTATTGCATGGGCCCTGAAATGGGCTCGTTGCGTTCCAAAAAGGGGGTGCACATGGGCGCGCATGGAATGGGATGGGAATAAGAACAGAGTTTACTACACGCTGGAATGCAGCCGCTGCTGCTGGGCATTCCAATCGCATCCTACATCTGTTCCAGAGGGCGTGATTTCTGAGAAATGTCCCAAAGCGTTCTCAGAAATAGCGCCCTTTGGAACGGATGTAGGACGCGATTGGAATGCCCAGTGGCAGTGGCGGTGTTCCAGTGTGCGGTAAACTCCGTTTTTAGCCCCATTCCATTCTGTGCGCACCCCCGTTTTGGAATGCAATGGGCCCATTTCAGGGTCCGTGCGATAAACTTCTAGGACACAGAGCGATGGGTTCAAATTACAGGAATAAGAAATTCTATCTCAATATTAAGAAGAACTTCATGACAATAAGGCCTGTACCGTAGTGGAACACACTCCCTTGGTGGGTGGTAGAGTCTCCTTCTTTGGAAGTTTTTAAGCAGAAGCTGGATGGCTATCTGTTGAGGCTGCTTTGATTGTGAATTCCTGCATGGCAGGGGGTTGGAGTGGATAGCCCTTGTGGTCTCCTCCAACTCTATGATTACACTTTTCTTTTCTTAGAATGCAAGTGCGGTTGGAGGGGCCATTAACGGGAATTCCCTGTAAATGGCTAGAGATGCCTTAACTATGTTTGGGAAACACAGCAACAACTGGATGGAGGTGATGTCTTGTGATAAGTAATGCCAAAGGTGCTTTCATCTCAACAGCCATGTGTGATAAAGCCCTGTCACCTCACAAGGCAAGAGATCAGGTAGAAGGATGATACTGAAATTTCTTAGTGTCTGAGGAATTTGGGAGCCATATACTAAGTCATAAGCAATTTTAAGGCAGGATTTCTCAGTCAGGGTTCCTTGAACCTTAGGGTGCCGTGAATGTAAGGCGTTTAGTAGTGCACAGCTAAATAATCTGGTTTACCTTGCCCAATTTGAATCCTCTTCCAGAATGCAGCCAGGTATTATCATATGCATTTTGCTGCCAATGCCACATCCTGCCTAAAATCCACCTAAATCTTAGCCAGAATCAGAGCTCAGCCGGCCGATTTGCAAAGCCAGGAAGTTCCCGACTTTGCAAATTGGCCAGTTGACTGAGGCTGGGAGCTGGGTTTTGAGAGCAAGATAGTATTGGTGGCAAAATGCATATGATAAAATCTGGCTGCATCCCGGAAGAGGATTCAAACCAGGCAAGGTAAAATGGTTTATTTAGCTGTGCACTAAACTCCTAAATTAGTAGTTCCACAAGAGACTATGAGGTTTTAAAAACAAATATTTTTTTGAGCCGTAGATATAATCATTTTTATGCAAGGGTTCTCTGAGACCTAAAAGTTATTTTAAGGGTTCCTCCAGGGTAAAAAGGTTGAGAAAGGCTGCTTCAGAGTTACAATCTGGATTATTGGTTTCTTCCAATCTGTATCTGGAAGCAAACTGATGTGATGTAAGGGCATGTTCAAACCAGCCACTTCTGTCACATGTCATCAATAATGTGTAGACCAGAACACAATTTTCTTCCCAATTTTGTGGCTCTTCAGATTTTACATTACAGTTTTACATTCTATTTACAGTGTATAAAAATGTGGAAAAAAATTCAAGTCTTTAAAAAAATAGATTAATGTTAAAGGGCACAGAAGAGATATACAGTATGAATAAATAGATATGAAAATAATGCAGACCAAAATTATCCTGATCAGTACATCCATAATACAATACATAAAATAATGAATTAGGAAAGATCTAAACTAAATAAGTGGGACCTCCTTTTCACAGAGGAAACATAAGAAGAACTAGCCCTGGTTGAAGGTTTTATTATTATGATAGCTGATTCAAGTTAGAGGCCCTATTTGTACAATATATTAAATGAAACACATTTTTGTATGAAGCTGTGTTTATACTTAGTTGAAGGTAGATGGTACCTCTGATTCTTCATTACTATGGCATTAATCCTGAAGTACCATTTGAATCATCAAATAGCAATGGAAGAACCCCTTTTGTGTACAAACATGTGAGACCTATGCTTTGTGCAAAAGATTTCAAAATATACAGATGAATAATGTAATTTATTCCTATGGAAAAATGAAAAACAGCCGTTATCCAAGTATATGTCTAGCAGTAATTAAAATTAACATGTAAACCAATGTAGCAATGCAATCCAGCAATGTAAAGAACAGAAGTAAAGAAAAATATGGCATCTCTTTTATCAACAAAACAAGAAGTGGTTTTAGGAAATACCCTAGTAGCATGATTCTATAAATGTTTATTCATATATAAGTTTTATTTAAACATACTGTACTGTGTCCATTCTCACTTTCCTTTATTTTAATATAGATTTTTATACACATCTTTCAGCTGCTAATGTTTTGACTGCTTTTAGTAGCTCACAGGAATTATTATTATTTATTATTATTATTAACCTTTATTTATGAAGCGCTGTAAATTAATCTGGTACACAGGAATTAAGTGGGCAAAGTTTATAACAGTATTTTGCAAGCAGCCATTCATTATTAATGTGATTTAGATTTGAAGAGAGGCACAATCAGTGGTGACATCAAGCTTCAGAAACAATCTGCATGCTCTTAGAGCTTCATTGCTTGTTAGCCCTATGCTAGTTTGTCCCTGATTATTCCGAGGTAAACAGTCTTTCACAACCCGTACGCTTCTTGCTTTGCCATGCCAGAAAGCAAACATAACCCAAATGACAATCATTTTAAATGGACCATCATGTTCCAGTCAAGCAGGCTCCTGATATTTAAGACTCTTTGCCTTTCCCAATCCATCTGGGACATTAGGGTATAAAAATACTATACATCTAACTCTGGTTGTGCCTAGACAGCTTTGTCAGCTTTCCCTGGCCTTTTTTGATGCCCTGAGGCTACAGCTGTGTGCATGAGAATGTGTTCTTATCCCATGCTCAGCAGCACAAAGGATAACCTGGAAGGCCAATATAAGCTCTTTCAAGAAAGAACATAGTGTACTTCTTGCAGTGCCAAGGACCTTAAATAATATAATGACTGATTCATAATGTCAATTATTAACCAAAGCCTGGTTCATAATATCATATTCTTACATGTGATTATGTTTGTGGGCAGGCACATGACTACATGGAACAAGGTGCACATTAACTAGGCACTGTAGGGAGCCATTGTGTGACCATTGAAATGGCTGCCCATGTATTTGGAGTAATTTGAGATGAAGTAACAGGATTACAGTTTTCTCATGGAACAGTAATATGGCTTGGGAATAGATGGTATTATATTGCAGTGAGACTACTACCTTTTGGGAAATTTCCAAATAGAAAGGGGGGCTACTGCTTAAAAGCAGAGGCATTGTCCTATGACATCCTCTCAGGATCCATCTAGTCACTCATGCTGTTTAACAACTGTTCCCTATATAAGGTGATGTGTAGTGAAGTGACCCCAGTGTGTTGATAATGCTCCAGTTTTCAGAGTACCAGGAAGAAAATTAGATCTTCATGTGAGATATGCAAAGGTCTCAAAAGGGCTCTCTAACTGTGATGCGTTATAAACGGGCCTTTAATACGCCCCCGTTACGTGCTAGGGGTTGGCCGAGGACCTAGCGTCCATACCGGCCTCACCCCTAGCACGTGATGGGGGCGTAAAGATGGCGGCGCCCTATACACACGGGGGCCGCCATCTTTACGTGCTGGATGCGTTGCGTCCACACGTGTCACCCCGGAAAGGATGCCGCAAATGCGCCCCTTGCGCTTTGCGGCACCTCTTCTGGGGCCTGAGAAGGAGCGCAATTTCCGTGCTCCTTCTTGGCAGCGTCCGGGAGCCGCGCCGTTTAAAAGCTGAGGCTCCTGGATGGTACAAGCGGTGGCGGCGGCAGCAGACCACCGCAATCCGGCGGTCTGTAACGCACCTGTGTTTGGTGGAATATGGTAATGTTGCTCCCATGAACCTGACTCCATCCTTATGGATAAACATGGTTACAAGGCCTCTTCAGGTCTTCATTCTTAACACATAACTTTCTTCCAGATGCTTTGGGACAGTGTTGGGTAGCACTTAACTTGCAAACTACATCCCTCCCATCTAGTCCTGTGTGTGCTTAGGTGAATACATGAATAGGCCTATCTCTCCATTCCAAATGACTCAGGAGGGGAAAATTAGGTACTCAACTGTTTCTTGAAGGTAGTACCTGGCTGTGTGTTGGCCAGTAAATGAATAAAATAAAAATAGAGCTGAATTCAGACAAGACAGAAGTACAGTCAGCCCACTGTATCCACAGATTCTTTATCCATGGATTCAACCACCCACAGCTTGAAAATATATTTTTTAAAAAAATAGAAATCCAGTACAGCAAACCTTGATTTTGCCATTTTATACAAGGGACACCATTTTACTATGCCATGGGACTTCATGTATATGCAAATGCAAGTATTCCAAAATCTAGGAGGGGGGATACAAAACACTTCTGGTCCCAAGCATTTCAGATAAGGGATACTCAACCTGGACAACTTGAGTCCAAGATATCTTCTCACTAATGGCCTGATTTGCATGCTACAGTCTGTAAGTACAGAAGGTACTCATAACACTGTTATGAGTACCTTCTGCTCTTAGAGGTTTCTGGACTGCTACAGGAGAGGAACCACAGGGCATGGAATTTTCTCCTTTAATTGTATGCATTTCATTGGAATGACAAGATAAGCCTCTTTACCCAGGCCTTTACAAGCAAATGAGTGACATGAGACCGAGCTATTTCTTGCCACCCCTAAGATATTGATATGAATTGAAACTCTAAATGGTTTTACATTGTTTTACTGTACTTTACTCTGAGACCATAACTGAAGTACCCTAGACATTCAACCAATCAGTCTGTTAGTATAAATAAGGAGACAGCAAATGCCCAGGTTGCAGACAGAAGATGAATTTGGAAAAGGAATGAATGGTCTCTCGTGTCCAATTTGAATTCTACCTAGCTTATACTAATCTAAATGAGAGTAAAATCCAGTTAGGTTACTTGTTAAAGAAACCACCTCAGTAGCTTCATAATTTTTACAATACTTTACTTTTTTTATCAGGGAATAGTCCTATACATCAAACTCTGTCACCTTTCTGGCATTTTAACTATTGAAGGGTAAAATGGCAAGTTAACCATCTGTACTGGGAATTTCCCTTGCAAGCCATCATGTCCATGTTCTTGTTCTATGAATATAAATGCCTCAGAAGAATCTGGGTCCGTGGTGTCTGAAGAGCTTTTCACTTGAATCTTTAATTGACTAAACTTTAAACAAGCCCCTTTGTGAACCTGAGTAGGCTGCGTTGACAGTAATTTCATTTGAAGAAAATGTCAACACTCTGGCTTTCAAGAGGAAAGGCATAAGAAATCTTGAACTTTGACTGTAGCCTATTTTTCCAAATTCACATTTGTTTTCTGATCTCCAAAACTTCAAAGTTTTGAGGCTATATTAGTGTGGGAGTCACACTCCCTACTTTGCACTGCAGACATTTGAATTTCATTATACAAGGAATGATTTTCTTCTTGTTTCTCTTCTACTTTCTCATATATATAATTTCCTATGTTTAAAGTCTACTTGTGCCCAAGATTCATATTTGTCACCCAGTACGGACAATGTTGTTTTTGGACTATAGCTCAGAACCCTATCCTCAACATGACATGATCATGCTGGTTGGAAGATCTGGAGCATGCAATCCAAAATGTAACATTTCCAGTTTTTCTATCAGTAACACTCCTAAGATTGCACAGTTAGGAGCATGGGTATATCCAAAACTTGATTGAATGGTTCTGACTATTCCTGACTGCCTGGATGTGATCATTCATATCCTTCTCCCCTGTAAGTGAAAGTCAAGAGAGACTTACTGTTTATATTTGTCTATAAGTCTAAAAATTTATGCCTAAAAATGATCTCAAAATTCCACTATGGAAATTTGATAGAAGCTCATTCAGATTTCTCCATGCAGTGTGGAGAGGAGTGTATTTCTCTCTGAAGCCAAGCAGAAAGAGTCCTGGGTGATTGATTGATATTGCTATTTATTTAAGAGTCCATGGTGAAACGATGAAGCAAAAAGCGTCAGTGAGAGTCTCTCTTGCCATATGCACACATACACACATTGAAGGATCCTCCAAGTTTTACCCTCAATCTATCCATAGGTCATGGCAAAATGCATAATTTTGGCCCCAAAACCTGACCACGACTTATACATGAGGCCGACTTATAGTTACATATATACAGTAAGTGGAAAGGGACCAAATGTTTTAAGAGATTCAAATCATTACACCCATTATTTTTCCTTAAAAAAATCCCAAGAAACCAAAATATCTTTTAGGACTTTAAAACCTAAATACTGTAAGTCCAAATATACCACTGAGTAGTTTTCAGCAGTGAATATTCCAAAAACGTGTCATAAATTTGGCTTGGCCTGTTTAATTAATTAATTTGTCACTTTTGAGAAAATACCAGATTTTGAAATATTATTTTTCAAAATGTAGTATTTTCTCAAATGTGGTATGTTCAGTCCTGGCAAAGCTCACATCTTATATCTTCCATGGGCCTGTTTCTTGCATGTTCCACTAAGCTGCATCTAGCCATTATTTTAATTTACCATAAAGTAATTCCAGTGTAGCATTGCTCTAGTTTCTAGAATCTAGGGCACCGTGAAAGATTTCAATACAAGCTAGACCCAATAGTCTGGCACTGCTTAGAGTATTTTTTTGGAGTGCATCTGCTGCCATTTCTGCTGCCCACTGATGTATACTGCTGCCAGACAAGCTCATCATGGCTTTCCAATACAGCTAACCAAAATCCACTTTAATAATAACAATAACAATAATATATTATTGTGTGTGTGTGTATCTTGCTTTTTCCTCAGAATTGGGACTCAAAGTAGCTCACAATGTTAAAGAATGATACAATTAAAAACATACAAAAAGTGAGCATTAAAATAGAATTAAAATATTTGCAGTATTAAAACAAGTCAACTTCAGTAAAATGCAATTAAAAAGGTTTTTTAAAAAGCCTTTAAAAGCACTTTGCCCAGGTCTCTGCCCTCTGCCCTGCGGCTGACCTGTCATTTCTGTTTTCAGTTGAAGGCAGGCAAAGAGCTCTCCCTCTCTTTCTTTCTGTCTGTGATTCATATCAGAGTTCAAAGGTCTTCCCTTGAACATATTCACATTAAAGTGGAAAAGGGGGGATTTTATGAGGCTATACTTTTTAAATTATTATTTAACAAATTTTTAGGCTGCATTTTAGAATATAAAAGCCTCTCCAGACAGCTCACAAGACAAAAACAATTCAGCCATGATAACATTAACGAAATAGGCTGGATTAAAAATAAAGCAGATTTCTTAACAACAAGTATTATTATTATTAGCATTAGTATTAATAACATTAGAATTATTGGCAGTTAAAACTGCTATCAGCACTCCTGTTCCACATAAGAAACATTTTCAGACTTTTCCCGAAGGCTTGCAGACATGCAACATGATGGACTTCAAGCGGCAGTGCTTTCCAGAGATGTGGCGCTGGTATAAAAAAGAGCCTTTTCCTTGTATCTGCCAAACAAGATTGATGTCAGAGGTGTGTTAGAGAGGAGGGCTTCCAGTGTTGATTTTAATGTACAGGCAGATCAGCATTGGTAATATATTATTATTATAATATTGCTAATACTGAGAGTGAAATCTCATGGAGTATGATGTATTTGTGGTGCCCAAAATTTTCTTGGCTTTTTGAATAGAATGCACACAGTTGCACAGACTATACACTGTCAGGAATTGTCTAAGGGAACAGTGTGCTATTTTAGTTGGTGAACTCTGCCATTTGCAGGCTGGATGGTCACATAGAGCTCTTAAATATCTTTCATAGTAGTGGAGGAAACAAAAGTGCCACTAAGGGGCTGTGCATACCAGTCATAAAAGCCAGGTTGGGGGTGGAGTTGGGGTCTAGTGTCCATATGATGCATGCCCCAGCTCTGCTCCCAGGGTGGCGTGATGCCGCGCGTTGGTCCACATGGTGCACAGCATCATGGCACTCCTCTGGTGCTGCGTCCACATGACGCAGTACCGAAAGAACACCGTAAAGTTGTGATGCAGTGGCTATTGTGCCCTGCAAAGGTCAGATCAGTGCTGCGGCATGCAGTTGCTGTGGCCCCGATATGGCTCCAAAAGGGGCAGCTAGAGGCCACCCCTTCAGGGCTGTCTGCACAGCCCTATGTCATGTTTCTCCTGTAGTGGACTTGCAGATCTCGTTGATGAGCACATTGCAGCATGAGTTCAAAAGATAGATGCAGGACAAAACAACAAAAACAACAACAACAACAACAATACCACACAGCTATTAGCATAGAATCCTAGAATCCTAGAGTTGGAAGAGATACCAAGGGCCATCTAGTCCAACCCCTGCATGCAGGAATACATAGTCAAAGCACTCCCGACAGGTGGCCATCCAACTTCTGTATAAAGACCTCCAAAGAATGAGCCTCCACCATTTTCTGAGGTAGTGTGTCCCACTGTCAAACAACTATTACTGTCAGGAAGTTCTTCCTAATGTTGAGATGGAATCTCTTTTCCTGTACTTTACTGACTATTGTTTCAATAGTCAGCATAGAAATTCACTGGGTGACCATGGAAAAGTCACACTCTCTCACTCTCAGAGGACAGCAAAGGCAAACTCCGCTCTGAACAAATCCTGCCCCCGAAACCAAAACCAGCCAATGTAATAGATGTGCATTAGGGTAACCATAAGTCGGCAACAACTTGAAGGCACATAACAACATCAGGTAGGTGTACAATATCCTGCCAAACCTCATTGAGTTACAGTAACTGAGCTGCAGTGTATTGCCTAGGAGGCCGGCGCTAAAAACCACATAACACCATATTGGAAGAAAGGCCACAACTTTATTAGCAACAGCAAACCAAAACAGAAGGGTTGGCACAAAGCATGAGGTCAGGATCTGAAGCATCGACTAACCCCTCGGTTAATCGATAAGCAGCATGCCTGGTGACCGCCAGGCATTGGGATGACCTAGGGGCTAAGTAACGCAAACTGGCCGCCATCACACCAGGCGTTCTCTATATCACAAAGCCCCTAGTCACTGGGTGGCATATCCATGTTGTGGCCCCCGCAATGGCCACAACCCTTGCACAGCTTGCCCCCGGGTCTCAATTGACTCCCAAACCAGTGCTCCATAGCCCTGGTAACCAAACCAACCAGATCCTGTCCTATGCTGCCGCCCCAAGTTGTGACAATAAACCCAAGAACCCAAGCGGAGGGTGGGTGGGAGAGCCGAGCGGCAAATGGCTGCGGGGCCCGGCCTCGTGAGCAATATATAGCCAATGCCCCACCCATCATCCCATGCCGAGGCTCCTCCTCCAAAGCGGCCCCAACCAATGGGCCGCCCTGGAGGACTGGAGCCCAACCAACGAAACTTCCTCCGCCCTTACTAGAGCAGCCCGGGAGGAAGGGGCAGGCCCTTCCAGCCCGAGCCACCAATCGGGGCGGAGGGCAGGCCCCAACCCGGAAGTTGGGGCCAGGGAGCCGCGCCGGCTCCCTTCAGCAAAGCGGCCGGCCCGAGGAGTCGGGCAGCCGCTTTTTACATACATGCGTGCGTGTCTCTCTCTGTGTGTATGTTAACAAGAACTTGTAAAAAAAAAATGTACACTGGCCATACTGACTGGGAATTCTGGAAGATGCAGTCCAAAAAAGGAACATTTCCTAGCTCTGATTTTAGTAAAGGGGAAAAGTCATATATGTGTGCTTTAGCACTAGAGCAGGTGAATACTTTTCATCCTTCAAATGAAAAATAGAAAAGTTCACAAAATGTCAGTGTTAGGAACTAAACAAATACAGCTCAAATAGTGTTTTGCTTGTTTGCTTAAAGGGGCATGTGAGAGTAGTACAGATGGGACATGTGTTGTATCTTACAGAACAGTAAATTAAAATATTAAAAATAAAACTATTGTATGTTGTTTCTTACAAGAGATTGCTTCTATACCACCGCGACCTACCTGGCAATTGCAACTCTGCTAGCTGAGAGAAATGCTTTGTCTTCAAGGCAATATTATAAATTGCTTCCAGATGGACAGCTACTACTGTCTGGTCTATTTTTCCCCCATTAAAGGATTTTCCATGGTGAGAAGGGTACTGGAAGGGGCAAAGTGGTGGGAGAGCATAGGACGGTTAGAAACAGTTATAAAGGGAGGATGACATGATCTGGAGCTCTTGCAAAATTTAGTGAATGAAGGCAGGATACTTGCATAATAAAAACTTGGCCTTGAAGCATCAATACTGTAATTCTGAGTGCTGGGAAAAGGCAACAGGAGCGGTACTGGATGACCAGCAATACTTAAGCAACATTTTTTGTTTTCTTGCACAAAAAACAAACTGCTTCCAATTTGGCAGTCTCTTCACATTTTCTTTTCTTCTTTGTCAGTGACTGAAAAGCCTTTCAAACATGTGAGAAACTTTTCTTCCAAACCAAGTGTTCTGTGATGTCAGTTCCCTCTGGAGTCTGTGCGGTTTTAAGGAAAACTCTTAAACTTCAGTCCCTGTATGAGGTCCAACAGAAACCATTTCAGCATAGCACAAGTTTGACCAAGAAATGATGCCTCTGCAGCAGAGATTTTCTACAGGGTTAGGCCAGTGCATATGGCACTATTTTACAGTTTTTACAGGTGTTGCCCTTCTCTCTGGAATTACCAGATGTGCAGCTGCAATGTTCTGAACTGGCTTCTAAAGTTCTTGTTTATCAGTACATTTTTGGCAAATTACTTGATTTAGCATACGTACTACAAACTTCAATAAAGTTTGTGAAACCCAATGTATCACTGTTTTGTGGATTTTGTACTATTCAATGTCAAAAAGACACTCCAGACAATTACTTATTCATGTTGCTCACACCATTTCTAGTTCATTTTTTTTTATAACATATCAATCTGGTTAATATATTTTTGACATAATATACACCTATATTTACTCTGTTTTTTTTTAAAAAAAAGCATACCATAAACATACCACAAACATAACAGCCCCCAAGTTTTATCAGTTGTCTCACTGAGATGGCTTCACACTTTTCTCCACTAAATGTGGCAAGCAGTAGAAAGTATCTGTTGGTTTGTGTGCTGGTTAGGCAGCAAAACACTCTTATCTAATTCTCTAGTTAAATTACTTTGCCCCCTGCTTCAGATTATATTGAGAGGTCAAAACTGAATGTTTAAAAGGTAAAATTCTTGATAAAGATTTTTTAAAAACAAGCACTTAATATGCACAGAATTTGGAAACTTTCCTAGCAAAACAATCCCAGGCAGACCCTGGAAATGCTCATGAGGCATACCTGCATCTCTCAGTGATCCAGGATAAAATCTAGGTAAAATTGGGCACTTTTGAGTGGCATGAATGGCAGAAAACTGGCATGTACGTTATTCTTGCACTTAGATCAACTGGACATAAACATGTCCAGCTTTGTTCAGCTTACACTCTGAGCTGTAAATTTTAAATCCAGCTTTGAAGCATACATTGTGCTACTGAACACTGGATCCAGCCAAATTCCAGACCAGAACAACTTGTCAACTTTTCTACCAGGATAAAGGTTCCTTGCCCTTTTGCTAAATGGTCCCTTAGGGAAGAATGATGCTATTAAATATATTTATTTGCTTTTGGAGCATGATTCACCTCCTGAGTCCCATAATATCTTGAACTCTTGACTCCTTCTTCTAATCAAATTTACTGGGACAGTGGCTGGTATTAGCACTGTAGAATTGTTTATCATGAAAATACAGACAGAAACAGATTCAGTAAAGATATAATTTATTTTATTTTTTCATATATCGAAAAGGCATTTTCAGATTATTAAAGAACCTCATCCACTGCTTTACTAACTAACCTCTCTTTGGAAGCATCTGTCAGTCTTAGGCTGTGTCTGCATGGCCTAAAATAAAAAGTCCTCCCATATTCCCATGGCAATCAGTCCAGATGACACAAGGCCCAATACCTGGTTCTGGTAGGAGCTATTTGAACAACATTTGGGCAACTTTTGCTTCTGGCATGAGTGGCTCGCTCTGATGTCAGAACGAGGCACCCAGCCATGTAATTGATGCTAGGCACCTTGTTTTGACCTCAGAGTGAGTGACTCACACCAGGGGCAAAGGAGCTGGGCAGTAAAAGTAGGATGTGAGTGTGAATACTTTCCTGCCATCTCAAAGAGAGCACAAGGTAATGGGAGATGTCAGGGCAGTTTCAGGACCAAAATACTCTGGCCTGTTCCTGGAATATTCTGACCTGTCCAGATCCATCTTATGTAATGGGCAGTTATTTGAAGCTGTGATCTTATACATATTTTTTGTGGGAGGTGACTTTGATTGACTATGTGGAGCTTACTTGGTGGCCCAGTTTTGTTTAGACTCTGGGGCAAAGTCAAGGGTTCTACAATGTGTGCTTTTCAATAGCTGTTAAACAATTTTACCTTTGAAAATCCTTATCCTTTCCTATAGCAAAATAGCACTTAATCTTAAGGAAAGATGTTAACAACAAGGTAGCAGAAACACAGTTTTCTACTTGAAGACATAATTTAAATAGATTTAAATGATGAAACTGCTCATGTTCAGAGCAGCTCATTTTTGTGAGATTGGATTAATTCTTTTGTTTTTCTAATATATCAGAAATATGGAAGCCATTATAATACACTGAGTGGTGAGGTAGAGAAAGGAGAGAAATGTTATTTCTGTGGCTTGTTACTGATGTAATACTCATAGCCGTCTAAAGGACGTTGCCATAAGAACATTAGGTCTAGAATGACTATGGCTGCATCTACACTATGGAATTTGGGGATTTGTAGTTTTGTGAGATACTTAGCCTCCT
This sequence comes from Sceloporus undulatus, assembly GCF_019175285.1. Classification (NCBI taxonomy): domain Eukaryota; kingdom Metazoa; phylum Chordata; class Lepidosauria; order Squamata; family Phrynosomatidae; genus Sceloporus; species Sceloporus undulatus. Next base: position 155,862,027 of record NC_056522.1, on the reverse strand, counting down.
CTGTAAGAGAGCTCTTGTGCCACAACAAACTACAAATCCCAGGATTCCGTAGGATGGAACCATAGCAGTTAAAGTAGTGCCAAACTGCATTAATTCTGCAATGTAGCAGCAGCCTGAGCTGCACCACCAGAATTGCTTTTCAGTAGACATGTACAGGCTAGCACTGTTGGCAATTATACTGCCTATTGTGTGGCTTTTTTCAGAGTTTGAATCCTCCCTTGCTTTTCTGTTTATACTGTTCTTGACATAATGAGGTTCTGATCTTTGGCCTCTTTGTTGATGGAATACTTATAATAACAACTGTGATATGTCTTTTAAAACCCCTCTATTTATGGTGGGAGGGACACTATTCTTTTGGGTAGACTCAAAAAGAAAACAGCCCTTTCAAATTCTCAGGAAATTAATTATTATCTTCAGTTTTACTGAACATTGTTACAAACAGCTGCATGTACCTTTTATGCATTTTTGCAATTTCCCTAGATTTAATATATATGTGTGTGTGTGTGTGCAGCTTTCTAATGAGTCCATGGCAAATCTTACGTAGGAAGGGAAGTTACATTCTGTCTGGCCCTATTTTGTGGGATTCGTTTCATTTGTTGCTTCAGGATGTGGACAAGGTTCTTCAAATGGTGCAGGCAACCATATGCTCTCTTGTTCTTTGCTCTTCTTGACTGATATAGGAGATGGCCCTAAAGGAGTGGCTTCTGGCCAGCCCTTTGCTCGCCAAGGCAACTGGATGCCATGTCTCCAACCTGGCCTTTCCCTGGTGCAAAAAGGAGCAGCTTTCTGCTGCTCCTTTCTGCACTGGGGGAAGGATACCTTTGCCATGGTGGAGGCATTTCTTCAGCACTTTTTGGATGTAGTGTGTGTAAATGGTGTGACACTGAAATGCTGTGGATTCACCGCACATCCGGCCGGCTGTGTGGCTTCCTGGCAGACTGGGAACATGTTGCTGTCTGAACGCCAGTCCATTGGGATACTGGCTCTTTTTGACCGTCTGTTTCTCCTGATAGACTGGGTGAATGGGCCAGCATGGTGTAGTAGGTTGAACGTTGGACTATGACTCTGAAGACCAGAGTTTGATTCCCCGCTTGGCCATGGAAACCCACTGTGTGACCTTAGGTGAGTCACACACTCTCAGCTCTAGAAGACCTCATTGTGGGTCTGCCTTAGGGTTGCCATAAGTCAGAAACAACTTGAAAAAATACAACAGTAACAAAGGTGAATGACCAAACAGATCTACAGTGTTCTTTCTGCATAACTGTGTGAGCTATAGGCGAAGTTAACCAACTGCATGCCTACTGTTTGGAGACCTCCTAGAACTTCTGGATTTTAATGTGCTGTGATTTGGATGGACATTGTACTAATCACAGGACTGTAAAAACCTGATTCTCCCTAAAATGATTCTGTGAATGATTCCTTTGGAGTTAAAGGCTTTCACGACTGGCATCCCTACTTTTTGTGGATTTTTCAGGCTATGTGGCCATGTTCTGGAAAAGTTTATTCCTGATGCTTCACCTGCATCTATGGCGATTCCTTTGGAGTTATTTCTGAGAATGTTGACTGCAACTGAGATCTGATTTTAAATGAATTAATAAGGTAAGGCTTACTCTTCCCTTTTAATACTATATTTGAAATTTTTACATCTGAAATAATGAAAGTGAAGAATTCGTCAGGTTTGCAGTACTTGTTTGTGGGCTCATTTGTTGATAAAAACAATAAAAACAAAACAAAGCAAAGTTACTGGAATGAAGAGGGATTCTACTTTCCTGCTATTGTGTGGCATAAACATAGGCCCTGGGAGATAAGGCACATTAACAAGAGGTTTAGAAGCCTTTGGGACTAGATTGTAATTGACCTGATCTTCATATTTGCCACTTTTAATTTTAACAAGGAAGGATTTTCAGTGATTTGAAATTCTTTATACCATTGTCTTATGACTGTAAGATTTTGTATGATATATTTTGAATAAATTTTATTTAAAAAAAACAACATATTATATTTGTGGAAAATATTTATGTAAACAGTGTAGTGCTGGAGAAAGGGATAACACACTGGTTATCTCACTGGCAGACATTTTGTAATGCTTTCCTATTTGCTATTTTTTTTTTACTAGAGTAGCACATAGGAAAGAGATTAGAAAGTGGAATCCTTCACACATACACACTCCTACCTCTTACAGTCTCAGGTTTATCAAGGCACACCTGTCTTTGAAATGTCATGCTATCAGTAGTTACCGAGGTCACAGATTGTCTTTTTTGGAATTAAATGTTTAAAACTCCCCTGCCATGCTCATTAGCTGGTTGACTCAAGCTGGCCAGGAGCCAGAATATTCAAATATCAGGCTGATGCTCATCTTATCTATTTCTATCCAAAGCAGGCCATTTCAGTGGGCTCACTGTCATTTAACACAGAAAAGAATACAGACCTCTCTCTTTATCTCATCATGCCACAGTGGGAAAGAAAACCCCCTACAGAGGAGGATATTTGGTCTTCACATCCATTTAATTTTGTTTGTGTCATTGCCATAACATTGGTTAATTGCAGTTTTCAGTTTTTGCAAATTCAGTCCTTCACCAGTGGGGAACAGTTGTAGCAGGATCACATTAATCCTTATGGAGACAGTTACAAATGTTAGATAGATGTTTATTTGGGTGCCAGGCTTATACTTTATACAGAGAAAAATCTCAGTCTTATCTGACAACTTCTATTTTTTTTTCTTTTTTAAAAATAAAACTTATTTCCATATTCATTTATGCTTGCTTTGGTTTGATTTCATATTTAGCAAAACCTTGAAGAAATATATGATACTTAAGTCTCCAGGATAGAGTGACAGAATGGAACTGATACACAGGAAGAGCATGTCTGAGAAACATGAGCATAGTGTTATTTATTACTCACCTTGCTCAAGGAAGGAAGGTTTTAATACTGGATATTGAGGATGAATACAGACAGCTACATGCCTACGGTTAACTTATCCTAGAGATATACAGCCACAGAAAACATGGATAATTTAAAGTCTCCCACTGTATGATCTGGGAAAATTTGCTGCGTATCTCCTATTGTTTTTAATGGTTTTTGTTTTCATCTGGTTTTAATTTTTTCATTGTTTAATTGCTTTTTAACTTTTGTATGTTGCGAGCTGTGAACTATGTTTGTTTTAACTGTTATAAGCCACCATGAGTCCTAAATTGGAATCAAGGCAGGACATAAATATAAATATAACAACAATAAGGTATCTGATCACTTTTTTAAAGGAAAATTCAGACTTCTGTCTCCCACTTCTTTTTGATAATTCCAAAGACTGATATTGCACACTTGCCAGTTATTAAGTAGTCAGAATATAAAATGAGAGATCTTTCAAGAATTCCAGTTATTAACAGCCCTACTCAGGTCTTGCAAATTCAGGACATTTAACTGAGTCTTCCTCTTTTCCTACTGAGCATTTCCAACTAGTCATATTGTCTCATGATATGGCTGCTATAGTCAATATATATATTTTAGTATATGATCCTGCCTTTTCCTCCCCCCAACAGTTCTCTTGTCCTTGTGTGATACTCCTGTTACAAACTGGCA
>NC_056522.1:155810280-155858441 GCF_019175285.1 Sceloporus undulatus | reverse complement strand
TATCTATCTATCTATCTATCTATCTATCTATCTATCTATCTATCTATCTATCTTTCTATCTATCGCTCTGCTGATAAAGCAGACATATGAAGGGTGGAAGGTAGTTTTATGAGAATAGTTTTTGATCCATTTAAATATTTAAATTAGCTCAAATTAGATGGAATGTCATTTCACATAATATAATAATTGTTTGACTTCATTGAAAAGCAAAAGTTTTGGATAGATAGAACAGTGTACATGAAACAGAGGAATGTAGGTACACATATCCTGCCCGCTCCCATCAAAAATTTTTGCTTCTTTCTCCCTTCAGTTTCCTTTACCCCATTTTTGTGGCTAATTATTCCTCAGCGTCTCACCTATAATTGACAAACCATGGACTGAGTCCACTTTTGAAAAACGATCTTGCTTTAGTGTACTCAGCAGGAAAGCATGGCATTAACTTTCAGCGTGAAAGCAGATCACAGAAATGAAGGGCAGCACTGTATATTTATTTATTAATTAAAATATATCTGTCCTGCCTTGTATCATTAAATCTTGGGGTGGTGCACAAGTGAAACCAGTATAAACAGGTTAAAACACTTTAAAGCAATTGCAAAAAATGAAAAAGACTGCAGCCTATTAAACGTATTAACAAATTAAACAGGTTTAAACCATTTTTAATTATTGTCTTTCTAGTTCTCTTTCCAAACTTCCGGGTATTTTCAAGTAATGAATTGTGCAGCTGTCCCCTGGGGAGATGCATGCCCTTGATGAATTCTCAGATCACATTATAGGGAGAAACTGTCACCACCTCAAAAGTTACCTAGAGCTATTAATGATATCTGCATCATCCTTTGGGGGCAGGTAGCATTGATCCAAACACACTGCAGAAATAATTGAGTTTGAGACTGCCTTACCTGCCCTGGCTCAATGCTGGGGAATTCTGAGAACTGTAGTTTTGTGAGAGCTCTGGTGCCACAATAAACTAAAATTCCCAGGATTCCCTATAACTGAGCCAGGGCAGTTAAAGCTGTCTAAAACTGGATTATTTCTGCAGTGTGTTTTGGACCATTCTAGGTGTGTCAACAGCGATACAATAGCAGATTAGCACTGCAGTCTTTGGACAGAGCATTGCAATCTTTGGACCAAATCACCAACATCAGTCTAACATGAATTAGCTCAGAATTTCTGATGTGAAATATGAAGTGACAGGGTGCAGGTACCACTATTCTAGATGCTTAACCCATTTGTTGCCCAAATTGATATCCCATTTTATCCACTTCATGTATTCCAGCTTCAGCTTAGAATTATTTCCCTGACATATATTCATTGCAGTTCGAAAGATATCCATTTATTTATTTATTTTATTGTGTTATGCTTTAGCTCTTAGACAATTTGCTTTACTCATATATACAACAGTAGGTGTTATTAAGGAACAATGACAGTTTAATGAACACATAAAAGCATGTGTAGTTGTTCACAGTTTTAAGTAGTTCCCATCTAGATTCTCACAAAGTAATAGCAATTTCCCAATACGAAAATATTTTGCATAAAACAAAACTATCCCCAGCTTCTTGATGAGGGATCTGTTGGAGATATAAGTTCAAGCAAGCATATTTTCTCTAGATGGTTTTGTCTTATTCCCCAAGTCACTGACATGTGGTTGAAATCCTGCCTTATAAGGAGTAGAGTAGCCAGTCAAGGATAAGAATAGCAGGCATGTTATCCAACAAGAAGCACAGCAAGATGAAATGTTGGCGGGGTACAGACCGCCGCTTTGCGGCGGTCTGCCTCCGCCGCCAGTAGGTCCGCAGGGGAGACGGAGCCTTCACACGGCCCGACTCCCGCGCGGACCGAAAAAGAAGCTCCAAAATGGAGCTTCTTTTTCCGTCGCGTTTGCGACGTAGCGAGGCGCCAGGGGTGCGCTCGCTACGTCACAAGCGGCGCGATGCGTACGGACGCTCAGCGTCCGATACGCAAAGATGGCGCCGGCCATGTAGAAGGGCCGGCGCCATCTTGTACGGACGGAGTCCGTACTAGGCCCAGGGGCGTCTATAAGAGACGCCCCTTTTTAAAAATGGGACGTCCGGAGGACGTCCCAAATGGCGGTGCAGAAAGCACCGTTGTTTCAGTACAGTGTAACTGCTTCAGTCTAACTTGACAGGGTGATAGTTGGTGTTGCTCTTCCTGCCTGGTCTGTCACTGGGTTTTTGAACCACAGTATATGAAGACTTTAGGAATCCTAATGAGGAATAGGAGTCAGTCAAAGTTAACCCTGGAGAGTCAGCCCACCCATCCACTTTCTAGAGAAAGCAGTTTGTTTGGGATGATTTTGAGCAAACGTTTGGAAGAAAGGGGTTTAAGCCATTCCCTTTCCTTCAACCCTCACTCAGTTTGAAGCCACCCACAGCTGATTTTGATGATAAAAGAAAGGCAACCCACTAGAAAAGAAGTTTAAAATGTGTTCTATATAATTTGAATACAGTTGGACCTTCATATTGGCGGGTGATTTCTTCCGGATAGGAAGAAATGTGGGACCTCAATGTTGTCCCTAATGGCAGCACGCTATGTGCACAGCCACTGGCACAGCCTTGTGCACACACTGCCATTTGCGACAATGGGGTTTGTTGTCCAAGGATGCTGAAATCTGTGGATGGCAAGCCTGCGGATGGTGAGGTCCCACTGTTCCTCTTTATGGTCCCTGTGATCCACATGTTTGAGTTTTTCTGCACCTGCGCAAGAACTGATTGGAAATTCCTAGACCCAAGCATAGTACTTGTCCCACCTTTTCCAATGAATGTTAGTGTCCAAGCATAGTTCCTGCTCATCTCCTCAGTTCCTTTACTTCTGGTACAGCAGTAGCTAGATATAATCATTCTCCTGGGATACAACCATATTGTGGTTCCTTGCCCTGGACACCTTTCAGATGTTTCAGAACTCCAAGGTCTGGCCATGTCAATGATGCCTTAGATATTAAAAGGTTATCAAACCCAAACAATGTCCCCTATTAAAATGAGGTAGGCCTCATAAACCAAGTTCAGTATGTAACACCATCCATTGCTATGGCAAGACTGAAAATTAATCTTCCTGGGAAAAGAAAATTCAGATTTATCTTAAACAGATTTTCATTGTGTGTGTGTGTGTGTATTATTTGGAGGAGCAGATGTTGCTTTATAATAGATATTGCTCTTGAATACTTTTATATATTTTGATTGTTGTATAATGCCTTGAGTCTTTTTAAGGAAAAAAATTACCTAATAATGTTAAATAACAACAACTGTGCCATAACAAGAAACTCAATATCCTTATACTCAAAGGCTTGGTTGGAAATAGATCAATAACTGGCTAGAAAATCTACATAATGTACACTGCAAATACACATACATAAATATGTATCTGACTGCAGACATTACTTGGAATTGATAAGGCTTTCCACTGTGACACTAATATGGTTGCAGGCATTAATTAGCATTGAAAAGACTTAACATCCTGATACTAGGTATAAAGATGTATCAATAAGTCCCATTGGTTTTATTACAGCTCACTTCTAAATAAATGTGCTTCAATGTTCTACCATTGATTGTATTTGGAGGATAGCTGCAGCAGTGACATTGCTAAACAGCCTATTTTCACTGTAGTAATAATTAAAACAGATGTCAGGAACCAGAAACTCTTCCCACAACTTTTGCCCTTAGTATGTAAAGGTGTTCCATCATTAATATTTCTTTTGCCAAGACAAACTTTATGATCACAATAAATATATTTGATGTCAGACAGTACAATCAAGGCATGCATCTGCTCAGTCTTATTGCTTCACCTCCCAAGATGTATGAATCCAATCCAACATCCATCCAATATTCAACACATTTATTTCTCTGGAATTCATTGGAACTGGATATGTTTGTGTCTAGTTTGTTTATATCCAGTCGCAGCTTGATTGTAAGTAACAAAGATAAGTTTGCTTTCTATCAAGATGAAGCAGGATCCTAAACATTTCCATATAGGAAATGTGAGCATGGGATACTTGTAGAGAGGTGAATTGGAAGCTCTAACTTTACAGAGCCATGTTACCACTGATTTATTCTTGGCTTTGGGCATGTCTCCTGGCCTGTTTCCATTTGAATTCCATTTTCGGTAAACAAGATACTTTAAAAATATTATAGAGGTAAGCAAAGTGGGAAAACTTTCAGTTGTACCTGATGCCTGGAATAACCTGAGTTATCACCATTTTGTAGGGTAAATTCCTGTATCTTCTTTTTATTTCATTAATATTCTTCATCAATAATGGTCATTATTGCATTATTATAATTAATAATTTATTACATGCAACAACAACAACAACAACAATACTGATCATGATTACATGGCAGAGCTCAAAGCAATTGCTTAATAAGGTACGCAAAATGATTTTACAATCTGGCTTATGAAGCAAGGCAAACATTTGTTTTTGCACCCACATATTAAAAAGCTGAAAGACAAACACATTAGGGGAGAAAAGAAATAGGTTTTTTTTTTTTAAAGAAAAAGAATCCAGGCTGAGTGGTGTACGGTAGACAAGATATATGCAATGATATCAAATAACATCTACAACTTGTTTACATTTACTTTCTTTGCTCTGTTTAATGTCTATTGATACTTGATAATAAGATAAGACAGAGTAGAGGTGGAACAAATGGGAAAGACCAGACAATATTGTATAAATGTCCAGGGTGAAAACTGAAATAAACAGTTAATTTTATTTTATTTTTAAAATCCAGAAGGGATGTATCCAAGACTACCAAAACGGTAGTGTGTCATTTTCAACATGTTGTTAACTGCCCTCAAGTAAACCTCAATACTGTGATTTGACCACTCCAAGACCCGTTGTTCTCAATACTCTGCTCAGGTCCTGCAGGTTCAGTCCCATGACTTCCCTGATTGAGTCTAACCATTTGGCATGTGGTCTTCCTCTCTTTCTACTGCCTTCTACCTTTACCAGAATCATTGTCTTTTCTAATGATTCATGCCTTCTCAGGATGTGGCCAAAGTATGACAGCCTTAATTTAATCATCTTGGCTTCCAGGAAGAGTTTGGACTTCATCTGTCCAAGGACCCATTTGTTTGTCTTCTTGACCGACCACAGTATTCTCAGCACTCTTCTTTTGCACCTCATCTCACGCTACTTGATTTTCTTCCTATTGGGTTTCTTCACTGTCCAGCTCTCACAAGCTTACAAGGTGATGGGGAATACCATGGCTTGGATGATCCTCACTTTAGTGTTCAGAGTTATATTTTTACACTTTAGGATCTTGTGCAGTTCTCTCATAGCTGGTCTTCCCAATCCTAGTAGTCTTCTAGTTGCTTAACTGCTGTCTCCATTCTGATTGATATTTGATCCAAGGTATGGGAATTCTTTGAGTATCTTAATTTTCTCATTATCTAGGATCAATTACTGTAGGTCTTCCATGGTCATTATTTTTGCATTCTTAATGTTCAGCATTAAGCCTACCTTGTCATTTTCCTTCTTGATTTTTTTCAGTAGTTATTCATATCTTTGTTTCTGCTAGTAGTATTGTTTCATCAGCATATCTTAGATTGTTAGCGTTCCTTCCTCCAGTCTTTCCTCTTCCTGTCTCTGGGTCCTGTTCTGTGTCTGATATTTTTTGAAAACAGGTTGAATAAATAGTATGCAGCCTTGCTGGCTCCCTTTGCTGATTGGAAACCATCCTAATTCTCCATATTCAGTTCTGACCATGGCTCCTTGTCCTGACTACAGGTTATGTGTCAAGACAATGGAATGTAATGGCACACTCATTTCCTTGAAAGCATACACTATTTATATGCACACATTTATACACAGGGACAAATTTTGTGCAAACTTATGCTGGAACATCTGGTCTTTAAGAAGAATGTCCTCATCAACTCAGATTAAGGTACTGTTTAGCTAAAATAGTTTAGCAAGGTTTTGGGCTCCAATTTTGGATCTTTCCTTTTGGATCCAAGAGTTTTTCTGCTTGAAAAAATGCCCTCCTAAAAGCAGGAATGGGCCTGGAATTTATTTGGGCAGCCAAAAAACTTGTGATAATATCAGGATGCCTCCTGAATTAAGGGTTTAACCAGATTGTGGTAAGATAATTTAAATATCTATGTGATAAGGTCCATAGTTATAATTACTGACTGTAGTAGGAGAATGCCTGTTTTTTCTTCTTATCCTTGTAGACAAATATAACATGTTGACCAACCAACATACTGTATATTGGAATATCTCTGGATGTACTTTGAGTGGTTCCTGGGAATGCTATTGCACACCAAACTTCATTTTTCTCCTAATTGTCAATTAGATGAATGTAAAGTATTTCAGTATTAATTGAATTCAAAATAATGTGATATTTGGGTGCAAAATACAATATTCCAGGGCTTGCTGGAACATGGTTGTTCACTTACATATTCTTTTCTGTGTGATTGATGAGCCATTTAGTATGGTAGATAGTACCAGCTCTTGGATTGAAGTTACTTTGGACAAAGTATCTTCTTAGGCACTCTTCCTCTGTCACTAGGCCATAGTAGTGTTACCTGGCTGCAATTGCAATGATCTGAATAGTCCTGGGTGGCTGGGCCTGACCATGGCATCAGCTACACTGTAGAAATAATGCAGTTTGACACTACTATAACTGTCATGGCCCCATCCTACAAAATCTTAGGATTTGTAGTTTTGCTAGGTGCCAGCATTCTTTGGCAGACAAAGCTGAAGCCATTGTTAAATCCCAGGATGGAACTACAGCACTTAAAGTGGTGTTAAATAGTATTGTCTCTACAGTGTAGGTGTACCCTAAGTCATAGCTCAACATCTAGAATCCAAGGAGCCTGACACACAGGAATTGGATTGTGAGGATTTTCTGGCTCCAGATGGCTCTCTCCTCAAAAATGGGAAACAGTTGGCTGAGGGGCAGGCTCCTAAGCAAGTCTTGAAAAATGCTGAAGAAACTCCCCCACCCTTTCTGATCCAGTGAAGAGAGAAAGAGAAACTTTGGAAGAACTGTCTGTTAAACCAAAGACTGACATCCAGAGGCAGCCATGTATAAATCTAGCAGCTGCGGGGAATACTCTTGTTGACAACAGTTCAAACTCTTCAACTGGCTGTGCACTTGGTGTTCATGTGTCTCCAGAAATTCTTGATCCTTGGGCCGGCTTCAAGATCTCCTTGTCTCATCCCTCTCATCCCCCTCAGCTGCTTCAGCCACTACTTTCTCAGATTCAGGGAAGGAGCCTTCTAGAGCCAGAAACTTCTTGCAGTCTAACTCCTCTCTATCAGATTCCTTGGAGATCCCTCAGTTTCCTCCTGGGGGTGAGTTATGACAGCCTATCTATCTACCTGTTTATTTATTTAAAGCATTTATGTATAGCCTTTCAGCCCACCAGGACCCTTGGGGTGATGTACAAAGGGTAACATTTAAAATTTATTTATTTATAAATATATAAATATTAAATACATGAATAAAAATGTTTTGAAAATAGAATGAATAAAATAATAACACAGTCTAGCTACACTTTTAACAACCCCCCCAAACAACAACAACAACAACACTGAACTGTGGCAACTGCAGGAAATTAAAAGGTACTCAGTGTGGCAGACTAAATATTAATATTAAAATTAGTTAAAGTGGTTTCGTGACAGCAATCAACTGTGGGTCCTAGATGCTGGGTGTTTTGACAGTTCCCCAAGGTTGCCAAATTCTGATGCTGGTAAAAATGGTAAAGACTATGCTTAGTCCATGAAACTGAGAGGCAAAGAGAGAGCCCATGGCATTCTGTCCTTGAACAACATCTATTTAAAAGGGTGAGGTGTCAGGTGATAAACAAGACCTTTGCTTAAGACTTTGAAGAACCATTCCTGGTCCAAGCAGACAATCCTATGGTAGGTGGATACACAGCCTGACCTAGTGTTCATTAAGTTCCTTAAGAAGAGGCAAAAGCCTTCATAAAACAAGTCCTATTGTGCCAAACAAAAATCCATCAGTGATATCTTTATTGGCCAACCAAAATGCAAAATATACTTGTTGCAAGCTTTCAAAGTTCTGGGCTTCTTCATCAGGCAAGATGTTAGAAACCAAACAGGAGAGGGGGAAAAACAGCAATTGGAGATGTTAGACACCTGCATGTTGTTTCAGTCCTTAGTAAAGATAGTATGATGGGGAGGATATCTTTTGCAGACAGGCTCTTCCTCCTTCTGACCATGTGGCAATAGGGAGATTTTCAAAGTCCAGGAAATTTAAAGAGCATTTACATCTCAACAAGGACCCCTCTTTTGCAGTCCAGTATGGCTCCATTCCAGTGAAGTCACAGGCCACTGTAGGCAGCGAATAATGGATTCCTCAAGAAGTCTCCAAGTTTTTGCATCAGGAACATTTGAGTGGTGTAGAAATAAAACATGAGAATTCAGTCCAAATGTAAGAAGAAGAAGAAAATGTTTTACCTTGTTTGAAGGTTCTATTGTGGTTTAAGAAACAGTCTTTAAGACTCAGAAGATGCCTGGTTTTGGCATGCTGCTTCATGGAGTATTTTATGCTTGCTGTTGCAATGATGAACTGTCTTTGCATCCATCATACATTTGTATCTGTGACCTTAGTAAACAGGTTCTGCAGGTATTGTGTCTCCCATAAATAGATTGCTGTAAGTTTATGGGATACCTTCAGATTCCAATGACATAACGTTTTTTCACTGATAGGGAACATAAACAACCTGTGCTGGATGGCATATTATAGAGTCTGGCTATATGTGCATTGTTTCAGTTTATTGATGAACTCCCTCTTGCCTCAGAAACAAAAATAAAATCAAAACCTCTATTCAAAACTCTGTAGCAACAACTCAAGTGATAATCTAAATGTGTTTTATACTTACTGTACTTTCTATGGTTGCAAATTATTCCTTTGTTACATTTCCTCTGCATGTTGCATAGATATGACAGAAAATTGATCTGGGCAAGTATCTATCGATTTACTTTCTGGCAAGAAAAAAACTGCATATTAACCCAAACTCCCTTGGCTTCTCCTCCAACACGTCCTCATGCCGAGTTCCTTTCTGACACTGCGAGGCCTTGGAGGAGAGCATATGTTCTAGCTTGTGATGGGAAGAGTTTTCTTCTTACAACCTTGAATTGTGCTATCCATTTAGAAGGGTGGGTTTTTTCCTTCCCAGAGTGATCAATAACTGTATGGCAGCAGTGAGGGGAGCTTAGCCAAAAACAGATGGGGACAAAGCCACCGCACACTCTTTTTGCAACCCCCCACCCACTGTCACTTAGATAAATACATATCTAGTGTATCCCTACCTCCTTTCTCCCCTTTCCTGTTTTTTTTTTTTTTGTCTCCCTCTTCATTCTCTCTTTTATCTATCCATCTTTTCAGGAGGAGCATATTTACACATCATTTGAGAAATCAGGTGAATGTGGCTTTCAGGAGCGCCTGTTATCAGCTTTGGCTGATACGCCAGCTGCACCCTTTCCTTGAAGTAAGGGACCTAGAAACTGTAGTACATGCACTGGTAACTGTAATATATGCACTGGTAACGACTCAATTTCTGTAATGCGCTCTACATGGGGCTACCCTTGTGCCTAGTCTGGAAACTTCAATTAGTACAAAACATGGCAGCCAGGTTAGTCACTGGAAAATCTAGGAGTGAACAGATAACACCGATCCTAAAGTCACTCCACTGGCTGCCTATTAGTTTCTGGGAACAGTAAAAGGTGTTGGTTATTACCTTTTAAAGCCCTACATGGCTTGGGTCCAACCTATTTAAGGGATCGCCTACTTCCATACAATCTGCCCTGCACATTCCGGTCCTCTGGGAGGAATTTATTGCAGCCTTTAAAGACCAGATTAACTGCAACCTCCCAGAAGACTTTGTTTGCAACTGCTCCCAGGGTATGGAATGGCCTGCCAGATGATGATGATGATGATGATGATGATGATGATGATAATAATAATAATAATATTGCTATCCCACTTTTTGCCAGGCAATCAAAGCGGCGTACAACAGGTTAAAATATATACATAATACCCCCCCTTAAAACAAGATTAAACAATGTAAGATTAAAAACTACACATTAAAACTGACTAAGCTAAATAAAAATGATCATGGGCAGAATTTACTGAATGGGAAGTCTTATTTGTGGCCGAGCATATTATTCCGGGAAGGCTTGCCAGAAGAGATCCGTCTTAATGGCCTTTTTAAAGCTCTCTAGATTGGTGATTTGACGGATCTCATCCAGCAGGCCATTCCATAAGTTGGGAGATCCATTAAATTACCAATTTACACAGCTTCAAAAAAAGCTGCCAAGACGAATCTCTTCCAGCAGGCCTTTTCTGAATAAATTCCCTGGCCTCAGAATGATTACCCCCTCACGCCATGTATTTACTGCCACCCTGCCTATGTCATGTTTATTATAAATTGATTTTAAAACTGTTTTAAATGTAATATATTTGTTTTTTAAGGGGAGGATATTGTAATTTTATGTATTATATTGTATGTGAACATTGTACTGTGAGCTGCTCTGATTGATTGTTACAGAAGAGTGGGATATAAATAAAAGTTTTATTTATTATTTTAGACCATATACACCTGTAGTGTCTCCATGTTAAAATGGGCCAAGCGTGATGAAGGTTTTAAAAGGTGCTGAGTTCTGTCAGTGACAGTTGAAACTCTGATAAATTGCGCTGAATGAATTTTCTTGTTTTTCTCACTCTTGTTGACAATCATGCTTATAAGCTAATTGAGAAGATAATAAGCAATTACAGTTTGGACAGGGTGTTTGAAGATGTTGGACTAATAAGAAATATCACTAATGGTGAAAAATGAGAGCTTAGAATCTAGTGTGGTGGTCTGTGATTTTTTTTTAGATGGCAAATACTTTGATGGCACTGCCATCGTGTATGTGTGTGTGATTTCTAAGCCACAGTGTATCCAGCCTGATCAAGTAGTGACACTCTATGCCAGAGTCAGTGAGAAACCTCCCCAGCTCATCTAATCAATGCCTCAGTCAGTTGGCTGAGTAAGCTAACTCCAACAGACTTGTTTGGGCCTTTGATTATCTTGCTACTTAGAAAATGCTCTATTAGGCATATCAGAGTCCTACCACAGGTCCATAATGTGTTGCATTCAGTTTCCCATCTCCAGTACAGTGCATAACTGCAGCTAGGTAATTCCGCCGCTGATTTGCCTTAGGCTCTTTTCCCACCAGACCTGGTTGGCTGATGATTCCTTTTCCAACTCATTCCTGACGAGCAGCACATATATTGACTCCCTTACTTTCTTACCCCAATTGGTACAGTTATGGTCCACAGCTGAAGGCAATAAGGCCAGACCAGAGAACCCTAATGAGAGTGAGCAACATCAGAGAATACTGGAGAGCTGATGTTCCAGACTGCAGATATTTGCCACCATTGTCCCAGTTTTGACAGCTCCTTTCATTGGTTGCATATGAGGTGCCTGAGAAGGACAGTCATGAGGCATACTGCTCACTTGCTTCACCTGGATAAGAGATTTCCCTAACATACTCTTTCTACTGGGTCTGTGGAGAACATTGTAACATCTGGATCTGGATCTAAGGGCTTTGTGAACCAGGAGCAATTATTGAGCAGAAAATGGACTCTAGATTCTTTCCCACACACTCCACAAGAAGTGGTAATAAGGGCAATTTTGATAATATATAGAACAATCATAAGATAACTATGCTGGAATTCATAGCATGCCTTTTTAGTGGCTAAGCTGGGTAGAATTTCTGGGAGTTGCAGGCCAACAACATTTGGATGGCTGCATGGGTCACATACCTGACATAGGAGTTTATCACATTACTTACCTTCCGCTCTGCTCCCGTCGCCCCAGCATCACCAATCTGTGACGGGAGCCTCCTGGGGGGATCACGGATGGTGCTATTAAAGGGGAACGCTTCCATTTTGTCATGGAAGCATTTTTGTAATTGTTAGGAAAAGGGCCCTTTTTAATAATGGATTAAATTGTTATTTAAAAAGGGCCCTTTTTAAAACAATTACGAGAATGCTTCCATGGTGAAAATGGAAGTATTCCCCTTTAATAGCGCCATATGCGATCCCACCAGGAGGCTCCCGTCACAGATCGATGACGCTGGGGCTACAGGAGCAAAGCGGAAGGTAAGTAATGTGATAAACTCCATAGAGACTACCACAGCATGGGTTTAAGTCAAGAATGAATAAAAAGTGGCCTGTGAACTGCAGGCACCTCCTGAACTCCACTTTTTTTTTTTTGCCACTGAAGCCCCCATGAATTTACAACTTGTCATTTAAAAAAAGATCTAGATGGTTTTAAAGCAATTACCTATCAAAAACTCTCTCCAAAATGATCCAAACAACATTCAGATTGGATGGTTTGACTTCATCTCCTGAATCCTTCGTTGCTGGCAAAATTTGCCTAAAAATGGTGACTGGAACTGATGCAAGGACAGTTTCTAGTGTTCTGTGCCTGTCCACTGTGTTGCTCATGGGGATGAAATTTCCCATCACTCATAATCAGGTGTCCATCCCTGGGCTATAGCTTCCATTATAGATAGAAGAGGACTCAAGCAAACCAACCTAGCAACCTAGCATGTTTGCCCTTCTCTTTCTCTGATCCAGAACACCAAGTAAACATTTTATTTTTTCCTAGCTTCTTCTGCTTAAACAATCCTGTAACTTTTGTTTCTCCTATGGGCTTCCTTATTGAACCATTCAACTCTCTGTACTTGGTAGAATGGAAAAGCAATTAGGGGTGGGTTGAAAATAAAAGCATCAGATGA
Source organism: Sceloporus undulatus (assembly GCF_019175285.1). Classification (NCBI taxonomy): domain Eukaryota; kingdom Metazoa; phylum Chordata; class Lepidosauria; order Squamata; family Phrynosomatidae; genus Sceloporus; species Sceloporus undulatus. The sequence continues at coordinate 155,845,678 of NC_056522.1, read as the reverse complement.
AGGCTGAACAAGACATTTAGGTTTTACTAAAAGTTTTTTTTTGAGGGGAAACACTAATTAGACTATTACTGTTATGGTATTTCTTTGGGGAAAACATTTAAAAACCATACAAATGAATAAGGGCATGAAACTCATGTAAAAATGTACTCAATGGTTTGCTTCTTTCACCCTGGAATCTTGAGTGATCTGGAACAACCTCTGTCTGATCTAGCTTTTTTTCTTCTGATTTCTGACACTCAAACTGCTTGCTTGCATGTCAACTTAATTTTTTTTACACATTATTCCAACCCTCCTCCCAACCTCTAGCTACTGTATATAAGTCGACTTCATGCATAAGTGGAGGTCAGGTTTCAGGGCCAAAATTATGGATTTTGAAATGCCATAAGGATAAATTGAGGGTAAAACTTAGCAAGGTGTAACGAAGGATATAAAAGATGAAACAAAGGAAAACAGTGCTAAAGATCTTTAAAAAGTTTGACAGGCGTAACTGTTTGTGCTTACCATAAAGGCTGGATGGATACGATAGTAGAGGGACTGATACTTCTTTGAGGTGCTGGGAGAAGAGATTAAGTTCTCGCCTTTCACCAGGGCATGTTTCCTTTTTTTGACAAGAATTAAAGTACAGTACTTACACTGAGACATGGATACATCGATCCAAGTTTTTTAGTCTTTCTAAACTTATACATACATACATACAGTAACCAGAACAGGAACATTTTTGGGTGAGTTTCTATTTTCCTTAGTAATTAGTTTTTTCTTCTTCTCCCACTCACTTTTCAATATCCTGGGTTAACCCAATGTGCTTTAGATGACCCTTTGAACCCCCAGGTAAGAACAGCTGCTAAACTCCAAATAATCAAGCAGGTTGATGCATCTGAGGAAGTAGGCTCAAGTCCATGAAAGCTCATGCTACCAGCTGCTTTTTTTCAGTTAGTCTCAAAGATGCTACAAGATACTTTTGCATAGCAGATAAATAATTTTTATTCCTTCATAGATGCTTATTCTGAGTGTATGCTTAAGAAAAAGCTGTAGCCTATCATGGATCATTGCTGAGAGTATGATTTATGTGTCTGCAAACATATGCTCATGCTGTTTTTGCATTTTAAGCATATATCCTGAAACCTAAAGTGTGGGGTGGCCTTGGAGAGTATGATATCTAGTAGTGGAAAGTGCAAGAGGCTACTGTGTGGAGTGAATGACTTCATTAAGCCAAAAGCCTAAAACCAAAATATTAGGTGAACTACATCATGCATATGAGGGGTGCTTTCTGAGTGATTCATAAATGACAAGTTTTTGTGTGTGTGTGTCCTTGTTCTAATGCTAAAATAATAATCAACAGTATATACAAATAATTGTGATAAGAGACGTTGATAAAGACTCATCAGTACCACTAAGAAGAAAGAATTAGATGCCTCAGACAGAATATTGTTGGAGGTTTCAGTCAAGAGATGATAGAGGTGGTTGTATCATTTTCTGTCTCATGTGCTAAAAAAACCCTCTGCACTATGTCTGGGAGAAGAGCTGTCCCTATGTTGAAAAGGAGATAATCAAAAAGGAGTTTCCAGTTTCCTCCAACTCTTGGAAGATGTGTGCCTTTGGGCTGGATCATGTGAAGTTCCCTTAGGAAGTGATTGGTTCAGAGTCATGTGTTACATGAGTGCTGTGACCAGCACTAAGCCTATTTCTTTGGCATATTCTTTCGTTACCCCATTAACAAAACTGGAAAAAATATGAAATAGCAAATAATGGTTCTACATTTGTTGACTGTGACCTGAAAGAACACCATTTTACTCCGAAGCAGTTGAAGCCATAGTCTTTAACAACCGTGCAGTTATTCAGAAGGAGAAAGGAGCTGATTAAGTTAAGTGATTGCCAAGTGTATTATAAGTTTAACAAAGCTCACATCATATTTTTCCCTCTTACATGCCATATGGTAATTGTGCAAAATGCACGATTTACTTTGGCAGCATTATTCAGATTTAATTACAGTGCTAAGAAGCAACCACAACTGAAAGAGAAAAAACGACATTGCTCCAGAGATCAGCATGGCGTTTCTGTATTTTTTTTTTAAAACCCACTCAGGTCTTTTGTCTGGGAAATAAATTGTGTGGAACAAACTTGTTGAGGGCAGAAAGCACATTTACAACACAGTTTTAAGATATATTGAATAGATTTAAACAGCCACTTTGTCCATGGCTCTTGAGATAACTCTTCTTTCATTCCTTTCTTCAGGTCTTAGAAGAAAATTGTACTCTTTAAGTCAAGCAGATGTAAAAGAAGAAAATGATAGAAACCAAGGCATTTCTGCTAGGCAATGTTATGTATTCTGAATCATACAATCAAAGAACTACAGAGTTGGAAGTGATCCCAAGGGTCATCCCTATCATGTAGGAATCCATAGCTAAAGCATCCCTTACAGATGGACCTCCAACCTCTGCTTGGAAGTTTCAAATAAAGTTGAACCCACCATCTTCTGGGTGCATTACTGTTGAACTGTCAAGATATTCTTCCTAATATTTAGTTGGAATCTTCTGATGCCTGAATGGTCAGTAGTTGCATGGTTCTCTCCCACTTTCAGAGACAGTGATAATACATACGCACCTTCAGTTAGCAGTGCTCTCACCTGTTTTCCAAGAATTTGCAAAGAAATTTTGAGATTACACCTAAAAGTTGATTTAGGCCTGTTACAGACTGCCAAAATAAAGCTGCTTCAGGTCTCTTTGGAGGTATGCTGTTTAAATGATGCATGCATCCTAAGAATCAGGAAGCTGCACCAAAGCTGCACTCCAGTGCTTAGGAATGGAGCGTGGCTTTGGCGCGACCTCCGGACTCTTAGGACCCATGCATCATTTAAATAGCATACCTCCAAAGAGACCCGAAGCAGCTTTATTTTGGCAGTCTGTAACAAGCCTTAGTGTCCATGGATGCAGTTCATTTGGCCCTGGAGATTCACATTTACCTAAAAATACCCTCATGTACCATCTATCCTGGGTTTCAGTTTATTCATTGCATCATTTATTTTGTTATAGGGACTTGAATTTGGAGGACCAGACACCTCAACAAATTTAGACTGCATCTGCACTGCAGAAATCATCCAGGTTGACATCACATTAATTGCTCTGACTCAATGTTATAGAATTCTGGGAATTGTAGTTTTGTGAGACATTTAGCCTTCTCTGTCAAAAAGCTCTGATGCCCCACCAGAATACAACCCCCAGGATTCCATAGTGCTGAGCCAGGTCAATTAAAGTGGTGTCAGTCTGGATTATTCTTGCAGTGCAGATGCAGCCATAGACGGGAAGAGAAATGGCTTGTCAAAATTTCCTAGTTTCAGGTACAACATAATCTGCATTGTTTCTGAGAACTGGAATCAGGAAATATGCAGGAAATGTGCTTTGCAAGTTCAAGAGATGTTCTTTATGGTACAGTGTGTGAATAAACACAGAAATTAAACATTTGATCCATACATTCAAGTATATTGAATGGCTATGCTCATGTATCTACCATTCAACAACTGCTTATTTGTATCAGGTGCAATGGCCATTAGAAAATATTACAAGCAACAACCATAAATTTCACTGGACCACAAGTTGTTAAATTACAAACCAGGATAGGGGAAACCTTAGTAGATCAGGTAGGTCAGGTAGCAGGAGGTCAGCAGCAAAACAAACAAAACAAAACAAACAGCTTCATTTATATATTGTTTCATACTGAACTAACAGTGTCTAAGCAGTTTACAGCTGTAAGCTAATTGCCCCCAACAATCTGGGCGTTCATTTTAGCAACCTTGGAAGGATGCAAGCCTGAGTCAAGCTTGCATCCCTTAGCTGGGATTGAACTCGCAACCTTATGGTTTTGAGTGAGTGGCTGTAGTACAGGCATTTAATCACTGGGCCACAAACTGATGTACCATTCCATCAACAACATCTCATTCCCTTTATGGGTCACCATTACTGTTTTAATAAAATTACTATGGATCTTTTCAGCAGCCACAGCAAAAGTAGAGTTGTCTGCCGTCAGATCACAAATAACGTCATGCAATCAACCTGACTTTTCTTTCAAAAACTCACCCAAGAAATATCCCCTAGGATCCTCATATAAATGACAATATAAAAGACACTGGGCTATAACTTCCACTTCCCCTGAACCACAGATGCAAAGCCACTGTGTTTGCGGGATCCCTCTATATCTTCCATCCAGGAAGACTGTTGGCATTATCTGAAAGTAAAGGGCAGATCTCCATCCTATAGAGCAACTGAGGCAAAACTTTAGCAATAAAAATCTTTTGCATAGTATGCTACTAAGGACCCTCCATTTGCTCTACCAAAGCTAAATAGTGCTTTTGCTAATTTGCAGACTGACAGTTTCATGATCTCTAGATGTTTTTACCAGCTACCATTGTAAGAGAAATGTAACCCCAAATATTTGAAAGTACAGTGCACCTTTCCCTTACGCAGGGATCTGTTCTGCTCCCCCCCGGTAGGGAAAAAATATGTATGCTTGAGCATACACACGCACCCCATTACTTTTTCCGGGGTGCGAGATGAGTTTTTCTGGCGTGGCTTCCAGTATATGCTGGAAGCCGCGTATGATGAACCTGCTTATAATGCGGGTGCGCTGTATCACATTGCTCTATTGGGTGGCCTTGTATACCATTTATGGATATGTTTATTTTTGGGGGGGAAATGTTACTTTCATTTTGGAGTAACTGATATTCTCCAACTTACAAATGCTTATATTTTAGAGTAATTTACATTCTCCAGCTTACAAATGCTATCCAGTTTTGACAACAATCTGTTTTATTTTCTTAGTACCTATTGGATTGTTTGTCATAGACAAGCTACTTAACTCAAGCCTTTGCAGACTGAAATGGTCACTTCACTCAACTTAATGGTAAAGCCTTCACTGACGGGTATCTCCAAACAAGAGGGGATTTTTTTTATAGCCTTGGAATGCCACTGTTAGTCAGTGCTGTAGACAATGTTGAGATATATGAATCAAAGTCTTGACTTGGAATAAGGCAAATCCCTGTGCAGTATCATAGACGAGGTGGTGCCCTCCAGATGTTATAGACCACAGCCCTTACAAACCCCCAGCTAGCATGTCTAATGGTCACAAATAATGGGAGTTGTAAAGTATCCAGAGGGCAAAGGCTGCCTACTTTCTGTGATTTCTTTTCCCTCCGAGTTATTACTTTGAGGATGAAGAACACTTTTTTTTGGTTGTCTAAGGAATTATCTCATAATCTTTTAAATTTAAAGTTTTAAATTTACAATACAGACACAGTCTGTGAGGGAAACAAACACATACAAATTGCATGTAGATCATGACTTCTGATATACTTCTATTTTGTGACCTGTATAGGCTGTGGAAAGTATAAATTCCCAGAACAGGGACATCCTCAGAAAAGATGCAAAAAAACTAGATTATTACTTGCATTGTTAATTAAAGGGAAAAAATGCTTCATATTTATTGCAAAAACTCAGGGTGGTTAATAAAATTCATGGTATGTTACAAACTATGACAGTATTTTTAACAGTACTGTATTAAACACTAAATACTTGTCAGTACACAAATATTTGATGATATTGTGAGGTGTCCTGCTCTAGACCTTCCTGTTTTACTTCTTGAAAACTTCCAGAAAATCTTCTGGGCTTGTGGTTCTCTTTCTTTCAGACAAACAATGGATTCTTGAGCCAAAGTGTCTGAGGAATGTCAACAAAAATAATAGGCATGTATGTACTTTACTGTAATGAGGCCCAGCACTGGATTAGAACAACATTGTAATGCAAGTTTTCTTCTCTTCAAGTTGGGTTCTTGCTGCTATGATGGCATGGGGACTTGTGGCATCATGGCTCCAATCCATATAGAGTTATATGTGAGGGCCACTATAGGGTGACCATTTTCAGTGCCGTCTCTATGTCATTCATAGCGTGTGCTCCATTTGCTTGCTATAGAAATCAGATTAAACATTCTGAGCATGTCTGGCCCCAGCTGCCATAGTTTTCTAGCTGCCTGTTCTGCACACAGACAAAAATCTATTGAAGTGCATATAGACTATATTACATCTCCTTGCCTGATGTAATTAGTTGAGCCTCTTTTGGTTTGAGAGAACTTTTTCCCTGGAACAAAATTGATTTTTAAGTTATCTGATTTGTATTGAATAGTGTATTCAAATCTCCTTTCCCAGAATCCACAGACCATCTTTCTGACCTGCCTTGACAGAAAATATCTCAGAATAGTTTTAAAGCAAATACAGTTCTCTTTCCTAGCACAAGGCAATGCTATTTCTTGCGGGGAGGAGAGCTTTTCCCCATACCAAACCCAATTCTTTCTTTAAAGCCAGGTTCTTATTTTCTGAGATCTGTAGTCTTTGGAAAGAATATTGTGAGAAACGATGTAGCTGGGAATACAGATTAATGTAGGCATGCATTACTGTGTATTTATAGACAGATGTGTGGTTATGCTTTCATAACAGCAAAGCCCATAGATGTTATGCTTCAACATGACAAGGCATTTTTATTCTGGTTAGAAAAAGATCTTCCATTAAAACAAACAATGCCACAAAGGAACTATGCTCCTGGGATTCAGCAACCACAGCAGCTTTCTGAACCCCCCAAAACCTTCATTTCAAAGAAAAGCTAAGCTCCTTTTCAAAGAATAATCCTTTCTTTAGCAGGTTTGAGTGTAAAACATATATCTCTGAATCCTCGGCTGCTGTAGTCTCAAAGATGAAGTCAATAGAACGGTGTTGATTTAAATATGCCTAGTGTAAGTTTAAGGGTGAAATAGTAACGTACACAGCTCAGCAGCTGTGGATGAGCTCCTTGGCAAAAGTGGTGAAGTTTGAACTGGGAAACCTGTGAGTAGCATGCAGGTAGTTTGTTGTAATTATTCTTTAAATGTTGGGCTGGTTGCCCTGTATTGGAAAAAACTGGTATATTTCACTTTATCCCACATTTGCACTTTTAAAAGCTTCAACTTCTTTGTGCCCTCAATATGAAGCAATTTTCATAACTTTTTCAGAAACAAACTGAAAATTCTCCTCAATTTGCACCAGCCAAATTCATTAAGAACAGCTGCTCCTAGTATGGAGAGGACTATGTTGTACTCGTTGCTATATGAGTCTCAAATATGAGCATCCTTGGGAGGCACATAATTGGGCGGCATATAAATAAATCCTATTATTATTATTATTATTATTATTATTACAGGGCTTCAAAACCAGATTTCTGAGATATAAGAATTCAAAGCCCTGGCTCTGGATGGATGAATTTCTCAGTTTTGCTTTTTCCCATTTTGGATTTTCATTTTTCCACCACAGATATGAAATGCCTTTTTTGGGAAAGTATGTGTATGTGTCTAATTCTTCACTTATTTTCTTCTCAAAAGAAGTAACAAGTACAGTACTTTTAGAAATCTTCTTGCTATTGCAAGAAAGAAAATCTTTAAAAACAACACAGTTTTTGAAGTCTTTTTGTAATTTGGGATCTCTTCTGTGTAAAATTCACACTTATCTGTTTTGCAGAGAAAAATCTGTTTCCTGCGCAGAAAATGCTCTTTTCTATTTAAATCAACCATGTGCAAATTTTGCTCAGAAGTCCCAAATTACATCATTTTCTGTACAGAATGCAGCATTTTTTATGCAAAAATATTTTTTACATAGAAATTCTTTCTTCACAGAAAATGTAGAAAAAATATTTTCTGTGCAGAAGAAGTCTTGAACTGCAAAGTTTCTTGTCAATCCAGGATTCTTCCTAGAGTTTCTTGATATCGAAACAACCTTTTTGACAGTCTTTTTTCTAATATTTTGGAACATTCTTTCCATTTTTCCTCTCTTCCTTTCTCTCTTTCTCCACACATATACACATACACAAATAAAATTCCCACCCAGATCTTGCTTGTGTATGAGAGGTGTTTATAGAGGCCTGTATGCAGCAGCAAGTGGGAGTGAGTACCACATCCATCAGTATTACAGATAGTACTGGTCCTTTATGTGGGTTCTGTCAGCTTCATTTGCTTGCATTCTCCCATCAGAATGAATTGCATCAGAATAGTGATGAGAGGAAGAGATAGACAAAGGAAATGTGGGGAATTAATACACTTAATTAAGAAAATTAATATTCTCTTCTACCATGCCAGTTGACACAACCTTGCATACAGCTCCAAAAACTCATTTGTACAAGGAATCTGTGCTTTCAGTCAACTCAGTATTGATTGGTAGACTGGTGGATAGGATATAGAAGAAGGAAACAAAGTAACTTTAGAAGAAGAGAACTCACAAGCCCTGTGACAGATATGAAGTACTATTGTAGCTCTTTGGCAGTTGCCATCTAAGAGCCAGACAAGTTATCAGCACAGTGGATCTAGGTGATTTATCTATCCTAAACACATATAAAGCAGGGTTGATTTAGAAAAGGTTTTAGAAACAACATTTATTCAGTAGAAATGAAATAATTTATTCATATAATTAACTTGTTTTTAAAATTATGATATGACCTCATATTATATATTTAACAGTGTATAGTATTATTCAACAGTATATCATATTAGAACATGATTTTCTTTTGCTGGTGTGTTTTCAAATTGTTATTTTTATTTATTATTTGTATATTTTAGTTTCAATTGTACTGTTTACTGTAAGCCCCTCACTTTCCATTTGTGGGAGGAGAGAAGATATAAACTGAATGAATAAATGAATACAGTGAGTTCAGACTGAGTGATAAAAGGAAGAAAGAAGTGTATGGCAGACGTCAGTTGGTTACCACCACCATCAAGATAATATCAACAGTGTATACAGTCATTCATTGGAACTTGTGGGGGATCTTTTCCATACCCCCCCCCCCACCATGAGTTCTAAATATCGTGCATATTCAAACCCCAAAGGCTTGAATGGGGCACATGCAGATTTTCAAGTCTGTGGATTTCATGTCCGCGGACTTGGAGGGGTGACTGTATTTTATTTTGCTGAGGACAGATTTGATCCATGAGTACCATGTCATCTAAAACCCATCATGGGGAGATAGCACAGGAAGGGAAGGGAAGCAGAAAGAGGCTAAACAGGCTTCATGGAAAAAGTGGTTTTGAAGAGTGACCTGGAAGAAAGAAAGAGAAGAGACATCACACAAGTATACTGGAAATATTTCCATGCATAGCAAGGGAGAAAGGAGGGAGACTTTTGAGGGAACAGGATCTCTTCTGACAGCGGAGGGTGGTAGCATGCAGGTTAAGAATAGAGCACCTTTCCCCTCTGCTTGCTTGTCTCAACATACTCTTATCTGAACAGCTGGTATTCTCTTTGACCTAGCTCTCATAACAAGAGGAAGGGAGACACTTACACTTGGCTAGAAGAAAAGATATTCTTAATCAAAAGAAAGGACACATATTTGAATAAAATGTGTGTGCACTGCTATTTTATATGTGTTCAAAGAGATTTCAACATAATGACTATTGTTTAAGCAGGAAAACATTTCATCTCTGAACTGTCCTCTGAAACTCCTTCAAACAGAGTGGGTTTGGAAAAGTGCAGTCCATGAGCCAAATACAGCCCCAACCCCTTTTCTGCACCCCTAGTCCCCAGGTTTCCCTTTAAATTAAAAGAAATGGGAAACATTCATCCATAAAATGCCAAAACAGAGTTAGACATTAAAACAATTTTCACACTGGATTCCCCAAAACTTACTGAAATACTAAAACAGTGACTTATTCTAGCTGAAAACAATCAGGAAAGGAAAAAATGAAAGGGAGACCTGGTCATCTGCAAGCCACCTTTTCAGACGATTTTTGGATAAGCGTGCAATATTGTGGACTGCTCATAGAGTTTAAGATCAAATATTGGCCCCTGTCTCTGCCACAATCACTCACCTTTCAGAGAGAGAATTATTTTCTTCTTTTGTTTTGGTTAACTAGGACACAGGTATAATCTAACCAAGAGAAGCACTAGCTTTTAAGACATATACATATATAGGTTCTCTACACCTTTTGCTGTTAAAACCATGGCGGGATACAAACCGCCGCTTTGCGGCGCTCCCCCGCCGGCGCCATTTGCTCCGCGCGGGAGCCGCAGCAGCCAAACCGCGCGACTCCCGCGCGGAGCAAAAAAGAAGCTCCATTTCGGAGCTTCTTTCTGTGGCGCCTCTATGACATCGCGAGGCGCCGCGACACGTCTGGACGCTGTGCGTCCAGTACGTAAAGATGGCGGCGCCCATGTGGAAGGGGCACCACCATCTTGTATGTATTGTATACGTACTAGGGTTAGGGGTGTGTGGAAACACCGCCCCTTCCTAACCCTAGTACGTATACAATACGTACTATATGGCGGTGTGTATCCCGCCCATGTCTTTTAATGGCACTGTCTGTGTGATCGGGCCAGCTCTTATGAGTCTTCCACCCAGATCTACATCTTATATAGTTCTTAGAAGAAAGAATTCTAATAGCATTATGGTCTCACTTAAATTGCAGTGGCAGCATCCTGTGCAATCCTGGACTGGCATTATAGGGAGAAACCTTTAGAATTCTGTAAATTCTAAATTCTAGCTTGGTGTAGTGGTTTCAGTATGGGGCTACAACTCTTGAGAGTCTGAATCCTTGCTTATCCATGGAAACCTACTGGATGACCATGAATAAGTCACACTCCCTCATCCACAGAGGAAGCTAAAGCAAAATCCCCTTTGGTGAAATCTTGCCAAGAAAGCCCTTGGTCGCCACAAGCCTAAAGCTGCTTGATGGTACATAACAACAACAACAACATTTAGCATTCTCTGCCATAGTGCTCCTCTGGTGCCTCTGACCAAACTACAGATCCTAGAATCTTATTATGCAAAAGGTTCTTGTAGCACCTTTGAAACTAACTGTGCTAAAGAAGTTGTAGCATGAGCATTTGTAGACTTGGTCTATCGCTAGACTATGTCTATGAAAGCGCATGCTACAACTTTGTTCGCACAGTTTAGTCTCAAAGGTGCTACAAGAACCCTTTGCATAGTGATGTCCCAGAGTAACACAGTTATGTCTCTGAACTTCACCTGCTAGTTTCTCATAGAATGTTGCCATAGTAATTAAAGTGGAACCTAATGGTATAGCCACAAACAGCCCTTACTAAAGGTAAAGGTTTCCCCTTTGATGTGATTGTCTAGTCATGTCTGACTGTAGGGGGCAGTGCTCATCTCTGTTTCTAAGCCAAGGGAGCCAGTGTTGTCAAAGGCAAACAGCCCTTACTGCTGCGGTGTAATTCCTGGGGAATTAATACACTGTTAACAGGGCTGGCCTAGGATATTTATTGCTTTAGGAGCAGCAGCACATCCTCCCCCCCCTCTCTCCTGTTTCAAGGTGCAAAGTATCTGAGGTCATGCAAGTCTTGAGATAGTCTGAGGTAGTCACTCCCACAAGCTCCTCTCCCCTTCTCTGACAGTAACAATATGAGTAATACTCAAATAACAGTAAAATCATCAAATTAATCAGTATCCTGAATGAGGCTGCTGCTCCATTCTGCTTAAAATTAGGCCCAGTCATAACTAATAAATATTTAACACCAGAATATTTATTTTATTTGTAAAACATACATGCTGCCTTTCGATTTCCAGTGACCATCTCTGGCTACATTTCTGTTTATATTTAAGCATGCTGTTCTAGCATTAATATTGCACCCTAGATAGTCATACTGGACTGTGACTATACAGACTAAATATGTGGGCACATGAGAACACCTGATAGAATGCACTGTCAAAAATGACATCCCTTGAGCAAGCTTTTATTCTCTCTATGTTTTGGTGCGTTCATTTCTTGATGTGGTTTCATCCATGCCGTACATTTTACCACCCATGCACCATATCCTAGCTGTTGCTAGTGAAGGCTGAGAAGTGCAAAATGCAATGTGATGACAGCAGTTGTTTTAATACGAGCTTATTGAATTCCTTCCCTGGCAAAGTGACATTGGCCCCCATCTGGTTGCATTTTAGACAGTGATTTAAAACATATTTGTTCACCTTGTGCTTTGAGATTTTTATCTAGAGCTTGAACTATACTGTTTTAAAAGTAATAATAATAATGATAATAATAATAATACATTTTATTTATATACCGCCTTTCCAAAGGATCCAAAGATTGTAACATCATAAGGAAAGAATGAATGAATCATAAGAAAAGACAATGATGCTAGGAAAGACAGAGCAGTAGAAGGAGACTACACACCAAATTGTTGCATTCAATAAGGGAGGTGATGGGCATGAGCCTGCAGGACCTGAGCAGATCAATGGAGAACAGGAGGTCTTGCAGAAGTCATATCCACAGTATTGCCAGGAGTCGGGGTTGAATCAAGGGCAGTTAACAACAACAGATTTTATTGTTACTAATGGGATGGGGTTAGGGCAGCATAATTTCTGGATTTTTATTAAATTTTAAACGACTTACAGCTCCAGTAGGAGGACAAGTGGTATATTCAGTAAAATAACAATCATCAGTAATCTTGCTTATAGTTTTGGAGACATCTGGCCGACTCCTTCTGGAACAAAATGCTGGACTCTGCAAACCATGGTCTTATTCGGCAAGGGAAATCTTTGCTTCTTATTTTCACTTTTATTGAAACAATTTCACTGGAGAGATCATACCATTTGTTCCCTAGCAACCACCTACAGTTTATTGTCTGCTTTTGTGGTATGAGGTTTTCCACAGACTCTCTCACATTACCACAAAGGGCAATATGGTCTCCCTTTATAGTCATTATCAACACCCATACACACACACACCTACATACACACACTTCCTGAGTGTATGGGATTGTTACATGACCATAATACCATATACAGTAGTGTACCAGCCCTGTTATTACGATATTCATTCCTTAGGTGTTACATACATCAATACAAGTTTTATGATATATGCTTAAAATATGCTACAGTATTGTCTATCTGGGAATAGAAAACCTTGCATTTGTAATCCACATGTTGGCTGTTACACTGAAGTGTGTCCCTAACTTCACACTTCAAAGGTGAAATCTGGGATTTGACATGCTGTAGGGATGCATACATCTGTCCCTCAATTAGTTTGTCAATGCCTATCTTTTTCAAAGTATATAAGTACACTTAGAATAAATTTATCAGTGTGCAAATTATGCACAAAAGTAAATTTGTGTTGCACTTACTGTTGTACTAATAAATACAGGGGCTATTGGAGTCTTTCTGTTGATCGATTGATGGCTCATAAAATTTATCTATTACAACCTAACAATAAAAAATTAAAGACAATTTAAAAATCACCACATTAAAACATTACAGATTGACTCTCCCTTTTCCGGAAGATTGAAATGCAAAATATTCCAAATTTCAAAATGGTTCACACTGGTGTTTTGGGATGATGACACCATTGCTTTCAGATGATTCAATATACACAAACTTTGTTTCACGCACAAAATTATTTAAAACTATTATGTATAAAATTACCTTCACGCTATGTTTATATGAAATCTAAATGAATGTCATGTTTAGACCTAGGTCCTGTCTCCCACGATATCTCATTATGTATATGCAGTTATTGCCCAAACAAAAAACCCTCTGGTCCCATGCATTTTAGGATAAGAAAGACTTAATCTGTACAAAATCATCTAAAAGGGTACAAAAATTAAAATAAATTAAAATTAAAAAACAACATATTTAAAACCCACTTAAACAGGCTGATATACTACCTAAAAACATCTGACCATAATCCAATTTTGATTTGATTGAAAAAAAGGAAGAAAGAGCTATCATGGAGACTTAATGAATATGTACTGAAAGACAAAAAAGCAATAAAAGAAGTCAAAGAACACTTGAAATTTTATTTCCAAGGAAATCTAAATAAAGGGATGGATTTGAGAATTGTTTGGGGTGTCAGTAAGGCAGTGACACATGGTTTCTTTATCAGAAAAATCCAGAATAGAAAATCGAAGAAAGGAAGGATTAATGCAGGGAATTAAAATCAAAGAACAACAACTATTTCAAAACCCAAACAAAAAAAAAATTCTTAAAGAGAATGTATGTATGTGTCTAAATTATAGACACATAACCAATGTACAGAACTGAATGCAAACCCTTCATATATTTGTGTGTCTTTTCATGCATTCATATCTGAATAATATATATTTTTAAATAAAGCCTGCTTAAACAACAACAAAATTTTCCTGTCAACAAAAGGAGACCAGAGAGTGGCCAGCCTAGCCTCCCATGGAAGGAAATTCCAGATGTGAAATGGTTAAGCCTGTGAGGCATGGCATCATGTTAGCAGCTCTACCTTAGTCTTATGGAAGTGGTATTTATGAGAGCTGGCAACTGTATAGGGGCAACTCATGATTGCTGCTGTATATGGATGGGGCTATTGCAGGATATATTGGTTTTCAGAAACCTTATCTCTGTGTAAGTGTTGCGAACTGTGAACCCAGCAGATATCTGACATACCCCACAACATGGGGTGAGGAAAGTGCAGTCTTCCAGATGTTGCTTGACTGCACCTCCCTTGAGTTATATTCTAATAGTGAGGGTGATTTCAGTTTGGGTCCAGCAGTAGTGGACAGGTACATATTACCTTCTTATGAATGGGATTTGGAAATAGATACTAAATAAAACAGTCTTTATTACGAAGTACCTACTCCCTGTTAGTCACCTTGAACACTGAGCCGAGGTTCCTCAAATCTAAAGGGAGGAGCCTTGAAATGCATTGTTACACAGTCAAAGAAGAGTTATCCCAGCCACTGAGCAGTTTGCTATAATCAGTTTATCAGTAAGCAAGAAAGCAAATATAGGCTTATTGCCAAGAAGAGGAAGAGAAGCCTCTATTCATTCACTTTATACAGCAAGAAGAAAAGTATTTTTCTTGAAGGAGGATGATTCATAATATTTTCAATTAATGTTATTTTGCTTATTTTTTGATTAATGTTGATTTTGTATGTATGCAAAGTACAGTGTTAGTTATCATTTTGCATTTCATAAAAATATTTAATTTCCATGTGTCTTTATCTTTTGTTTAGAGTGTTGAGCTTTTTCATCACATGGGTTGAGACACTGACAACCCTGGCGTTCTAATTAGAGCTGGATCTGCGGTAGATAAGGGTTGGGTTTTTGCATATGTGTGTGTGACTATCACTCCCTGCTTTGTTTGGAAAGGTTTCAGTATCATGATTATTTATCATGTATGCTAAGGTAGCACCCAAGGTTCCCGTAAGGATTGGGCTCCAACTGTGCTGAGTGATTTTTATATGCATATAAATATGCAACAGTTTGAGGGAAAGGACACAGAGAGGAACTAACATAAGATGATCAAGGTGATGGTTGGCATATGATGTTGGTGGCATGTGTTGCTGTTGTTTGTATTAATCGGCCCACAAGCAGATGGTCATATTTAACATTTGCCTGGTTGTTGCCTGAAGTGGTTTCATGAATATTTTGTTAATTTTTTTTTTTAATACAAACCTTCATGCCACTTGATATGCACAATCTGAATATTGGATATTTAGTTTGGCTAGCTTTGTTTCTTACTCTCAGTTGAGTAGGCTAGCCTTTTCTATATTTGCTCCTTTTACAATGAAATAACTTTTATTTAGCTCCAGAATTCTAGACGTTGAAAGCTCTTCAATTATCCTGAACAGCTAGCTATACAAATTGTATGCCGGCTCTCTGGAGGGACTGGAAATGTACAACTCTATGTACATTTTCTCATTTCTAGAAAAGTACCTAATTATTTTAAATCACCTGAAAAAATAGGTTTTGTTATATGTGATTCCAGTTACTGTAGCTATTAATTTTCAAGTACAGGCACACCTCTGTTAACAAAGCCTCTGATTAAAAAAACTACTTTTTACAAAGTTGTATTATGTCCATCCAGGCCCCATTTTTTTCCTTGTGCTTCGTTGGAAGTTTTTTCCCTTGATTTCTTTTTGCCAGCAAACTAAGACTTTTTATCCAAGCAAGCTTTTAATATATAATCGTGTCAGGATATATTTTGGTTCCCTGATAGCGGCGTGACAGAGAGAAAAGTAAATCTGGCTTTGGATGTAGCCATAGCCTTTAGAGCTTCTTGAAGATGTGGCTGAATCATATTCACTACTCACTCATGTGCAGGGAAGCTGCATGTATAAAGCCAGTCTGGGATTCATTTAGCACCTGGATGAGCAATTACACCAGGTACTAGCCAAGTCCCTTCATCCACTACTTGTCCTCCTGGCATAACATGGCTGCCCTCTGGAAGAGCTGCTTATCCAGTTACTGGCGGTGTCCCTTTAGTTGCTTCTTGTTGCCCTGATGTCTGGACAAGAAGCAACAGGCAAAGCGTACATGTGATTTGCCCAGTGTTTGGAGCAGTCTCTTCAGCCAGCACTTGCTGTTTCAATGGCAAAGCAGGTCCATGAATGCCTTTCTTCATGCAGTCCTGACCTCTGCCTTCTGCATGCCAGTCTCCATAGTCCTGCCTCCCTATCCTAATCTCTTCCCAGCATGGCTTTGGATCTGTATTTTTCTTTTCTTTTTCTTTTTAGTACAATTGTGTGGCCATGGAAATCCATTAATTAAAAAATAAAGAAAAGAAACTAAAAAAAAGTGATTTGCCCAAGGTCACCCAGTGGGTTTCATGGTCTATCCTGCTCTAATTCCACTTTTCAACCCTCATGTGATAAAGTCCCAAGTTTGTGAGATCCACCACTCCCTTGAAGTGCTCCTGTGATTATTTTTGAAGAAGCAGCTGTGAAAATGCAATGAAGGGAAGAATTTGAAGTCAAAGGTGCTGAGGATTGCCAAACACACCTTTTATCTGCCTTAATAAGTTTAATAATGAATCAATATCTGGCATGTTTTATTTTTAGTGTAAAGTATTAGCAGTAATTTAGAGGCATTAAGTGAGTTGTGAAAGCACCCACTGAATTTTAAAAGCAGGAGATTTGTTATAAAATTAGAACAGGCTCATATGGAGAACATCATTTCTTCCTTATATAAGCTGCCAAGGAGACAGGTTGGTTAACACGTCAGACCTGATGCTTGTTTTTTCTTGACACCAGAACACTAGGTTAGCCTCCTGTGTCCTAGAGAATTACTTCACACCATTATCCCCTTGCATATCTCATTGTTATTCCTCATTGAGTTGCCACTGGGAGAGTTCAACTTGAGTTCATTTATCATCAATCCTGAATTGCTTTTACTTTTGGAGATGCGTAGGGCTCTCTTCAAATTTATGGCATAGTTTCCCTCAGAAACTAGCTGACAGATAGAGGGTCAATTTTATGCAGTATTCTTTCATCTTTACCAATGTTGGTGTGGAAGTGGATCATGCTGCTGGTTTCTGTAAGGCTTAAGCATAACCTCCAAAATATAAACTGCAGAAATAAGTGGCTGGTTTAAGGTCATACTGTAGCCGTATGGCCAAGCAGAAACTTCAACTGAACCAAGTTTTTCATCATTTACTAAATCATATTGATCTGGTGGACTTTCCTTTCCTTTCCTACCCAGCTCACCTGCCTGATGGCAGTCAGTACTACATGTCCTCTTCCCCATGTGTTCTTGTTTCTAATAACATCTTGCAATTTCCCTGCCCTAATATGGTATGCTCTTTGATTCAGTTATTGAAGCCCCTGAGCATTTTACTACTGTAGAAGATTCAGGAAATAGCACCTAGAATTCAGAGGTGAGTTGCTCTAAATTATAACGCTCTTGAGAAGAAAAGTTCTTCAGCCAAATTAAGTGTTGCGACTGAGTCCAGTTCTTCAGTGCTTTACACCTTAGTGTTCAGTGAATTATTCCTCTTAAGGAAGCATGTGAAATGGATTTTATAAAGCTGTAACCCTGCACATAAGTGAAGATTTCCAATACAGTAATGTTTTAGTTCTGGTCTGTACACTTGCTACACAAAGATGTTTTGGATGGAATATTAGAATTAACTGCAGTTTCTGTTAGCTGCCATCAAGTCGACTCAGGCGGGATATAGACCGCCATTTAGTACGTATTCTATACGTGCTAGGGTTAGGAAGAGGAGGTGCTTCCGCACGCCCCTAACCCTAGTACGTATAGAATACGTACAAGATGGCGGCGCCCTGTTCATACGGGCGCCGCCATCTTTAAGTATCGGACGCTGTGCGTCCGGACGTGTCGCCTATGACGTCGTTAGTCCGCCCCAGGCGCCTCGCGACGTCATAAAGGCGCCGCAAAAAAAAGCTCCAAAATGGAGCTTCTTTTTTGCTCCGCGCGGGAGCCGCGCGGTTTGGCTGCTGCGGCTCCCTCACAGAGCAAATGGCGCCGGTGGGAGACTGCCTCAAAGCGGTGGTCTATATCCCGCCTTAGATTTATAATGACGCTATGAATGAGAGACCTCCAAGTCACCCTGTCATCAACAGCCCTGCTCAGGTCTTGTAGACCCAGGGCCATGGCTTTCTTGATTGAATATATCCATCTGCAATATGCTCTTCCTCTTTCCTACTGCCTTCTACCTTACCAAGCATTACTGCCTTATCTAGGAAGGCATGTCTTCTCGTGTCTTCTCATGATATGTCCAAAGTACAACAGTCTTAGTTTAGTCACCTTGGCTTCTTGGGAGAGTTTAGGCTTGATTTGCTCTTTGTTGTTGTTAACTGCCTTTGAATTGACTTTCACTCATGGCAACTCTGAATGAGACATCCCCAAGATTCTCTATTTTCTACTGCTGTGCTCAGGTCCTGCAGGTTGATGCTCATGGTCTCCCTTATTGAGTCTAGCCATCTGGCATGTGGTCTTCCTCTCTTTCTACTGCCTTCTACCTTTCCTTTTTTTTTTTTTTAAAATAGTCTTTATTGATTTATTTACAATTAAAAATACAATATTTTTTACATATTCCCATATCAATCCTTCTACCTTTCCCACCATTATTGTCTTTTTTAATGTCAGTCAGTCAAATTTTACTGCTTTTCACCAATGGCCGTTGCATAAAACAGTGCCACAATAACAACAAAATAGTATTTATCATATATCCAACATCAGTCATATGATTGTACAGCAATTTACAATTTACAAAATTTAGCAATTAAAATTTAAAATAGTACACACACACACACACACACACACTATAATATAAAGTTATTAAATGTAATTATCACCTTTGCAACTTATATCTATCTCTGCTATATATTTCTTTCTGATTTTTTTGGCTGCTAAAGCATACAAAGCTACTCGCCAGGTCACATATTTGTCCATATGCACTAATAGGTAGAAATAGATAGAAAACCGCTTCTTGTGGGTTCTGGCAAGGACTAGTTTCAATTATGGTTGTCACAAATCATTCCCTTGGTTCACTATATAGTGGGCAATGCAATATATAATGAACAAGCTCCTATAATTTAAATCCCTTTGTGTGACTATTTCTCTTCTTTTATTCTTAATGATCTTTTTCTGTGCATCTAGTTGAAGCCCTTTTAGCTCATTTGATGTAAGCCCATGCTAGAGGATCAATTGGGCAGCATGATGTACGCAGTTTTTAATAGGAATACCATTGGAAAATTCTATCAAATATTTTTAGGTAGCCTTCTTCCATCTCCTTTATATGCTAAAAACTAAGCATTATGAAGAAAAGGACCCCTAGTTCCTAATATACATGAAGAAATAATAATTTCCATGAGAAACAATATTTTCCATAAAATCTTGTGCATTTCAGAATATTGAAGCTAAGTTGGCCCTCTGTGTCTACTGATTCTGTATTCATGGATTCAACCATCCATGACTTGATTTTTTTAAAAATCCCCAGAACAAACTTTGATTTTGCCCTTTTATATAAGGGACACAATTTTACTACACTATTGTATATAATGGGACTTGATATTTTGGTATCCATGGAACCAAGTGCCAGCAGATATGATGAACCCACTGTTACGGGTTTTACATGGAGTTCCTGCAAGGACTTGTTTCAGGGGATGGACCAGCAGGGCTGATGTGGTGTCAGCCCAGCTGGCCTGTGTGCACAGCAGTGTGGCATCTACTGGATGTGGCCCTGTCCATGTGACTGCCATTGTGATCAGTCAAGGGCCATTGTGAGGCATAAAAGTCTGGACTGACCTTGGATTAAGTGGCTGTTGTAGATCTATTCATTCACAGCCATTTTTCTTCTTTCACTTTCTCTGATCCTTCTTCCAAACCCTACTAGGTATCTCCCAGAATAATTATCTCCAAATGTACAGTAACAGAACAAATTGGGTTGGTTTAACAAGCATGATCACTAACAAATAGACGCTAATGCCAAACTGTGTCTTCACTGTAATTCATGCTAACACTTACTACCCATGAACATCTGCTGAATTAATGAGTTTGACGAACTTCTATCATGCAAGAAAAAAACTGGCACTTGCTGTTTCCTCTGATGATTAGAAAATGGTAACCAACTGGAGAAAATTTGGCATATGTGATCTGATTCTATTGCCTTGCTTGACTAGATACTGATATTTCAGCAATCTGACAAGCCTTGGCTTGTGACAATGGCAATTTCAGGTTATTGTTGTTGCCCTGTGATGCCTTATGTACAATCAATCAATCAATCAATCAATATTTATTTACAGTCAATAGACCCAGTGTGACATTCTATAATTTAAAATAATATAAAATAAAAAGAGTACATATAACTTAAAACCATATAAAATATAAGGTTACATAATGATACAAATAATTACATAAAATTAAATTATCAGATTGAGTTACAACAAATGTGAGATGATAACAATGAAGAGTTGTGTGGCACCTTAAAGACTGGGAAGTATATTATGCCATAAACGTTCATAAACCTGAATCCATCACATATATCATTATTATTGGTATCACCCCCCCATCATCCCTATCAGTATCTGCACATTTCTTGTCTGCTCTAAAAGGCCTTCCCAGCATAGGTGTCAGATAAATGGCCATGATATGGAACAGCTGCTATGCAAATACTTAACTGTGATATTCAAGTATTCTGGTTCATGGAAAGCCCAGACCTATATGTAACCGGGAATGGAGAAAGAGCTGTTAAGGCTATTCTTAGATTGTTTTTTTTTTCTAAAGGAAGTTCACATATAGCATCTTGATAAAACTTTTCCAAGGTAAGGTGCTAGAACACCTTGTCCCAGTTAATTCTTTATTACCCAAATGTCCCTAAAAACTGAAGAGGCTTGACCTTGAATACTTTTACTGTTCTCCCACCAGCATTCTTTTAGAGAGCAAATGCTCATGCATCCTTTATTTCAAACATGTATGGTTGAAAGAGTTGAACACATGCATTTCTACTGTCTTGCACTAAAAGAACATCCACTTGTTATACATTGCCCCAATTTCAGTAGGTTTTCAAGGCAAATTTGATATTTTTATTGTACCCTTCTTGTTTCAGATTCTATTAATGAAATCACTCTTAAGGTGGCAAAATATTGTGCTCTAGCTTCTTCTACTAGGAATATTTGGCCAAATTCTCTTATTAATTTTATCAAGGGTAACTGGCCCCATTAGGTTTTCCTGAAGACATGCACATTTTCGTCATTGTTTGCACATGTGTTGGAACTTTCCTACACTTGTAATTTTTATCTATTGATTATATATTTGTTTATTTTCTAACTTGCTGGTTTGTGACTATAATAAAGTTTTCGTGTCATCTACAAAACCACATGATATTTCACTCATAAAATTCATTGAAATACATTCTACACATATTACAGTATTTTTGTTAGCATAAAACTTACTGTAGCTTATATAAGTTTGTTAACTGTTCTCTAGTTTACTTGAATTTATGGCAATCTCATAAATGAGAGACCTTCAAGTCACCCTGTCATCAGCAGTGCTATTTAGGTCTTGTAGATTCAGGATCATGATTTCCTTGATTGACTCTAACCATCCATCTTCTTCATTTCCTACTGGCTTCTACCTTACCAAGTAATGTTTTCTTTTTTAGGGAGCCATGTCTTCTCATGATATGTCCAAAGTCTCAGTTTGATCATCTAGCCAATGTATTTGTCTTTTTAGCAGTCTATGTCATCCATATAAATCTTTGATTTCTATATTGGTCATTAGTTAATGTCCATGTATACAATTACTTCTTGGATTGTTTGAAGAATGTGTTTGTGATGAACAAACTGGTGGCTTCTCACAATTACATCAGTTGGTTTCCTGCTTCATTTCTTTATCATAGGCCAAATTTTCCTACAGTCTTTGATTCTGCTCTATTTTCTATATTTACATTCTAATCGCTTACAATTAATAATTTTGTGTGTGTGTGTGATTTCCTTCTGGACTATGGCATAGAATCTTAAAGTATCTTCTTCTGCCTCTGTAACTGGAGTATAAACTTGGATTATGGTTACATTGATGGGTTTTCCAGTCATGTAAGCAATGCACACAGAATGCCATTTATGAAAATTCACTGTCAGTTTTACCAGATCCATTTGAGATGCTTAATCTGACATCAACATAAAGTACAGTCAGCCCTTCTTATACACGGATTTAAGCATACACGGTTTGAAAATGTTCCAAAAAAGTATAAATTGACCTTGATTTTCCATTTTTTATTAAGGACACCATTTTTCTATGTCATTATACTTAATGGGACTTGAGCATACACGGATTTTGTTATACACGGGGGATCTTGGAACCAAACCCCAGCGTATAACAAGGATCACCTTTAATTGCTTGTATCAATTGAATCAACAGGATTTATTTGAGTGTTGACTTATCATTTTGTAGTTGATTGAATGGGTCTACTGTGGTGAAACATAGCATGAATTTATGTCTTCACAATTTAGAGACTTGATTTAGTGGAACATTAGACAGTCCTTTCACAGAGACTGGTAATTTGGATTTACCTTAAAGTTAAGAGGGTTGTTAGTAGAGCAGGGCTGCGCAAGACACTGCTTTAGGAAAGCAGCAAATGTCATCCCCATCCAAGATGCATATTATCAAAGTCAAACTGCCTAGCAGTTGAAATACTCTAAAAAATACACTAAAAATAAATTAGGTATTCTATCCTGTAATGTAATCCCAAATAATTTGCCTGAGACAGCACTTTCACTCTGCTTTATGGCAGAACTGGCCCTGGTTATCAGAGACAACTGCCTGGGACATCTGAATACCTGGGGTTGTACCAAATCACATGTCATGATACATCTGTTGGTATTTAAGGTGTGAGGTACTTATTTTATACTTGCTGAATTCCATTGTCATGATTTTGAAAAGACAGGCTGGCCAGAGTTTTTGGTAACTATTGCTTTTTACATAAATTTAAAACATGCCTTATTCTTTGGCCATTTTCCATCCTAAATAATAGAAATCAGGAATCTACTTAATAAAATAAAAAGAAAACTGAACCTGAGTTGGCAGCAAGTAGAAGAGATAATGTAGTCAAAGTAATCAATGTTTCCTTTATTGGCTCCTTCCAGCTAGCTAATGAATAAAGGTGCCCTTATGCAAGCTTTGCTTGAAGCTGATTAATTATCTCAGCAAAATTTGCTTTATCCATGTACTGGTCACCTGAGGTTAAATGAATCTCTGAGCATTTAATTTTGCTTTTAGAATTTACTAGGCAGATTATGAAAGAAAAAAGAACAATATCAATCAGTATATATGTAACTCTAGCATACTCAGATTATATATTTATATCTATATGGTCTAATTCCTGTGTGTTCATGTGTGTATGTGTGTGCATGTTTATGTATGTATGTGTCTGTCTGTCTATTTTCCTTCCTACTAATTATCTCAAGAAAATTTGGTTTATCCATGAATAAGTCACCTGAAGTTAAACTCCCGAGCATTTAATGTTGCAAATAATTATGAAAAGAAAAGATACAGTATAATATTAATTGTTATATTTTTAGGAATATAATGATGATATATGCATCATGGACAAAATACTCTAAGGCACCAGATCCCATTTGATTTTGGAGCTCTAGTTAGAACCTGGATGGAAGACAGTCAACAGAGACTAGGTGCTATAGGGTATATTTCAGAAGAAGAACTGGCAAAACCATTTCAGAGTATTATTTGCATAAGAAAACCATGAAATTCATGGGGCCACCATGAATTGATAGGTGAGTTGGCGGTATATACATACAGACATTATATGTCTATATAGCTAAATGGAATTGTATCATTCTTATTATTCCTATCTGTCTGCCTTATCTATTATGTTTATTTATCTATTTCTCTGTCAAATGGATTTATGTAATATTCCTGAGCAATTAAAACAAACATACTTGTTACTTCAGGGCACACGTGTTTAAATTTCAACATTCAGGAGAGCTGCATCTTATCTGCATGCTGTGCTACTTTACTACTGCCACACCGGTGCTTTTAATTAGCTCTCATTGTCTCACTACTTGGCTGAATAGTTTTACAGCTAACCTGAGAAAAAGATGTGGAAGCCCCTCATCTGATACATCAGCTTAATTAGAAGGGGGGAAGCATGACTTTGCCTGTGACTTTTAAAGCATAAAAAGATTGTGAAAGCAATCTCAAGCTCATGTTTTATAGTATTGCTAGAATAATATGTTCAAATTTCTTTCTGATGGTAGAACTTTGGGATTTAAAAAAAATATTTTAATGCTATCATTATTATAATCTAAAAATCTAAAAATGGATTCTTAAAATATCTCCAAACCTACTTATTATTGCACGATTAAAACCCCCTCAAAGAAACCCAAAACCTTAAAGATGCATTTTACCCAAAGTATATAGACAACAGCAAATGTTACAAATTACTCCTTCTCTCGGCAGTTCCAAGAACAACTTGTGGACTGCAGCCCTGGTGCAGAGAGGGAAGAACAGATTTGGAAGGTTCTTGGGCAGGATATTCTCAGCAAGACTCCGTCTTCATCTATTCCTCCTCTTGCTATATGAAGAAAATGACATTATCTTTTGATGTCATGTCCCAAAGCTTTACTGTCCGGGATTTGATGTAAGATTTGCAGTGGCATAGTGAAATCCGAGCTTGCAGGGTTGAAGTGCTGGAATTTTCTGACTAGCAGGGATGTTAAGATCATCTGTCCCTTTCCTCACAGGCTTCATACGTCAATCTGCACTTACCCACAAACTGTTATTATCTATATGCTTTGGCAGTGGTTTGGTCTCGAGTGGATGATTAAGACCTATTACTCTCACAAAAACCCTGTTCCCAATGGAGATAAAAACTTGCTACATCAATATGGTTCAACAGCTGCCTGCATTTTTGGACTCCCTTTGGAGGCCCGGCTATGGGATCAGATGGGCAGCTGCATTTTGAAATTTACCACTACATCGGGAACATTGGATTTTAGTTTGCTACCTGGAAAGCTAGTGGTGAGGTGCATTTTAACACAGAGGCCATGCCCTAAAAGAGAGTTCAAAAATGCAGGCAGCTGCGTTGACCCATATTGATCCATGTTTTTGCATTACAGAGCCTGGATTTTCGTTTTGACTCCAGGTATTTTTTGGCCAGTAAGATCAGCAGTCCTGCTGCTTGTGGATTCTGTGAACAAGAGACCAAGAGCTAGCTTTTCCAAACTCTCATGTATTACATATCTAAAAGTGTATATGTGGGTATATAATGAACACAGAAATAAGAATGTTAGTAGGAAAGGATTGGGCATTTAAAGTAGAAAATGGATAATGTGTTAATCACTAATAAGCTAAAAAAAGATCAATTGCATTTATATTTCATAAAATAGTTAATTTCCCCCCTTCTAATGAAAATGCAATTAATTAGATTTTTAAAACCTGTTAACAATTCACTAAACACACCAACTCTTTTCTTCTTTAAATGCCTGCACTAAAATATTCACTGATAAGAATGAAGCTGGAAAACACTGTTTGTAATTTTACGATCTCCTGTCTTGAGCTTGGGAGAGAGGATAAGAGCTTTCTTTGAAAACCCAATTTCTTGTGACCCCAAACAACTTCTCTTCCTTTCCCTTTCCCTCTTCCTTATACAGTGGCCCCTCCACATTTGCTGGTGTTAGGGCTGAAGGACTCCCATGAAAGTGGTAAAAATCACAAACATAAAACACTTTTTTAAAGAACGGAGAGAACACCTTTCTATTAATCTCTATATCCTCCAGTGCAATTCTGTGGTCAATATCTGCCAGACGTTGACCATAGAATAGTGCTGGAGAACGTACAAATGGCAAGAGAATTTTTTCTCTAAGCAGAGTCGTGCTTGAGAGACCTAGAGATTTCTAGAAAGAACATATTAATCAAACCCATGAGTAATCAAATCTGCAAAAGTCAAAATTGCAAGTGGCTGGACAAGTGTAATCTCATCTCCTGATCCTCATTTTCCTTTAGTTTACAGATTCCTGTATAGATGACAACAAATGTCCCACAGTTAAGAGCTCCAAAATGCAGTTTTTAGGGACACACGAGAAGCTGCTATATGATGTCTGTGCAGAACAGAGAAGGTCCATCTGGATGCAAAGAAGACCATCAAGCTGTTTTGGCTGCTTGTTGAATTAAAATCATTTAACCTTGAAATTAACTGAACTTTAATACTCTAATTATGAACAAGAGTCAACAAACATTCTTATAACTGTCTGCATTTATTAAAGAACCAATACCTATTTACTTAGTTATTATTATTTATGTTTATATGCCACTTTTCCTTCCAATGAGTTCTAGGTGGAATTAATGGCTCTCTTCCTCCCTGCTTGACTACAGTTCAAGTGCTTTTGCAAAAATCCTGTTGCTTTAGTCAAAGAATAAAGTTGCTATTAGAAAATGTCCACCTAAGTTGCTAACTCAACTGATTTTAACTGTTCATCTCCTTTCTCTGCATGGACACATACTTAAGAACTCAAGTGTTTCAAAAATAAAAATAAAATATTTTCTCAGCACTAGGTAGGAACGTTTAATTTCAGACTCAACAAACTAGTTGTAGCCACTTCCTCCAGCTATTGTGAGCAATGCGGCAAAGCTCAGAAGGAACAGGGAAGTCTTAGGGATGAAAAAGTTCCTTGTACTCCATCTTTGCAGGCCCTGGTTCTACAACACCACTGGAGAAAGCACAGACCACTGAGCCACTAAACCCACTTGGTTTATCCTTTCTCAAGATGCCAGTCTGAACAGGTGTACCACCCACAATCACAATAAAAGTACTCTGTAATTTGAGTTCAATGCAAAATCTAGAGTGCTGTTTAAATCTTTGGAATTATTACAAAGTTCCCTTTCAGTAGTTCCTTCTGGGCCAGGTAAATCTGGAACACAACCAAGATCAAATTGGTCATATCTGCTGATCTTTTACTTCTCATAGGCCAGATATGTGACTTTCTGGGCGAGCTGGAAAATCCACTAGGGAGCTCAACATACTTAAAGCATCAGATAGTTTTATCCAGTGAAGAGAAGTACTACTTTGCATGCAGAAATGATTTAAAAACAAGCCAGTGCTGTTTTTGCTTGCTGACACTGCAGTATAAAGTTTTTGCCTGAGAAGAAGCTAATAACATTGACTTCTCCAGATTTTTTTTTTGTATTATCCCCCCCAAACTGTGTTAATAATGAGATTTCACATTTGCAAAATCCCCATTTCACTTGATAAATTATGAAGAGATCAATTTTTCCACATTAGTTTTTTCCTCATTAACAACTTGGCTGAGGTCAACTAGCCTTTTGCTTGTACTTAATGGTGAACAACATTTGTCTTTTGCTAGAGATTTTTCTTTGTCAACATCTAACAGAGCAAAATCAATGGCTCTTATTTAGTGTTCAAAGTGAAATAATTTTACTTGAAATTAGGAACAAACAAAACCCCTTCAACTCCCGAACACATACTCAAATAGCATGCAAGATCTCTCTGCAGGACAGCATATTTTTAAGCCTGAGGAAGACTATATGGAAAGGAACTATACTACAGTATGCAATGGGCTGCTCCCATGGCAGCTTCTGGTCTTATATGCATCTGTCTATTTGTCAAATCAGGACTCCAGGTTGTAACTCTGGAATGGACCAGCCCTCCCATGAAGTGAGCTGAATTTCATGCCTCAGGCAGCACAACAGGAGAGATGGCAAACTGTGCTTCCTAGTGTGAGGAATCTGATCCTTGCCTTAGTGAAGAACTATGATGTATATTCTAGAGAGCTCTATTGGCCCCACAGCTTCATCATGGTGAATCTCCAGAACAGCTGCCCATCTGAAGATTACGCTTGTCTTTCCAGTGAAGGGCTAGGCATCTTTGTCCTCCCCACCCATCCATGTTCAACCCCTTGGCAAATTGCTTTGGAGTTCTACCAGAGGTGCAGGGAGAACACTGCAAAGTGAATCCCGCTAACACCTGGCATGGGAGCTATACTAATACAGTGGTTCCCAACATTTGTTCTTCTCAATGATTTGGACTTCAGCTCCTATAATTCCTGATGTTTGGTCAAGTGGACTGGGGCTTCTGGGAGCTGAGATCCCAAACAAATGGAGGATCAAAAGTTGGGAACAATTATTCTAACAAAAGTCCTCCTGTTCATGGTTCTTGAACCCAGCTGTGGCCTTTTTCAGGAAGTTATAACCTGTGAAGTTTATCGCACTGGGATTAAAATGTTCCCCAGTGCATTCTAACGTGCCCGCATGCAGGCGCGCACAGAATGTGACAGGAATGCGATGGAGCCAAGAACCCCATTTTACCGCACACTGGAACGCCACCTTTGCTGTCAGGCGTTCCAATCGTGTTCCCGTTGCGTTCCAGTGTACGCCATTTCTGAGAACACTTTGAAACAGTTTTCAGAAATGGCGTCCCCTGGAACGCAATGGGAATGCAATTGGAATGCCCGGCGGCAAAGGTGGCATTCCAGTGTGCAGTAAAATGGGGTTCTTGGCCCCATCGCGTTCCCGTCACATTCCCCGTGCGCCTGTGTGTCGGGAACGTTTTAACCCCAGTGCGATAAACTTCTGTAATGTCATCTTCTCCCCAAGTTTAATTTGAAACTATGGCCTGTTACAGACAGCCAAAATAAAGTTGCTTCGTGTCACAGTGGAGGTATGGTGTTTCAATTATGCATGTGTCCTAAGAGTCCAGAAGCCACACCAAAGCCACACTCCAGTCCTTAGGGCTGGAGCATGACTTTGGTGCTACTTCTGGACTCTCAGGACTCATGCATCATTGAAACACCATACCTCCATTGTGACTCGAAGCAGCTTTATTTTGGCTGTCTGTAACAGGCCTATGTAGCTTCTGGAAGGATCTAAAGTTCTTTGTCCTCGTGACCAAGAGGATTGTTTTTGCCACTTTAGGGACTGAAAATGATGCTTTGTAACTTTTTATATTTAGGGGTTTCTTCTTTTTTTGTTTCTGGTTCTGTGTCTATGCAGAGCCTATCACATCCTTCTAGAACTGAGTGTAGCATTCTCTCAATGGGAAACCCACCCTCATAGTGCATACACAGAATTCCCACAAATACTCATTCACTGTAGTGGCAGAAGCATGGTCTAGAATGTTTTCTTCTCCTCAAAGTGAGCTCTTGGCCCTCAGCATTCTTTTAAAAAAAATTCTTGTTTTCACTCTCCCTCTTATTTTTGTCTTCATCTACCCCCCTTTTCACTGAGTTTCTTCTTTTCTTCCATTCACCTTTGTCATCATTTTGCCCACCTTCCTGAAGTGGATGAAGGGCTTATGCTTCCCAATGTCACTCATCAATAGTTGAAGAGTAAGATCCCACTGACAAACTGGCACTCCTTGTACTTAATTTGTCATGGAGAGACATCCACTGTGAACAAATGTGTCCAATGCCAAAACTTTTATAGGTAGAACAGAGCCAGATACCTTAAAGCACCTTGGGACTTTTGTGGCAGCAGAAAAAAACTCATGCAAACAACCAGGGAATCCACCATGTGATCCTGACCTCCATCTTTGGCTCTACTATGACTGAGTTCAGATATAATAGAATCTGACACTATCCCCAGCTTAAGGTCTAATGTGTGCAGTCATGTTGACCATCTTAACACTGTTTCAGCCTATGATACTGATGACCATGGTACTGACCCTCATAATATAAACTACTAAGCATTCTTCAGTACTGGAATTGCAGGATATTTATATGAGACAAAGAGTAAGCTCTTTGGTAATAATTTAGGCTATTTATTATATGCAGTTTTAGATATACAAACATATTTAGTCCCTTAGCTCAAAGCACAGGGATGTCAATGTCTAAGCACTTTGCTTTAATCACAGTACATTACATTGCATGTAAGGCATCATGCATTCATTACATTACAGGATGTGAAAAATAAGGAGTTACACCTTCATAGAGACTGAACCTCTATCTCTCCGCTTTTATGAATATTATCTCATCTGTTGAGGAATTATTTATCTCTAAGCAGGCATATGT
This sequence comes from Sceloporus undulatus, assembly GCF_019175285.1. Classification (NCBI taxonomy): domain Eukaryota; kingdom Metazoa; phylum Chordata; class Lepidosauria; order Squamata; family Phrynosomatidae; genus Sceloporus; species Sceloporus undulatus. The sequence continues at coordinate 155,815,419 of NC_056522.1, read as the reverse complement.
GTACATAGGTATTTTTCTCCTTGAGCATTGCTATATCTGTAAAACTCCATTACATAGGTATATAAATAGTTACACCTATTTTAGCATAACCTAATTACAGTGGGCCCTTGATATCCACTGGGGTTTGGTTCCAGGACCCTTTGTGGATACCAAAATCTGTGGATGTTCAAATCCCATTAAATACAATGGATATAAAATGGTAAAATCACAGTTTGCTTTTTGTAATTTTTCAAGCCATGGTTGCTTGAATCTGTACATAAAAAAAACAAAAAACAAAACTGTGGATATGGAAGGCCAACTGTAGTTCTTACCAGCATCAGCATATCTGGGCAGTTTATCAATGGTCAGGAACAGTGTTATCAACTTGGGGACTGTATTATAGCCTTCTCTTCACATGCTGAAGGCTGCAAAAGGTATCTGATTCCAGCTGCTTCTTGGCTTGACTCTTCCTATCTTTCACCTAGCTATCAGCTGTCCTATCACAACAAAGGTGCCAACAGTGCCTTGTTTATGTTATCCAATCAAAACAGATATCATAAACATGATGTTAGAGATAATATAACATGTAGAGCTAAATATTGGCTTTTGGCTACCTTCAGGAGAGTTATTAGCTGTCAAATCTCAATGTTAGTAGAAATGCTCATATGTCAATGTTAGTAGAAATGCAAATGTTCTCCCCCTGTCTATATGGGGCCCTCCATTGCAACTCAGGGCAGCTGTTTGCACATACATCCCATTATGTCAAGTTTCTGGCTCTGAGATCAGAATGAGGTGCCTAGCATTGATTGTATGTCTGCCAGCATAGTGGGACAAATTTTAAACAGCCACCCCTCATTGCAATGCAGGGCTCCAGATTTTCTGGGAAGATCCAGAGCAAAATGTGAAGTTTTTAAAAAAATGTTTTAAGGGAGGGGGGCATATGGCAGGTGCAGTGTTGAACTGCCTGGACACTGTCCAGTTTGCTTCATGTCAAGGGATTGGGCCATGTGTCATCCAGACTCCCTGCTGAGAAGACAGGCGAGGATGTTGTATTTGGCCTGTGTCAAATAAATGTCTATATTTGCTCTATGGACATATTTCAGCCAGGTCTGTAACAACTGTGAAAATCTAGATCTCAGACTCCTCTAACTTGGATCCTTACCATAAACAGATATCTTCAGACTCAGAATCTTCCTGCAAGAAGACATAGTGAAAAACTTTACTCACACAGGTTCAGTATTTGCTCCAGTACTAAACTGTACTCTGTCTTCCTCAAAGGATCTGCCACTCAGTTTTCTGGTGGACATAGTCGGCTAGCTGGCATATCTTCTCAGACTTATTGACTTATCTTGGCCATCTCTGTGGATATGTCTTACTAAGAATGTGGAGCTCATTTTCATTATCTCTGTAAAAAGGGCGAACGTTTCAGAATAGAACAGACCCTCCTTATCAATGTCTTTGAATTAACAGCTGTAATAAAAGTTTTTGGTGTTCAAGTCATGTATAATGGGAAAGACAACCCAAGTTGTTACAGACACTTCCTTTATTATCTTTTATATAACCAAAAAGGATGACATAGGGTTGGCTGCACTGATCTACTTTTCTGGAATTGGTGTGGCACGAGAGGCATTACACCAGAAGCAATGCTACACCACCCTGGCACCACCAGAGAGGTAACAGCTATACTAAAAGGGTAATATGTGGAATACCATGAGTGGAAGCTCCTTCCATTGGAAGCTCACAGCATCTTCTGTCTGGTGGAAATTCCCCGAGATTGACCTCATTACAGTTTTTTTACGATACACAGTGCCACTGATTCTGTAGTAGTTTAGTTCTGCCAATACTGAGCCAAGTGAGTTTGCTATTAAGAGGAATGACAAATGCAAAATCTTTTCATGAAGCCTTTAAGTATAAATGCATAAGTGCATGTATAGGGAGAAGAGACGTAATAGTGCTATTCTGAGCAGGGGCATCACTAAGGGATATGGGGGGTGCAGACTGCACCAGGTGACATCTTAAGGTGGGAGTTCTACCATTGCTTCCCAAACATCTGCCCTTGGGCAGATACTGTGGAGTTTGCCTGTGTCCCTTTAAAACGCTGAAGAGTTGGTGTGAGTGGGATGAGGCTCAGTGGGAGGAGAAAGGAGAGGTTCCAGGATTTTTAAAAAATAAAATTTTAAATTAAAATTTTAAATTTTAAAAACTTTTTTAAATTTTTCAAAAATTGTTCTTTTTAAATTTTCTTTTTTTTAAAAAAATCACATCTTTCCAAATTTTAACTTTAACCACATGAAGCTATATAGATATAAATACATTTATGCTGTGCATATAATATTGCAATTTAAAAGTATAATTTAAATTTTCGAGTTGTTTATGTCACAACTATTAGCATTACATTCAGTGATATGTGGATTATGAGTAACATTAGTACAAAAATCATTACTAAGGATTCTGTATGGTGTGGTATGGGAGGAGGTCAATGGGAGGTGGCAGCATGGGTTACTTTACCTGGTGACGCCAATGTTAGTGATACCACTGATTCTGAGGAGAAAAGGTGACAAAGAAAACTCTCTTATAAAAGAGTCTGGAAAGGCAGAAGTGTTTGCTGAATATTTGGATCTAGAATCTTAGGAACAGACGCTGGCTAGAAAACAGTGTAGCTGAGCTTTGTAATTTGATGAACATAACCATTTCCCACCACATAAGTCACTTCCAGATGCTGATCACATTCTGTTTAGTCAAGGGAGATGTTGTTCAGAGAAAGGCATACATCCCCGTCTGTTTACCACATGTCCAGTGGCATTCTAAAGCATACCTGCACTCACTGAGTCCAACATATTTACTTAAATATGTTGGCTGGCCTATTTTTGGCCTCTTAAATAAAGAGGCTGGCCTATTTTTGGAAATAGTTTCATGTGCTCTGGTGAGATAATGGCAGTTCTTGCTGGCATTTCTGGGAGAGTGAAAAAAATGCAGCTCCCAAGTCATCTGCTTTCACCCAAATGAAAGGGCAGAAGTAGGGGATTTCACCGGTGAGAAATTGTGCCTACTGGGTACTAAGTGACATTTGCCTCATATGAAACTGGCTAGTTTAGCTGATGACAGACTTAACTACAGTAATTATCATGTTGACATATAGCTGCTAAAGGGTAAGAGTCAAAATAACTTTGCTAGTGAAAAATAAATTAGAAAAGCAATGAAAGGTTGGATTATTTTTGGATAGCATCAATTGAACCTTCAGCAGGGACCCATTGGTCCTGCTGGAAAGATGGGAGTTGTGGTGCAACACACACTGAAAGAGATTGGAGACGAAGGTCCAAAACACACTGTAGAAATAATCCAGTGTGAGACCACTTTAATTGCCCTGGTTCAATGCTAGGGAATTCTGGGAACTGTGAGACATTTAGTCTTCTCTGTCGGAGAGCTCTGGTGCCACAATAAACTGATTCTAGGATTTCCTAGTCTGGCTACAGGGATCATATAATTTATAACTCTTTTATGATGCTTTTCAGAGAGGTAAATTTCAATAAATAAAATTCTGATTTTAGTTATTTTGGTCCAGAACATCCTAGGTTTTTGACAGGTCCACCAGACATGGTAAAGGTGCCCTCATTGGACATGCACTTCCAACATATATTGCTTTAGTCTATGTACATTTTAGCTAATTTAGCAGGTTTTAAATGTCATCTAAAGATTGGCTAGAATTGGTCCTGATGCCACTCAGAAATCTGTCAAATTGGAAACCAGTTAATTGAACAAAACATTGAGACAAAAGGCTGAAGGCTAGACACTTGTAAAACATTGCACAGCCCAAGTATGAGGTCTATGTGTGTACTGTTGATTCCCCAAACATGCTAGGCAAGCATTGTGAGATTGAAATCCAAAAACTGTATATATAGAAGTTAAGATGCAATAAGCTCTGGTTAGACATCCAGATATTCCTTTCCATTCACTATACTTTCATCAGAGTGTTGATATGTTATTGTTGCTTTTTTAAAAAGGACTACGTTATGTAACATAGCTGAAATCATAAATGACACGACATGCTGTTCACACAGTATTTTTCAGAATGAAAGGATGACAGATGGACCAAAGCTATTGCTGTTGTTCTGAAGGTAAGCACAGCTGCACAATAGAGGAGCATAGGCTCCAGAGCAGGATTCAGCTTAAATGTGACTGAAATTCTTTGGAATAAAAGCAGTGGCAGGAGCTATAAATGTTTGAAGCAAGGATGGAGCTGTCTGAAAGTTGTTTCACAGTGATTCTCATTGGCCATACTGGCTGGGGCTGAAGAGAACTGTTGCCCCGCAGCATCTGGTGAGCTTCATATTCTCCATTCTTGGTTTAAGGTTGGCTTTATTCCTTAATTGTGTTGTTTAGCCTGCATTGTGTATTCATAGTGTGATTCTTCAGTGTACATTATCCATAATGAATATATTACAAAAGGTAGATGTGAATTCATAGTCAAATTAAAAATGCTTAAAAAGAATATTTTTAACCTTGAATAGTTCCCATAGAAGGAGAGATATAAATCTTCAACAAGAAACTAATTGTGAATATATTTTCAGCTAAGAAGTGTCACTTTCCCCCCCTTGTGAGCTGCGTAAGGAAGACAATTTGGGCATGTAAGTTATCTCATTGGCTTCCACCATAATGCCCACTCCAAAATTAGAAAAAGACATGGATGTGCAGCTTTCTCCTTTCAGCCACTCTGTTATACATTAGGGACGTTCTTTAGAGAATAAAGAAGACAAGGGAGTTATCTTCTACAAATCTTTAAACTAATGCTTGGCTGGAGTCAATAATCACTTGCCTGCTGGACAGATGTTCACTGATGTTAAGTGCTGGAGAAGAGCTGCCAAATGAAATCGAAATTAGGGAGAGAGAGAAAAAACTTCCTTATCCCCAAAGAAGGAAAGAATCCAATGGTAGCTGCCATTTCAATTAGTATTGGCTCCATATTGAATATGAGAGAGAGCCAACTGATTTACATATGTTACTTATTAAGGCAAACTCAAGGCATAGTTTCACCTAACAACTGGCCACAGGCTTAACAGAAATTAAAACATTAAAACCTGCTATGAAAACAAAGGTTCAGAAGTAGAGGGAGAAGAAGATGTAGAAATAATTGCTGGACAGAAAGAAGAGGAATCTAGGCTG